>NC_065443.1:250121383-250448194 GCF_917563875.1 Diabrotica virgifera virgifera | reverse complement strand
TGCTTGTATTATTTACCATAAGCATTATGCTTAGAAATCCGGACTCTAATTATGACCCTTAATATCTTATATTTCGTACATCTGGTAATGTTGCCTAAATATTCCGGCTTTCTTGTTTTGATGTTCTTTAGGACCTCGCAATCCTTTTGTAGCCTTCTTAACACATTTGCCTTTGTAACTCGTTGGATCCATGGTATTTTCAAAATCCTTCTATAGCACCAAATCTGTAATGCTTTTAACTTCTTTACATTATCTACTTTTAGTGTCCACCTTTCCATTCCATACAACAAAGTCGAGAACACGTAGTATCTTAAGGCTCTTATCCTCAACTCAAGAGGAAGGTATCTTTACTTTTTGGACTCTTTGGCTTTTCTCCTCTCTTCCATTAATTCTAGAATTTCCCAAGTCACCCACTGCTGCTTTTTATTTGTCTTTTCAGGCTTTAAATTTTCTTCTTCGGCCTTTATTAATGCCTTCTGTATATTATTCCACTTTTCATTGACATCTTCTGATGTTTAAGTATGTCTTCTCTTTCATCTGTTAGATTCGAGTCAACTTGTTGGATCACTTTTTGATGTGTTTCTTTTTTTAATCAAATGTTGGTTTATTTTTACGTCTTGCAATATTTTTCAGTTTCAAGTGCATTACTGCTATCAGCGGGTTATTGTCTGAGCTGACATTTGCTTCGGGATATGCCTTTACTGCTTTAATTGAATTTTTGTATCTATTTTTGACTAATATATAGTCTATTAAGTCTATTTGATTTCTGACGATACTGTCTTTGTTCTCTGTAAGAGATCTTCAAATGTAAAATCTTCTGTCGGGTGGTTGGAACAACAGAAGGGTAAGAACTGTGTAAAAACAGGTCATATAGTTATTTTTGATTAGTTTGGTGGAATAACTCATCAGCAATTCGTTCAATCCTAGTTCGCATTTGTTTTACTAAGTTAAATTTTATTGTGTTTATGTTAAGACCAACAATTTAGGTATCTACCTGAACTTGGTTTACTGTACCAATCAACTAAGAATTATTTGTTGTGCGATATAATTTGGTGTCTAAAAAGAAATGAAACATTGGTTGTCCTTTAACTCATCTGTGAACTGTATGTGAGAATCAAAACTATTAAAAATAAATAATAACAATTATTCGTCTATAATATTAGCAGTTATGCACACATTTACAAGGTGTAAAAGATAGTACAGGAATAACCATATCTAAGTAACAAATCATGCATCATATACGCAGCTAGTATAGGACTCATTTAGCCCCCATAGGGGTGCCAAAAGTTTGTTTATATGTTGTGTTATCGAATGTAAAATAATTATTATCAAATAAGAAGGTAATCAGCTCTAGAAAAGTATTTTGATTAATTTTACAATGATTGGAGGCATAATTCTAGTGTTTTGTTATAGATCGTAAACAAGCCTCTAAGTAAACATTACTAAAGAGAAAAACCACATCTAAACTTACAATTGCAAAATCATTAGGTAGTTTTAAACTACTATAAACATATCCTTATTGGGTCCTTGTCCCTTCAAGATGTTTTGGGTCCTTGCAGGGATACTCGTTGCAACTCTAATTTACTACTGTTTTATAAAACCTCTTTACCACTGGAGGGAACGAGGTGTTGTACAGAAAGACTTTTTCGAATCATTTACATTTTCGTGGTTTGGTGTCTTCCGTCGAGTTACATTGGCAGAAAATGCCATTAATATCTACAAAAGCTTCCCTGGAACAAGATACTATGGCTTATATCAGTTCAATGTTCCCTCTTTGGTAATTAAAGACGTTTATTTGATCAAGCAAATGGTAATAAAGGATTTCGATCATTTTAATGAACACCGCGTTTTTGCTAGGGAGGAAGTCGATCCTCTGTGGGCGAATAATCTATTTGCTTTAACAGGTAAGTTCTTTACTTTTTTATTTTATATCCTCAGTTCTAACACTATCCTTATAAAGATCAATATTTTACATATTGCAGCATATCATTTTTCTTAAATTTAAAATTTAGGACAGACCTGTAAACATTTGCTCTAGTCCTTGAGTTTTATATGGGAAGAATGTGTGTACTTACCCCCACAACCACTTTTCCTTCATGTACGTAGACATATTTTATTGCCTAAACACACACTGCTTTCAAATCTCCCCTTATAATTAAAAACGTATGGGTATCTCGAACTACAATCCTTTTGTGTGAGTGTCCCTTGGAATGCTGATAATGCTCTTCGATTACTAGTTGATGCAATAATTAATAATAGGCACACGCCAAGATTTGAGGCATTTTGCAGTTTATTGTCTAGGTGGCTGGTGACGTTACTTTAAGTTTTTGTAGTGAAATGCACACGCTTGGGTAAGTATTGAATTATTGTATTAATCCATGCAAACATTATCTTAAAATATTTTTCTATTGTTAAAGGGTTTATGCACGCCTAATCATCGACTATGCATTCTACTTTTCAGTCTCCGTAGTATCGTTCTCAGCCTTTTGTCGATATGGGCACTATCATGAGGGCAACGCACCATTGTTTTCTTTGGTGTCGGCATCTCAAACGTGCCAAATGTTTTTGAGAGTTCGTCAACTATTAAATTATTAGAGTAGTCCTTAGTTTGCATTAAAGCGCTAGAAGAATTTATTATATACAGTATGGTTCAAATGAAAGGAATAAAATCGATATTTCATAATCCAGCATCTTTACGGAAAAATCCTGAAAAAATTTTATTTTTAAATTAGATATAGGTAATTTGCGAACATATATATCATACTAGTGACGCCATCCATCTGGACGTGATGACGTAATCGTTGATTTTTTAAAATGAGAATAGGGTTCGTGTGCTAGCTCATTTAAAAGGTTATTCAATTTTCTATTCATTAATATAAACGTTAACATAACTATTTATGCAAGGTGACCAAAAAATATTTTTTTAAATAATTAAATTGACACAAAAAGAAAAATGTACCTATGTAATTTATTTATTTCGAAATATATTTTACTGCTGTCAGAAAATAGAAAAAATGGTTATTTGAAAAAAATAAACATTGCTTTTCGCTTGAGTTCAATGTTCAAACTGCCAAGAGGCAGATATGTAGCAACTTGAATATTGGATTTAAGTGAAAAGCAATATAGTACAATGTTTATTGGTAAAAGAAATATTTTTTCTGTTTTCCAAGAGTAGTTAAATGTATTTTGAAGTAAATAAATAACGTACATTATGCTTTTTGTGTCAATTAATTTGATTAAAAATATTTTGGACATCCTGTATAAATAGATATGTTACTGTTTATATTACTCAATAGAGAATTATACATATTTATAACTTTTAAAATGAGTTAGCACACGACCCCTGTTCTCATTAAAAAAAACATGGATTAGGTTATCACGCTTACATTGATGACGTCACTAGTATGATATATTATGTCAAACAATCATAATTTTATTTCTTTGCTCCGAACAAATGTGCTTCATAAAAACGCTTTATAATCCATTTATACAAATCAAATTAAACATATTATTGTGTATTTCTTTAAGTTAACATTAATAGAAATCTTCAAATACTATTTCTACGAGTATATAATAAAATATCTCTAGTGGCTGTAATTCCAGTGTACTCGGCAAAATGATTCTAACAAAGAACACACCTACCGCCTAAATATTTCGTGTTGGTATCATGTGACGTCACGGGCTATGACGCGGATGACGTGCAACGGTAAGTATATTAGACGGGGTATATTTTGATATTGATTTAAAGAACATAATTCATTTTATGAACAAATTTGTTATTATTGTTGCCCAATTTTTTACGAGCAGGTTACGTGTTATTTCTATTGACCGAAAAGTTTCTTCTGGGTTTAAAAAAAATTGTTGCCCAAAGCCATTCATGGACGGCGTCTTTAACCTGTTCCGCTCCATCGTATCCACGTATGGATATTTTTAGGTATGGCGAACTTTACCACGATATCCACATACGGATATTCATATAGGGATATTACTGCACTCTGTAAAAGTGGTGTAGTGCTCTGTAGATTAATTTTGATCACGGTAGGACATGGATATCCATACGGCGATATCATGGTTAGCCATTTTTTTACACAATTCCCAGAATAATGTAAACAGCTCAAGGTCGACGTTTGTTAATTGTTCACTGTCTTTTTATATATGTTTTATTTTTATTTAGCGTGACTTTATAAATTAAATAATAGACAATAGATACATTTTAATGGTATCCAGATGTGGATATTTTGGTAGTACAATCGATATCCAAGGGTGGATATACTATTACACCCAAATATCCTTATGTGGATATTCTGGTAAACACTATAAATTGTCATATAAATTCAAATTGCTTCAAACATTTTTTTGGCCCCATAGGTGAATATCTCTTCTATTATACATCATAACTATCGTAAAATGTATTTTCATTAAAAAACTTTTGCTGGTATACAGCTCCCTATCTCAAAAAGTGGCCTGGACCGGAAGGGGTTAAAAGTATAAATCTTTGCATGAACTAATAAGAAAGTTTCTTTGATTTGACTCAATTAAGCACAAATGTAAAAATAACAATACAAAAAAAATAATTGTGTATTTACTATATTGTAGGCAACAAATGGAGAAACATGAGATCCACACTTAGCCCCTCTTTCACCAGTAGCAAGATGAAAGGAATGTTTATCTTAATGAAAGCTAACGCTGAAAACTTAGTCAATTTTTATCTCAATCAAAACAAAGAAGTTGTCCAAGTGGAAATGAAACAACTAAGTTCAAGTTACGGAAATGATGTGATAGCTTCCGCAGCATTTGGGCTAGAAGTGGATTCCTTGGCCAATCCGAACAACGAGTTCTGTGTCAATGGAAAGAATCTCACCACATTTGGTAGTCTTAACGGAATGTTTAGATTTCTTTTTAGCACATTTTTTCCAAGCATATCCAAGGTAAGATTTTACAAGGTCGCAAAAAGGAAAAAACTATTCACGGTAAATGCATTTTTATAGACCAATTTGAGAAAATATATTCTCCTACTTTTCTGCTAATTTGATATATTTTCTCTTACTTATTATTTATACAGGGTGTTTCATTAACAATTGTCCATATCGTAACTGGAGAATCCTTAGCACAAAATACGAAATATTCCTCCTTACCGAGATACACATTGTTTTATTACAAAAATATTCTAAAATGATTTTAGTTCATTGTTCAAACACCTTCTAATATTTTTTGTTCAAACTTGACACACAGTTTACACATGTTAAGGTACTTTAACTAGTCTTAAACGATAGTTTTCCGCTGTAACCATAGGCTTGCTATAGGGATCTATTCTTCATTTTCGCCCCTTTTTCACCCTCACAATCTACGCCACTGTCGTAATGATCATTTCAGTATGTTTTTTGATTCCTTGTTACTTTTTACATAAATATTATCCTTTTGTCTCATTGCGATGAAGTAAGTAGTTTTCAAGTTATTTGCGTTTAAAGATAATGGATTCCATAAGAATATTGTATGTACTTTAAATTACACTGAATAATATTCATCATTCTCTTTGCCTTATCCCTATGCGGGGTCGGCTTCCCTAATTGCATTTCTCCACACAATTCTATCTTGGGTCATATCAATGTCAATCCCCTTTACTAACATATCCTGCCTTATCGTCTCCCCCCAGGTCTTCTTTGGTCTTCCCCTCTTACTCCTTCCAGGAATCTGCACTTCAGCTATTCTTCGTATTGGGTGATTAACGTCTCGACGTTGAACATGACCAATCCATCTTAACCTATGCTCTCTCATTTTGGCATCAATTGGTGCCACACCTAGACTTCCCCTAATATACTCATTTCTAATTTTATCCTTCTTTGTCACTCCACTCATCCATCTAAGCATTCTCATTTCCGCCACATGCATTCGTTGTTCCTCTTTCTTTTTCACTGCCCAACATTCAGTTCCGTACATCATAGCCGGTCTTATGGCTGTTTTATAGAATTTTCCCTTCAGCTTCATTGGAATTTTTCTGTCACACAACACACCACTCGCTTGTTTCCACTTCATCCATCCAGCCCTAATTCTACTGCATACATCTCCATCTATTTCTCCATTACTCTGTAATACCGATCCCAGGTACTTAAAACTGTTGCTTTTTACAATCAGTTCACCATCCAAAGATACCATTTTATTTGTAGTAACTCCATCTTTAAATGAACATTCCAAATACTCTGTTTTTGTCCTACTAAGTTTTAAACCTTTTTCCTCCAGAGCTTACCTCCACTGTTCCAGTTTTTGTTCTAAGTCTCTCTCACTATTTCCTACTAACACGACATCATCAGCATACATTAAGCACCATGGAATGTTACCCTGCAGTTTCGCTGTTATCTGGTCTAAAACTAATGAGAATAAATACGGACTAAGCACAGAGCCTTGGTGCAATCCTACTTTCACATGGAATTTATCAGTCTCTCCCACACCTGTCCTAACACTAGTCGTTACTCCTTCATACATATCCCTCACAATCTTTACATATTCACCAGGGACTCCTTTCTTATTGAGTACCCACCACAGAATCTCTCGAGGAACTCTATCATATGCTTTCTCAAGATCAATGAATACCATATGAGCGTTTGTTTCTTTACTCCTGTATTTTTCCATGATTTTGCCTTATAATGAAAATTGCATATGTTGTTGATCTGCCCTGCATAAAGCCAAATTGATTCTCGGATATTTCGGTCTCTTCGCGTGTCCGTCTATCAATTACTCTTTCCCATATTTTCATGGTGTGGCTAAGCAGTTTTATAGCCCTGTAGTTTGTACATTGTTGTATATCTCCCTTGTTTTTGTAAACAGGTACCAGTATACTGCTTCTCCATTCGTCTGGCATTTGTCCAACTTCCATAATTCTATTAAATAGACCTGCTAGCCACCTTATTCCTATCTCTCCCAATGCTCTCCATACTTCCCCAGGAATATCATCTGGTCCTACCGCTTTTCCTTCCTTTATTTTTTGAAGCGCTTGAGCCACTTCCTCGTTTGTTATTTTGGTAACCATTGCTGCTACTGTCTCCGTTGACTCTACAGGCTGTCTGTCAAATTCTTCATTTAATAAGCTGTCAAATTACTTTCTCCATCTCTTTTTGACATCCCTTTCGTGAACTAGTATTTTATTATTTTCATCTCGGATACATCTAATCTGATTAAAATCTTTTGCTTTCTTTGCTCTCTGTTTGGCTATTTTATATATCTTCGTTTCGCCTTCCCTGGTATCAAGTTGATCGTATAGGTTTGAATACGCTTCTGCTTTGGCTTTTGCTACTGCTACTTTCGCTTCCTTTTTCGCCACCATATAGTTTTGAAGATCTGTGTCGGATCTGGTTTCTTGCCACTTTTTATATAATTTTCTCTTCTCTTTTATTTTTCCTTGTACTTCGTTTGACCACCACCAAGTCTCTTTATCCTCAAGCTTTTTTCCTGACGTTTTCCCAAGCATTTCAATAGCAGTCTCTCTAATACTACTGGCCATTTTTCTCCAAATTGAATTAGGGCTTCCTTTCATGTTCCAACATATTTTTCTACTATTCTTCTCCTGAATAGACCTCCTTTCTCATCTTTTAGCAGCCACCACTTGATTTTTTGTGGTCCTCTCCGATATTTTTGTTTAGTTTCGCTTTTTACTTCGATATCCAGAACAAGCAGCTTATGTTGTTGGCTTACTGTCTCACTAACGATTACCTTGCAATCCTTGCATTCACGTATGTCTTCTTTCCTTATCATGAAGTAGTCTATTTGGGATTGATGTTGTCCACTTTTGTATCCAAAGGCTGTTGCTAATTCAAGCATGTCATCTCCAGCTTCATTTCTGGTTCCAAAGCCTAATCCCCCATGTATTGCTTCGTATCCTGCCTTGGGTTGGCCCACATGTGCATTGAAATCACCTCCTATTATAACTTTCTCCTCTGACGGAATATCACTCAGGACGTCTCCTAATTGGTCATAGAAAGCTCTTCTTTCATTCTCACCCAGACCTGTTTGAGGAGCATACACACACACACACACAACATTCAATACCTCTTTATCAATTACAAATTTCACTGACATCATTCTATCACTCGTTCTTACAACTTCCACTACGTTATCTTTCATTTCACTATCAGCAATTATACCAACTCCATTTCTAGTGTTACTACTCCCTGCATACCATAATTTGTAACCTTCACCTAGTTCTTTCGCCCTTTGACCTTTCCACCTAGTTTCTTGAATGCAAGCAATTTGAACTCTCCTTCGTTTGAGCGCATCCACTAACTCCAGACTCTTACCTGTAAGACTACCAAGATTCCACGACCCTATCCTGATTTTTCTAACCTGCAATGGTGTTCCCCCTGAGATAGTCCTCACCCGGAAATCCGAAGGGAGGTTCATTTTACTTCCGGTACATTTTACCTCAGGAGATTCCATAATTTCAGTACAAGTTTTTATATCTTTGGAGAAAGGTCTTTTCATTTTTATGGCCTGAAAAGATTTTGTTTGGATATATGATGCCTGAATGCCTTTTCTATCAGCACCATACCCTGCCCTGCACGTTTAGCCAATACACCACCAATGCAACCAAAGTGCAGTATTACCCCACACCCGCCTGCATTTTTCTGTATAGGCCAGGATCCCTACTGTAAGGACTGCCCTATAAGCCAATGTATTGTTGCCCGTATCCCGCCACTAGGAGGCACGTACTTCATTCGGGATACCTACTACACTGAATAAGATTATGTCTTTAAAATATAAATCTTATTGAATCCCTTACATTAAAACACAAATAACTTGAAAACTACTTACTCTATCACATTGAGACAACGGATGATATTTACGTAAAAAGTAACGACTAATAAAAAAAATGTTGAAATGATTATTACGACAGTGGCGTAGATTTTAAGGAGGGAAAAGGGGCGAAAATGAAGTATATATCCCTAAAGCACGCCTCTGGTAACAGCGGAAAACTATCTTTTAAGACTAGTTAAAGTACCCTAGCATGTGTAAACTGTGTGTCAAGTTTGAACAAAAAATATTAAAAGGTGCTTTAACCATGTGCTAAAATAATTTTAGAACATTTGTAATAAAACACTCTGTATCTCGGTATGGAAGAATATTTTAAGTATTTTAGGTTAAATCTTCGTATTTTGTGCTCCAGTTACGATACGGACAATTGTTAATGAAACACCCTGTATATTTTTAGGCCTGCTTTTAACATATAAAATAATACTTACTCTGTGGCGTTACAACTTTACGTGGGATTTAGCCTACTTGACAACATGCCTCCACTGTTCTCTGTCTTGACTCTTGACCAATTCTCCTCTCAATCTCAATCCAATTCTCCACGCCCATAGCTTTCAGGTCTCCTGCTATATTATCTCGCCACCAGAGCCGAGGGCGTCTTCTTCCCGTTGGGACTTCCTCCCATACCAGCCTTACTGTTCTTTGGTCAGAATACCTTTTGAGGTGTCCTGCCCATTGGAGTGTTCTGTAATGGACTTTATTTCTGTTATGATGTTGGCATCTGGATAAAGTTCTTCAACCTCTTTATTAATTATTCACAAGGAAAAAGTTTTCCTGTGGTTGGCTGTATACCATGTAATACAAAAAACAGTAAAATCCTGTATAAAAGGTATATTTAAAAACCCTCAAAAGGGGCCATATCAAAATCACATAACTAGTTTTCGACTGGTTTACCAATCATCATCAGTGCTTACGTGCAATGTACATGCTAACCACCTAGATAGTATTTAACAAAAATATGTGGGTCAAAGCTCAGTAAAAGAAGTCCGTCAAGGAAACATTGGTGTAAAAAGCTACATTAAGTATGGATGTTTAAAATATTTAGCTAATCTGCCCCAGGTAACATCTGAGCTGTGGATTTGACTTGTTTACATGTTGAAAGTATGACGGCAAGTCAAATCCACAGCTCAGATGTTACCTGGGGCAGAGTAGCTAAATATTTTAAACATCCATACTAAATGTAGCTTTTTAAGCCAATGTTTCCTTGACGGACTTCTTTTACTGGGCTTTGACCCACATATTTTTGTCAAATACTATCTTGGTGGTTAGCATGTACGTTGCACGTAAGCACTGATGATGACTGGTAAACTAGTCGAAAACTAGTTATGTGATTTTGATGTGGCCCCTTTTGAGGGTTTTTAAATATACCTTTTATACAGGATTTAACTGTTTTTTCTTTATTAATTCTTATCCTATATTGTTCTGATGCTTCATCCAGCACAGACCCAAACATCTTCCTTAAAATTTTTCTTTTTCAAACACGTAGTCCCTCTTTGTTTGCCTCTGTTTTCGTCCACGTTTCTCTTCCATACATCACAACGGGTCGTGTATGATTGTTTTATACACTTGTATCTTCGTACGTCTGTTGGTTTTTTCGATTTTATAAGGTTTTGAAGGGCATAAAGACATATGTTGCCAGCCTGTATGCTATTGTTTATTTCTAGTGATCCGTTATTGTCTTCAGTTATTGTTATTGTCATTGTCATTCAAAGTTAAAGTCATCGATGGTGATGTTTTGACCAATTCTGTCTCTGCTTTGGTTATTGCGGCTCATATACATATTTATATTTCGTCTTATCTTCGTTTATTAGGAGCCTTGTCTTCTCTGCTTCCTTCTCGAACCTTACAAAAGTCTCCTTCATGCTTAATCGGGTGTTTAATTCTTGCACTTCTGATTATGTGTTCTAGAGCTAAGTTGAAGAGTTGTGGTGAAAGTGCATCTCCTTGTTGTAGTCCATTGTTTATTCGAATAAAATAATGACTATTATTAACTATTGAAACAGCTTTTTTCTTTTGAATTGAATCGTGATTTTATCTTTAGCTTTTAAACATCAGACTCATCCAAGAAAAAGTAGGTAACTTCTTTACCGACATTATTGAAGAATCTATTAAAATGAGAGAAGAAAAAGGATTAGTGAGGCCCGATATGATTCATTTAATGTTGGAAACGCGAAAAGGAAGCGTAAAAGTTGATGAAACCACTACTACACCTGATACTGGATATGCTACTGTCGAAGAACATCTGAAAGGTAACTTCTAATTGAATTCATTTTCTTCCTAAATCAGTAAAGAATATAAATCAGTAAAGAAGACTTTATCCAAACAAAAGAGAAGATTCTCCTTAGGTTGGAATGCAGAATTCTTAGCGTGCAAGATTTTAGCAAGAACAAGACTAAGCCTGCAAGACTCTTGCGTCTTGCAGTTAGAACTGAGGGTCGTTTTAGAGAGTATATTAGTTCGGGTATATTCTTAGATACTCTATGAAAGGCAAAAAAATGTTTAACAAAAATTTGGAAAATTTGACTTATGCGCATTACGAACAATACCACAAACATACATAGCGAATCTTGACACGTACTCAGAGATCATTATTACAATGCAAAAATAAAATATTTTTACAATCTTTCCTAGCACACGATATCTTCGCTCTGAAATTAATTGTCCAGGTTTTGAGAATAGTCCTTTATTCATAAATTAATATTCTTGCCTTGCGACGTTGCGATGCCGACAATAACGTCGTTAAAAATCTGTAGTTGATAAAAAATATACCTATTACATCTTATCGGTATATAGAATACTAAAACTATTATGTATATTTTTTCTGTTGATTGTGCAATGACCTCATTCAGTTAGACAAAATTTGCTGAAAGAATGCGGCTAATACTTAAAAGTATTAATAACGAGATACATTAATGCAGATAATGCCGGCTATACATACCGTGTAAACAAAATAATGAAATGTTTAATAACGATATACTGTCTACCGAGGCATCGAACAAAGAAATATTACAGTGAAATGTATGCAAGACAAAAGCACATTGATAGCAGTTTTTTCTGTAGTTAAATTAAATTGGTCATTTCTTTTATCAATCGACTGTTCTTTTGTTACTCTTTGTGTTTGGTGCTATACACTACTCCAAGAAATTAACGCACCACCTTAAAAACGGGTCATTTTTTATGTCTTGAATTTCCTAAACCTGTTGCCCGATTGAAGTGATTTTTTAATATGTTATAGCCTTATTCTTTAACAATATCGCTCTAATAATACTATTGCTAGGCAGGTAAATTGTATACCGGGTGTACCAATAAAACTGTGTTTTTTCTCAAAGTTGCATGTGGCTCTTTGGCTTCTTAGGTGCGGCTCTGTCACAAATACCCACGGAAAGCGCAATAATATCGTTTAAAAATTAATTAAAAAAAACTTGGTAGGAAAAACATTACCTCTTATTCTGATAAATTAGCTTTTATCAAACTTTCAAACTTTAGCATTTGTCAAAAATCCTCTTAATGCTACGATAACCGAGTTGAAATTGTCTTCTTTTGAAATTGGCATTACTAGCTTTGAAATACAATTTCTGGATTTAAAAAACAAGGAAGAATGGCGCTCTAAATTCGAACGCCTTTGTATTGAATTGGAAATAGTGAAGAAGAAAAAAATGTTCACAACACAAGTGGTCTGCTTTGAATGACCTGGAGAAGGAAGACAGACATGATCATTTTCGACGCTTAGAGTAGTATTCCTGATTCTTGATCAGCTGAAAAAAGCTCACGTTTGATGTTCTTTCCCTTTTTGGTTCTACATATCAACATTTAAAACAAATTGGATTTTGCGCCAAAAATTTGGTAAAAAATACAGTATTGTAGGAAATAAAACCCTACAAAACGAAAGAAAATAGAAGTTTCCACAATGATTAGAAACGAAGATATCGCCAAAAAACGAAATAACACGTTTTAATTGTTTGGGGGGATATGGATGGGGTTAGCGGTTTAAAAAAAATTTTGGTTGAATACTTTTTGATGTAGAACTTGTGGTTTTTTATTTTTGGAATATCGCTGGGAGCATTTTTCACTATATTAACCGACTAGACCCTTTAGTTTTGTTTAGTGTAGTAAAAGTTTGCTGAACAAGTAGATTTGGCTGCCAATTTTTTTAAATTTTGTTGTTATATTCATATTTGGCTCTTTGGCTAAAAAGTTTGCCGACCAGTGCCCTATGGAATATTCTAGCTTATGAAATATTAAAATTAAAACCCAACTATAGCCTCGTATTTTCTTAACATTTTGTTTTTTGATTCATTCCCTTATGTTGAAGAATAAAAAGTCACGTACTTTTTTAGCTAGCCAAGTTTTTCATCAATACAGGGTGTTTTTAAATAAGCATGGCAAACTTTAAGGGGTAAGTACTCTGCACGGAAAAGTAATGACTGTTTGCTTTTAAACGTATGTTCGCAAATGCTTCGTTTCCGAAATAGGGGATGTTAAAATTGTTCCTCCAAACTGACGATTTATTTATTGCTCTAAAACCGGTTGAGATATGCTAATGAAATTTGGTTGGTTTTAAGAGGTAGTTATTTCTAGGTCTTTCGCATTTTTGATATACAATTAAGATTTTAATATTCACCAATGGCGCGCATACCTACGTGTAACCGGGTTGTTTAGAATTTAAATTTGCCATACTTATTTCAAAACAGCCTGTATTGATAAAAAACATGGCTAGTTATTAAAATACCTAACTTTGTTGTTATCCAATCGAATGAATAAAAAAACAGAATATTAAGAAAATATCAGACTTTAGTAGGGTTTTAATTTCAGTATTTTATAAAGGCTAGAATATTCCACAGGATGATGCGAACTTTGAGAAAAAAACACAGTTTGATTGGTACACTCATTGGTACCGGTACGATATCCGGTACCTATAGGTACAATGACAATTTACCTTCTAGCAACAATATTATTACAGCGATATAGTTAACGAATAAATATTTAATTTAAGCTTAAAATTTACCTAGTCTGTTACGTTGTTCTAAGATATGTAATAGGCTAATGGGCAACTGCGAGACTTGCAAGACTCTTGCTGCAAGACCAAGACCAAGACCAAGATCTGGAGCGCAATACTAAGACCAAGACCAAGACCGGGTGTACTGTTGCAAGACCAAGACCAAGACTGTCTAAGTCTCGTCTTGGTCTTGCATTTAGGCAACACTAATAATCTGGGTTTTTTCAATTTTTAAAGCAAACATACCATAAATAGTGGACATGGGAGAATCTACGATTTGCATTCTACGCCTGTCCACTTTTCTAGATAAAAATCCAACAGAATTCTGCTTCCTAGTACTCAAATTCGAGTAAACTGGAAAATAAGGAAAAACAGCTTAAGATTTAATTTGGTTCAGAGTACATCATTGGGAGTTCTGATGACTCTAAAAAGAAGAAACATATGTCAACTGATGGTGGCCCCTGTATAATCTTAAGCTGTATTTTACAAATTAGCAGTTATCGTCTTGTTTACTTTATATCGGGTTTTTATCTCTACAATACAGGCTACAACCGGCTTGTGCCGGAGTGCATACTTATAGTAGGGGAGCAAAGTATGCTAAATGTGCAGTCAATCGAGCGCTTTGAGGACCTATTGGGTTGTGATTATTAGGTCCTAAAACCAAAAAAAGTTAAGTAAAATTTTCCATTTTAGTGGGGACTTCCCATTTTTTTTATTTAATTTTCCATTTCCAACAATCGTTTTTTCCGATTATAGCGCCATCTGTCCATAATTCGAAAAAATATTTCGAATAAAAGTTGTTTATTTTTATGCAAAGAATCCAAATCTGCAATAAAAATAGGGGCTCCCATTTAAGATTTTAAAGTAACTCCCCACCCCACCTCCGTGTGGGTCGTGTTTGGTACCATTCGATAGATTTTTGAAAAATATTGAATAAGTGTATTTTGCAGTTCTTCGATCTGATGTTTATTTTGCGAAATATCGCGGGATTTGTATTTAAAATTTTTAAATTTATCCCCCACCTCTCTCCGTGGGGGTCATGTTTGGTATCTTTCGATAGATTTTTAAAAAATATTGAACACGTAGTTTTTAGTTTTTCGATCTGACGTTCATTTCGCGAAATATTCGCTTTTTTTGTGAAACTTTTTGACTCACCCATTTCCGTACGTACGGCTCAAATCGTCAGATTTTTGAGATATACACTCTTTTGCATGTACTTAACTTACCTTATCTTAATCTGACAATTTCGGGTATTTTTAAAGATAAATTTTTTTTTCGGGCCCCCCTGAACGAACTTCCCTGTGTTAAGAGCCAATATATGGTAGAGATATATCTGCAAGGTACCACGTTTCTCCCCATATGATAATCTGACGCGCTCGAGTAACTGCAAAAATCCACACCTGGGCTCCCCTACCATTACATTTTGAATAATATCTGCTCCTTTATATTCATCGTAATGGGTCAGTCTTGTTTACACTCTTCTAGTTTACATTTTAAACTAGAGAAACTGAAGCTTTCTATTAAACATAGAGAAAATTTTCTATAAGTCGGAGTGCAGAATCCTTGGTAACTATCTGTTGCCTGAGCTTCTTACAAATTTATAAAGACACAGGCCGATAAATAGCGAACATGGGAGAGCCTACAATATGTAGTATTATAATATCACCCTGTACAAATATATGTTTTTATTGAAAGTTAATAACCAAAGTAAATAATATAATCGATCGGCCATGACCGAGGCCGCGCGTGATGTTGAAATAGTTTATTCTATATAAAAGTTAATATCCCATGATATAGATATTATTATTGTACTCAGTATTTAGTTAATGTAAGGTAAGTCTTTACTGTTATATGTAAACACGTTGTTATGGTTAGTTATTGATGAAGTTGATTGTAAATATAATGTATCTGAACCAAGAAAGGGAGTTTTGAATTAATTTGGACCTAAAAGGCATTAACATCACACATTTCCTTACATGGCGACCTGTGCGAAATAGGCTTTTGTGAGCAGTAAGATGGTAACAACAAATTGGAAAAAGCGGCGGAAAATTGACCCGGACCCAGGAACCGAACAGGAACCCAGTGAAAAAGACACAAGTGTTACAATGTAAGTAAGAAATTTAGTCTATCTTTATTAAAAATGCTTCCCTCGTTTTTTATATATTATTATTGAACAATGAATATTTATCTTTGCTGATTTTTGAATAACTTATGAAGTATCGATTTTTTTAGAATATCTATGAATTTTGAAACATGAAGTGATTTTTGAATTGAATATTTTTGTATCGAAGTTTATTATACAGGGTGGTGAATTGGAAAACGGGCCATAGGAAACTCAATGTAAAATTCTAAACTGTTGAATTCCTGCTTCCCTAATTATTCTACATCTAAAGACATGAGAAACTATTTGTAGAGGATTGAAATCTTTATTTAAAACAATTGTTAAAATTGTTCTACGAATTAAACACATTCCAAAATTTTGTAAAATATAATAAATTTTATCAAAGTATTTGCCAAATTTAGGCAACACACAGTGCAAGAATGTGTATAAGGTTGTCTTCGGTCACAATGAAATTATTATATTAACAATATTTTGAACTGTCAGTATTTTTATTTTATCGTTTTTATTGTTTAAAAAACAATAAAGTCGAAAAGATGTCCTCAGTTGGGGAGAAAGTTGTAATAATAAAGATGTTTTATTCAGTCAATAGTTTGCGTACTCTCAGAAATAGTAACGTGTGGCCTTACTTTTACGCACTTACTTAGGTATGGCAAATGTATTCTATTTTTCAAAATTTTGGACTCTGTTTAAATCGTAGAACAATTTTAACTTTTGTTTTTAATACAGATTTTAATCTTCTACAAATATTTTCTCATGACTTTTGATGTAAAATAATTAGGGAAGCAGGAATTAAACAATTTAGAATTTTACATTGAGTTTCCTATGGCCCGTTTTCCAATTCACCACCCGGTATATATGCTATTATTGAATTTTTATTGAATTTTTGTCGGATATGTATACTATTATTGAATTTTTAGCCAGTTGTTTTAATATTGATCTTTTAGATACATTTTCATCGATTTTGTGTTAAATTTTGAACCTCAATTAATAATTTTTTTGTGATAAAAAATGATATATTATAAATGATTTTTTTTAATGATTAGTGATGACATACGTTGATATAAGAGCTTTAAGACAAACATTGCTATAAGAAAGTGTCATATTTTTACGAACCGACCTGATGAGTCGGAGAGAGAAGGAATTTGGAGAAGAACTATACAGATTAGAAGAAGAACTAACAATATTATAAGCCGAATATTATGAGGCAATTTGAGACAATAAGAAACCCACTGCTCTTGTCAAATTACGAAGGTACTAAGTGATTTATAGAAGCTTGAAAGCTTATTAAAGACCCACTCTCTGTTTTGAAGGGTACCTATTTTATTCATGATTGTTCGTAATTAAACAATGGATTTAAAGCAAGGGATTGAGGTCGTGAAATATGTAGAAGAATTTGATCTATGCAACGAAGTTATACCCGCTTTTATTTAGGTAAAATGCAGAGGTTTCGTGGCTAGTATTGAGTATTATGATTTTTATATGGAATATGTAGAAGAATTGGAACTGTCCTCTCGAGTGAAGCTACTTTGATTAGTCGAACGTAGGCATTGAGGGATAGATAAAGGAAATGATTACTATGATGTTATATTATGAAATTATATATTGATGATTAAATGACAAATGATTGTTATATGAAGATGAACTATACACTGTAGAAGTGCTATTATATGAAGAAAAATGAGGAAATATATAGTTATAGTACCAGACAAGAAGAAGAAGGAAAAAAAAGAGAATTTTTAGCTTGAATTTTTTTTTACATCTCTAAAGTAACGTAAATGACTTAAATTTTAAATGTAGATGATGAATTCAGGTTAAATTTTCATGGAAAATAATGGAAGTGTTTGAATTAAGGATAGACAATATCTTACAGTGTTAGTTACCTTACTGTTAGTATTAGAAAAAGAACCCTAAAAGAAATTTTCTTTAAATTTTATATCCTAAGAGACATTTATTAATATTTATTCGAGCAAGAGACATTAATTTTTTTTATTATTAAGTATTATAAAAGAAGGGACGAATAATAATTATCCAAAAGACTGAAATAGGAATTAATAAAGTAACTTTAAATTTTTGCTAAGAAGTTTAGGTAATATTAAGTTTAATTAAATTTGGAAATATTATTAGGTAGATTTAAAATATTATATAATTATTCACTGCTTATATGACGTAAATTAGTGTAGTACACTAAAAAGACTAAAGACTAAAGGTTAAAAATTAGGATAAGTTTTATTCATTGTTTTACTAAAGTGAATTAGTAAACGAAAAAAATACTAAAAGACACGAAGGAATAGTAAGTGAATTAGTGACAATTACTTATAAACAATTATTTTTAGTTTTTATAAAATACCAACTTAGTATAGGGAAAATATGAACTTTTGTGTATAATAGGATTTTTGTGAAGTGTCTTATAGCGGCCGATATGGGACCTTAACTATATAAGTAATATAAGGTCTATCTCCTAAAAGGCGATGATAAATATATTTCATTTTAAAACATGGAGAGAAATATGTAATTTTAACAAAGGGGAGAGATGTAGTATTATAATATCACCCTGTATAAAAATACGTTTTTATTGAAAGTTAATAACCAGAGTAAATAATATAATCGATCGGACATGACCGAGGCCGCGCGTGATGTTGAAATAGTTTATTCTATATAAAAGTTAATGTACCATGATATAGATATTATTATTGTACTCAGTATTTAGTTAATGTAAGGTAGGTCGTTACTGTTATATGTAAACACGTTGTTATGGTTAGTCGTTGATGGAGTTGATTGTAAATATAATGAATCTGAACCAAAAAAGGGAGTTTTAATTAATTTGGACCTAGAAGTCATTAACATCGCACATTTCTTTACAAATATACACTCATCACCTGTCCGATTATCTAGACAAAAATTCCAACAGAATTCTGCATCCTTAGTAGCCATCAGAAGACGCTGAAAAGCAGAAACTATGGTCAGCCGATGGTGGTGGCCCCGAATAGAATTTAATCTCAAGCTGTCTTTCCTTATTTCATTTTATCATATTTGAGTTGGTACTAAGAATGCAGAATTCTGTTGGAATTTTTATCTAGATAAGCAGACAGGTGATGAGTATATATTGTAGGCTCTTCCATGTCCGCTATTTATCAGCCTGTGTCTTTATAAATTTGTAAAAAGCTCAGGCAACAAATAGTTACCAAGGATTCTGCACTCCGACTTATAGAGAATTTTCTCTGTGTCCAGATAGATGTCGCTAACGCGTCCGTACGCGTTTAATATTTTATTTATATGCATACTTTGACAGCTTGGAGTCAGTTCGCTTCGGGATACACCACATGCGGCTCTAAAGATGCTGAAAAGAGAAACCATGTTCAGCCGATGGTGGTGGCCCTGAATCGACTTTAATCTAAAGCTCTCTTTCCTTATTCTATTAATAGTCCAGGAACTGAAGCTTTTCACCTCGCAATTTTTACAGAATGGATCGATTTGCTTGAAAATTTGACAATAAGTAGTGGATAGTCCAAAGATCAAAATCTATATGATTCCGAAAGGCGCTTTTAGCATGGGGGTGGTTGCCACCCCATCTCGGGGGTGAAATTTTTTTATTATATTTTGACCACAAAATTTGATAAAAAACATTCATTCTAAACAAAAACTGTTCTATACATTTTTTTGATAAAATTAATAGTTTTTGATTTATTCGCTATCGAAAGTGTTAGTTTTGTATAGAAAAATCAATGTTTTTCGATATTACGATTCACTCAATTTTTGCCGTGGAAATTTTTTTTGCAAACCAAGTTCTTGGGAATTAAATAACCTACAATTTTATATGAAAACATTTTTTCGTATCTCTGACGCTAATCTTTCTATTTTGAAGAAAATGGCATTTTTTACCAAACTACACAAATTCCTTATTCGCTTTTAACTCCAGTTTTTTAAAAACTAATCATTCTAAGCCAGTCAAACTTCTAGAATCTATTTATAATACATAAATAAATAAGAATGAATAAGGCCAATGACCAAAAACACCGCTAACTTACATTATTATGCTTCCAATTGGATTTCCCCTTTTTTTTTCAAAAAAATTTATTGATTTTTTAACCGTAACTTTTTTTATTTTTATCTTAAAAAGTTTGATAAAGATATAATTTTGTATGTTTTTGCAAGGTCTATAAGCCTATTTATATTAAATATTTTTAAAATCCTCAGTCGCAAAAAGAGGTGACTTTGAAAGGGTTGGTAAACGTGGTTTTTGCATGTTATTCCAAGTTTTAATTGTCAATAGCTCACTCAATTTTTGCCGCAGAAAAAATTTTTGTAAATCAGGTTCTTGGAAATTAAATAAGCTACAATTTCATATTTAAACATTTTTTTGTATCTCTGATGTTAATTTTGCTATTCTGAAGAAGAAGTCATTTTTTTCCAAACTACAAAAATTCGTTATTCGCTTTTAACTCAATTTTTTTAAACTAATTATTATAAGCCGGTCAAACTTCTAGAACTTATTAATAATACATAAGTAAAAAAGACCAAATAAGGTTAATGACTAATTTTAATTAGGGTGGTGATTAGAGGGTTGCTTGCAATCACTTTTTGGCTGAAAAAAATGGGGACTGACATTCTTTTCATTATAAGTCACTTAATTTTTGAGCTAGAGAATTTTTTTTTATTTCTGGTGATAGATATTTTTAAGTGATTTAATTTAGTTTGAACAAGTTTTCCTCGAAAAATGCATAGTTTTCCCGTCTTTTGACTTTGGAACTACAATATTTAACATTTAACGAAGAAGAGCCAACATATAATAATGTATAGCTCGATTACTATTGGTCCTAAAGAAAATTTAAACAATTGGTTTTGTTTATTCTTTCATAAGGTACATTTTTGTTAAGTAAAGTTGTTTTGATAAAACGAAAACTTTTGGAGTTATTAGCAGAAAACTTATTAAAAACATTGATTTTTTCGATATAAAACTAACACTTTGGATAGCGAATAAATCGAAAACTATCAATTTTATCAAAAAGATGTATAGAACATTTTTTGCTTAGAATGAACGTTTTTACCAACTTTTGCGATTAAAGTATAACAAAAAATTTCCACCCCCGAGATGGGGTGGCAACCACCCCCATGGCGAAAGCGCCTCTCGGCATGATATAGATTTTGATCCTTGGACTATTCAATATTTATTCTCAAATTTTCAAGCAAATCGATCCATTCTGTAAAAATTGCGAGGTTCTGTCCGATTTTAAACTTCATTACTTGGACTATAAACATCTTTGACAATAATGGATACTGAAAACATATCCTTAAAAAATTGAGATTTTACTCGAATAATTTTGAGGGTCCCACTGATATCGGAGTAGTACAACAAATTCAGTATAAATAGGGGAGTGCATATTGATTTTCACTTCGGAAAAAATCAAACAAGATAGAACTTTTTGTAATTTCATTAAGAGATGTTTAATAAACAACATATCAAAAAGTTCTACTCGAGAAGTCGAGTTTAATTTTTTATTAAACAAATGAACTACGAAGTTTGACGTTTTTTTTTAAATAACTCCGAAAATATAAATTTTAGAACAAATGTGACTTGACCATTGAAAAATTCAGAAAATTTTACAAAAAAAAACTTATATAAAGAATTTTCTAAAATTAAATCTGTATCTTCTATAATTTTTTATTTATAACGCTAAAGCCACCCTTCTCGCAAACATTGGCGCACTGTAAACTAGCGTACGGCGAAGTGCACGGTTAAGTTATTTTAATGTAATTCTTTAACTAATGGATCAAATGAAATTTTACAAATTGAACCTAAAAAAAGAATAATTAAGCTGTCTTATGGTTATAATAAAAAGAAATAAAATGTATGGCCATAAGTACGGTGGGGGCGGAAATTGAGCCTTACATGAATTTTGTTTAAAAACTATTTAAAAATGTGTAACTAATACAATTTTTCTTATAAAACTCTCAATTTTGCACAACTTACCTTTCAAGTATCGTACTTAACTAAATGATGTTTTATTAAAAAAAAATCTCAAAAATTTTATTCAAATGATATGACGTCTTAAAAAATGTAATTTTTGAAATCTTCGTAGTTTTATAGAATTACCACCACTTTAATACGGTATTACTCAAGTTTGAACAGATCTATTACAGTTTTATAGGTGCTTTTTTTAAAGCTTAGCATGTAATCTTTAAAATGCACTAATTATTTTACTTTAGAAATAAAATAGACTATTTCTTTTTGAGAAAATTACGAAAGATAACAAAAAATGTAATACAAAAAACCGAAAATTACCAGCTAAAAAAATGTTTATACAGGGTGTCCCGAAAAGATTGGTCATAAATTATACCACAGATTCTGGGGTCAAAACTAGGTTGATTGAACCTCACTTACCTATATACAATAGTGCTCACAAAAAAAGTTACAGCTCTTTGAAGTTACAAAATGAAAATCGATTTTTTTTAATATATCGAATACTCTTAGAGATATTTTATTGAAAATGGCCATGTGGCACTCTTATGGTAGCAACATCTTTAAAAAAAATTAAAGTGAAATTTGTGCACCCCATAAAAATTTTATGGGGGTTTTGTTTCCTTAAACCCCCCCAAACTTTTGTGTACGGTCCAATTAAATTATTATTGTGGCACCATTAGTTAAACACAATATTTTTAAAACTTTTTTGCTTCTTAGTAGTTTTTCGATAAGCCAGTGTTTATCGAGATATTTTGAATATTTGTCGAATTCACCACATATTTGTATATGGTTAAGTACGATTGTAGCGACCTGTTAATAATCTGAAAATTTATTTATAATTTACATTTTTAGGTATATTTTGAAAAAGAAGCCATATCTCGATAAATGGTGACATCAAAAAAAGACTAGGAGACAAAAAAGTTTTAAAAATACTGTATTTAACTAATGGTACCACAATAATAGTTTATTTAGAACGTACACAAACATTTGGGGGGTTTAAAGGAACAAAACCCCCTTAAAATTTTTATGTAAACATATTAAAAAAGAAGCCGCATCTCGATAAAAACTGGCTTATCAACAAAATATTAAGAGCCAAAAAAGTTTTAAAAATGTTGTGTTTAACTAATAGTACCACAATAATGAATTAATTGGAACGTACACCAAAGTTTAAGGGGGTTTAAGGGAACAAAAGAAGACATCAAATAAGTTTGCTTAAGGACAAAGACGGAAATATTATTGTAGACTTAACAGAAAAAATTAATAGATGGAGTGAATACATAAGAGAATTGTTTGAGGACAACAGAAATAACATTGACAAGGTAAATGGTGAAACGGGACCTGAAATCCTAAAAGGTGAAGTAGAAATGGCACTTAAAAATTCCAAAACTGGAAAGGCAAATGGACCCGATGAGGTTCCTACTGAATTACTAAAGCTCTTGAATGATGAATCAATAGGTATAATATTGCACTTATTTAACACAGTATACAATACTGGTATTATACCTCAAGAGTGGCTGCTGTCTACATTCGTTACACTGCCAAAGAAATCCAATGCAAAAGAATGTTCAGAACATCGAACAATATCTTTAATGAGCCATCTACTAAAGATATTTCGAAAAATCATCCACAACCGAGTTTATCAAAAGTTGGAGTCAGATATTAGTAATACACAGATGGGGTTCAGAAAAGGACTAGGTACTCGAGAAGCTCTCTTCGGTTTGAATGTTCTTACACAAAGATGCCTAGACGTTAATCAAGAAGTACATGCATGTTTTATCGATTTTGAAAAAGCGTTTGACAGAGTACGCCACGATAGGCTAAGAGACATTCTTGAAAGAAAAGACATAGATAATAAAGATCTGCGAATAATTCTCAACTTATATTGGAATCAGAAAGCTAACATCAAAATAGAAAACGAGATATCAAAAGCAATAGAAATACGTAGAGGAGTAAGACAGGGATGCATTTTGTCACCACTGCTATTTAATGTATATAGTGAAAGCATCTGTCAAGAAGCCCTTTTGCAAGCAAATGAAGGAATCGTAATCAATGGAGAGGTTGTAAATAATATTCGATACGCAGACGACACTGTACTAGTTGCAAGAACAGTAGAAGAATTACAACGATTACTTACAAACATAAATATTGCTTGCAACAATTATGGCATAAACATTAATATCAAAAAAACCAAGTATATGGTATTCAGTAAAATCATGACACAACCAGCACATATTAGTATAAACGGCATTCAAATTGAAAAAGTATCAAGTTATAAATACTTGGGAACTTTAATAAACGAAACTGGAGACCAAAACAATGAAATAAAAAGACGTATCGAAATTGCCAGGGCCACCTTCATAAAGATGAGAAAATTCTTCTGCAACAGAGATATAAGCATCCCTCTACGATTAAGAATGCTAAGTGGCTACGTATTTAACACGCTATTATACGGTGTAGAGGCCTGGACTCTCAAACAGAACAACATAAAAAATATTGAAAGTTTCGAGATGTGGTGCTACCGTCGAATGCTGAAGATAAGTTGGGTTGAAAGAATCACAAATCTTGAAGTAATACGAAGGATAGGAAGAGACCCAGAAATTTTATTAACGATAAAACGAAGAAAACTCGAGTATTTGGGTCACCTGATGAGAGGTCATAAATACGCATTACTTCAAAATATGATGCAAGGAAAAATAGAAGGAAAACGGAATCCAGGCCGTAGAAGAATGTCGTGGATGCGGAATTTGAGAGAGTGGTTTGGCTGCACCACTAATAAACTTTTTAGGTCAGCTGTAAACAAAGTCAGGGTAGCCTTGATGATTTCCAATCTCCGATAGGAGTGGCATAAGAAGAAGAAGAAGAAGGGAACAAAACCCCCATAAAATTTTTATGGGGTGGACAAATTTCACTATAATTTTGTTGTAAGATGTTCCTGCCATAATAATGATACATGTCCATTTTTAGCAAAAAATCTCTAATAGTTTTCGATATATTGAAAAAAATCGATTTTCATTTTGTAACTTCATAGGGCTGTAACTTTTTTTATAAGCACATTTGTACTAAGGTAAGTTAGGTTCAATCGAATTATTTTTGACCCCAGAATGTGTGGTATAATTTATGACCAATCTTTTCGGGACACCCTGTATAAAGTGATCAAAATTTTTTTATGTAAAACTTACCTAAAATACATTTAATAATAAATTTTAACAATAATAAATGTTACGCAAAAAAATTGTTTTAGCTCTTATACAGTATGTCTGCGTAACTTGGAACCTATTGATAACTTTTTTATTATCAGCTTTACGAAAAAAAGTTATTCTTTATAAAATACTCTGCATCGTATATATTCTAAGATGCAATCATCAAATATCAAATTTAATGAATTTTATACGAGGTATGTCAAAAATATGAATTTCACTCAAGAGTAAAGTATCGTTAAATTTCACAATATCGAAAATTGTTATTAAAAAAAGTTGTTTGGAATTAAAAATTTGTTTAAGTGTTCAATTACATCCTTCTAATTAAAATATTGAGAATAATAAAGGCACTTAACTCTTAAGAGAAATTCATATTTTTTACATACCTCGTATAAAATTGAAAAAGTTTAATATCTGCTGGTTGTATCTTAGATTTTAGACCAGGGAGAGCATTTTATGAAGAATAACTTTTTTTCGTAAAAGTGATAATAAAATAGTTATCTTAATTGAAATAAAATGATGATGAGTATCCGTAATTTGAGAAAAAATTGAAAAAAAAATTTCGATTGAAATAATGTAATTGTATATTTAAGCATAGTTTTTAATTTCAAACAACTTTTCATAATAGCATTTTTTGATATTCTGGAATATAAAGGTACATACTTTACCCTTTAACGAAATTCATATTTTTGACATAACTCGTATAAAATTGATAAAATTTGATATCTGATGGTTGAGTTTTAGATTTTTGACTATCCAGAGCATTCTATGAAGAATAACTTTTTTTCGTAAAATTGATAATAAAAAAGTTTTCCATGTGGTTCCTAGCTACGCAGACATACTTTATAAGAGCTTCTGTATAAGAATTTTCAAATTGCAATGCCATATTCGGATTCAGTATAATTAAAAACAAAATAGAAACATATTTGATCAAAGTAAAATAATTAATTTAACGCTATTCTTAAAATTATTAATACAGAAAAATTGTCATTGTTTAAACAATTAATAAACAATTAGCGCCAAATCCGCCAGTAGAACTTTTTACTTTAACATGTATATAAACTAACAAACAAGTTTTAGAAAAATATAAGCTTGTTTGATAAACAAGCTAAAATACCCTAAATACACCCTAAAATAAACTGCCAGCAGTTAACTGCATCTGTGACTAGATTATTTAAACAATTTCCTAATATATAGGTATCATAAATGCCGAATATAACGTATTCAAAAACGGACAACTGTTTTCAAAAGTAAAAGGCAATACTTCAACTCTTTATAAAACCAATGTCATCTACAAGTTACCTTATTCGGATTGTCAGAGTTGTTATGTTGGTCAAACTTCACAATAGCTCAAACAAAGAATAACACAGCACAAAAGTGATCGTACAAAAAAATACGTGTGTGGCAGTTGACCATCATTTCATAATTGGGTACCATTTTAACTATTAAAATGTTAGAGATTTAAAACAAGTAAGTAATTATAAAAAGGACTGTGTTTAGAAATTATAGAACGGTCCTTCAATCTGGAAGCCAAAACATCACATATGAAGTATTGTTTCCAATCTTAGAATGCTAAAAATACAATAAGATATTTAAAAGACACTGTATTATATCAGTTATTATAACTTAACCTGTATTATATTTTATATTGCTAATAACCCCTGGTTGCAGCTTAAATAAATAAATAAAAAAACTTTTTTAAATTAATTTTTTTAATTTCTAGCTGAAATAAAGACTAATATCACCAACAAAGACATCGTCGCTCAAGCTCTTATCTTCTTCTTTGCTGGTTTCGATTCCAGTTCTAATTTAATGAGCTTCTTGGGATATGAATTATGTGTCAATCCAAACATCCAAGATAGGCTTAGAGAAGAAATTAATGATACTTTGAAAAGCTGTAATGAAGAAGTAACATACGAATCTCTTGTAAACATGAAGTACATGGATATGGTGGTGTCAGGTAAATATTTTTTGTTGTCATCGTATTTTTTAGCCGTTCGCTGATCCCTCTCCTTAAGGACGTAGACGCCAAATTTCGCGCCAATATGTTTTAAATGCATTTATTTTTTTTTTTCGAATCCTGAGAAATCTAATATGTATTTTTGTAAAATTTAAACGCAGAATGAAAGATTACATTATTACTGAGGGACGAAAGTCCCTTAGAATAACCAAAAAGTCTCTTTTGAATGAGATATTTGAAATTAAAAATCATGCTAATTTTTTCTTTTTTTTTTCACTCCTGTAACTTATTAAAATAAACATTATAGAAGTTTTCAGGGACTTTCGGCCTTCGGTAATAATGCAATCTTTCATTCTGCGTTTAAATTTTTCAAAAATACTTATTAGCTTTCTCAGGATTCGAACAATATGAAGGCATTTAAAATACATTGGCACAAAATATTCCCCCTACGCCCTTAATAAATATTCTTTTGTAAGATTATATGCTCTACCTTCAAAAAAAAAGCTGAACAATTTAGGCACCTCTGATGTTTGAATGAGAAATGGATAAAAAAATATTTCTGATATTGAAGTCCTCCATAATGTTTTCAAACAGTCTCCTTATGCCCCTAATTTGAATTCCAGCCTACTCTCTAGGAGTATTCAATCTCTGGAATCATAGCCATTGTGGAAAATGTTTTTTCATGTGCTGACAACTCGAATATTCTTAACTTAAATTCTTCTAATAATATTTGCTTTTAATTTTTCAATTCTTCGCATTGTCTTATAGGGACTAGTTTATTGCATGAAATAAATAAATAATAGCTCCTTTACAGAAACACCAAGAATCGATTCATCCATTCATCTATTATGGTTAGATATGGGGATAAAATCAGAATATAACAAGAAGTATGTATTTTTAGAGAAACTTGACATTTGAAACATGTTACAGATGCTGATCATGTACCAATAAATGGTAATGTAAACCTTGATGTATTATTTAGTATGACAGAGAATCCTCAAATTAATTCAAGTCAAATTTCAACTGATACAAACATTTATAAACGATCTATTATGTGTAAAAAAAAGATATATCATTTGTATAAAATTTATAATGTCCAGGACATCATTAGGATAATTCAGATCGTCAAATCCAGTTTTTCGAATTATATCAAGCTTTATATAAACAAAAAATCCAGGCTTCATTTGCCAAATACTTTTTCTGATGAAGCAATCTTCTATTTACATGGAACAGGGAACAGTAAATTGGCAAAACTGCTAGATCATGCCCCCCAGATCTCTAGATTTTACACCACTTGATGTTTCCCTATGTTGTTACTTAAATCAAAATTTTACATCGGTAGACTACATTGAAAAAATATAATTGCATTCGAAATTCGTAATAAATATAATGTAACTTTGAAAATGATCCATAACGTTAAAGATATAGTGTATTGTGACATTTTAAAATTGCTTAATATACGCTGTGAGCTCGTACGTAGAGAGGATATTTATAAATTCGCGAGAATTATAAACGTTTACGGGAAATTTGACATAATGTTAAAGTGATTAATTTAAAATTAAAATTAAAAACATTAATTATAAAAAATATTAGTTGATCAAAGCTGTGGTATATATTTTTACCTTAAATATACTTACGTTTTAAATACTGAATTTACGTTTTTTTAATGTTCTGTAATATGTAATTATAAATTAATCTATTAATCTTGGCGCCATCTACACGATAATTGTGAAAGTATCCGAAGTAAGAAATTAATATTTCATCAATAGAACGTCAAAATGATTAGCAAAATCTTAAAAAAATCTATTACAATTTAATTTCTTTTTAGCGTTGTAAATATTAAGCGATAACAATTAAATAATAAATTTAAAAATTACCGGTGAAAGTTGAATTAGTAACCGCTAGGAGCGACACCAGCGAAGCTCAGAGCGTATACCAACCAGAGACATGTAAAGAAAATGGACTTGGCTAGGGATATGCCACTCAATGCATCGGGGTGTAACGTCGATATCAAGTACGGTGGTTTAGCTATCTTTGTCTGTCGTGCGAGTGTGAGCGTATCTACCAAGAGGTGGGAGTAACGGAACGACAGTGACACACAGGCGGCGGCCATCATATGCTAGAGAGAGAAAGCTAAGCGCCGGTAGAGGGAGATAGATAGACCACCGACCCGAACTGCTCCGCGTTACGCTATTTTTCCGAGTTGGCCAAATCGGGCCAAATCTATGTGTATAAGATCTTTGATACCAACATTAGAAAACTGGGCTGAAGAAATCTTTTTAAAATACAATGTAGGCTGTCACTGTAAACTGTCATTTAGGTATTTATTCTATTCATTTGTCTTGTGTAAATTGTATGTAATTATTATTGAGTTCTAAAACTGTTAATATGATATGAATTATTTAATGATTGTAATTATTGTAATTGGTATAACCGTAAATAAACTATTTATTTATTTATTTATTTATTTATTTATTTAAATACAAAAATAAACGCCCAAACACATAGAAAGAAAACATGGTGGCTTCAAACTTTCTACATAAACTAGCAATAAGATGATCAAAAATGACCATGTCATTGATTATTTCATTCATAGATATTCTGACCAATAGAAAGCTATAGAAATAAAAATTACAGCGATTTTTTTTTCGATAATTTCTCGTCGTCAAGTATTATGTCAGATACCCTTCGTTGTTACGCAAAAATACATTCAGTGACATTAATGACAATTAATGTTTTACAACTTGTCACAGAGAATACCAAGAAACAGGTTTAGCAAATAATCAGGTAAAGATATCAATAAAATATTAGTTAAAATTATTTAAAAAACAGTTTTATTCATGAAATTATCGATCGGTCGAGCTCTTAAAAATTATCGATTTGTTTTGCCCCCGTGACACTTTAACATAATTTCACTCTCCTTCGGGTCGTGAAATTAAACCTGTCAAAGTGTCACTCGGGACACAAATCGATAATTTTAGAGCTCTCGTGTAATTACTACTGAAAACATACTAAGTGGTACCTACCTAGATTTTTTAAATTTGTCTAGAACTTTGAATAAAGTTTTCTCAAAACTTGGCACTTCATAAACTCCTTGTTAATGGCCTCAATTAGGTTTTATTCAACATTAAGATATCTTAAAATTGTCCAGCCTTGCTCAACTTTTTCTAGTTATCCTGATATATATTTTTAGAATGCCTAAGGAAATGGCCAGCATTGCCAACATTGGAGAGACGCTGTTCCAAACCATATACCATCGAACCCGTTCTACCCGGAGAAAAGCCAATACAACTGATACCAGGCGACGTCAGAAATCTAGTCATCTATGCAACCCATCACGATCCTGAACTGTTTCCAGATCCAGAAACTTTCGATCCTGAGAGATTCAACGAAGAAAACAAAGGCAATATCAAGCCTTCTTCTTATATGCCATTCGGACTGGGGCCCAGAAACTGTATCGGCTCAAGGTTTGCGCTCCTCGAAACGAAAATTCTGTTTTTCTACATTTTGAGGTATTTTAAAATAGTTCCTATTGAGGAAACTGTTATACCGATTAAGTTGGATAAAAGTATATTTAATCTAGTACCAAAAAAAGGCATTACTGTGGGATTTGAACGTATTAAATCAGAATATTTTGCATAATATGCTAAAATTCTAAAAAGTGTTAAAATTCTAAAAAGTAGTTTTTTATCATTTTGTCTATACCTTTTGATTTAATTTGAAAAATGTGATTAACTAATAAAGTTTGGTAGTGAATATTTATATATACCTATGTATATTATTATAATAAATAAAATAATTTTACGAAAACCTGATCACATTTGAATTTTATTGAAATAAAGTAGAAAACAACTAATATTATTCTACTTTATTTACTTAGACCTCGTAAATGAGTCCTATAGTCCATGGTAATAAGGTTTTTTCCATGACACTTCGACAGCCAAGGTACTGTTTTTCGACAAGTAATGCCTATAAGAACAAATTGTAACTATTTCCTGCGTAGGATCTGGCGGGCATTTTTATTTATAAACAATTTACTGTCAAAAAACGGCTTTTTTCCTTTTTTTTTTCAAATCAATGGAAAACAATGAAACTTATGTTATTTTTAGTACACATATCTTCGAGAGCATCGAAAAAGCTTTAAAATGGCGTACTACAAAGTTTGATATACGAGTAGGTACTCATTTATTGTTAATATAATTGCGAAAAAAGGTCGAAATTGCAAAAAATTTAATTTTGCAATAACTATTGTAAAAATTAGTGTACAGCTTTGAAATTTTTGTCAAATGAGGGTTCTTTGGTGCTTAAGGGGATGGGTACGATGGGTAAATGGGATTTATTCTTTTCGAATCCTGAGAAAACTAATAAGTATTTTTGAAAAATTTAAACGCATAATGAAAGATTACGTTATTACTGAAGGGAGGGCAAAGTCCTTGAAAACTTCTATAATGTTTATTTTAATAAGTTACAGGGGTGAATAACTAAGAGAAAATTTAGTGTGATTTTTAATTTCAAATATCTCATTAAAAAAACGTTTTATTCATTCTTAGGGACTTTCAGCCCTCGGTAATAAAGTAGTCCTTCATTCTACGTTTAAATTTTTCAAAAATACTTATTAGTTTTCTCAGGAATCGAAAAAAATGATTACATTTAAAATACATTAAAAATTTTGACAGGCGTCAAAGTGTTCCTGTCCTCTTAATATGTGACAAAAATTTCACAGCGATTCATTAAATTATTTAAATTTTATTCAAATTGTTTATCCCAGAGAGCTTTCTTTGCAATAACATAATATTGGGATTTTATTTTAATATACAGGGTGTTTGGTAAAGAATGGGCCATAGCTTAACCTCAGGTTCCTGAGCTTAAAATAGACCGATTTAAGCTAACTTACCTTAGTACAAAGTTTATAATAACCGAGATACAGAGTGTCAAAGTTAAACTTTTTTTTATTTATTATTGAATTTTTCCTGACAGGTATGAAATAACATGAAATTTGGTATATGGGAGTTTTTTGGGTCGAGAAAACTAAATTCCCTACCAAAAATTATGTATTGCCCAGAGGGCGCCACATACGCCTTTCAGCACTCATTTATTACGTTCGTTCAATTTTTTTTATCCCTCACTCTGTATAATTTTGACATTAAAATTTTTATTCTCCTATTAGTTTTACTTAAAAAATGTATACTTCTTTCATCTCCCTAAACTCAACCGTTTTCGAGATAAACGCATTTTAAATCTGCGATACACCATCATTTTTAGCATAATATCATTGTAGTTACACTCGAAAAATAACTTAAAACCTTAAAATTATCCAAAAATGTATCGCAAATTTCTTCAAACGGAATTTGCGATGCAATGACATAAATTTGAGAACTGGCACAATTATTATGGTTTTAAGTTATTTTTCGGGTCGAACTACAATATTATGCTAAAAATGATGGTGTATCGCAGATTTAAAATGCGTTTATCTCGAAAACGGTTGAGTTTAGGTAGATAAAAGAAGTATACCTTTTTTAAGTAAAACTAATAGGAGAATAAAAATTTTAATGTCAAAATTATACAGAGTGAGGGATAAAAAAAATTGAACGTAATAAATGAGTGCTGAAAGGCGTATGTGGCGCCCTCTGGGCAATACATAATTTTTAGTAGGGAACTTAGTTTTCTCGACCTAAAAAACCCCATATACCAAATTTCGTGATGATATCTCATACCTGTCAGGAAATATTCAATAATAAATAAAAAAAAAGTTTAACTTTGACACCCTGTATCTCGGTTATTATAAACTTTGTACTAAGGTAAGTTAGCTTAAATCGACCTATTTTAACCTCAGGAACCTGAGGTTAAGCTATGGCCCATTCTTTACCAAACACGCTGTATATAATAAAATCAAAAACGGTGCTAATGAGTTTTAATAAAAAACTTCTACATGACAGTTCTATAATTAATTGACTACTGTCAGGTACTCACTGGAGGGACCGCAGACGTTCGGATACAATAAGCGTCTCTTTGCAAAGACAATGACGTCGACTTTGCAAAGTAACAAGACACTTACTCAACACACACACTACACATAACACTAAGTACTAAGTACCTCATGTTGTGACTAACTGATTGACATAAAGTCCATGCCAATAAAAAAACTACTGTCAGACACATAGTGTAAATGAACTTAAAACTAACTTACAGTTTACGTGTTAGTAGTATCTACTTTTCCCAACACTCTCCCTTAAACTGTAAAGTGAGAACATTAAGAAATTAATCATATTGAATTGAACATAAACAATTAACTACATACACATTAAATACTCGTATATAATAATATACAATACAGCGCGTCCATAAAGTAACGCATAAATTCATTATTTCGTAAGCCGGCGACTTTAAGGAAAAATCTCGAAACAGGTCGATTTTTATTTTTATAATACATTTTTTGGCATATATATTATACTAGTGACGTCATCCATCTGGACTTGATGACGTAATCGATGATTTTTTTAAATGAGAATAGGGGTCATGTGATAGCTCATTTGAAAGGGTATTCAATTCTCTATTCACTAGTATAAACATTAACATAATTATTTCCATAATTATGTCCAAACAATTCTTTTTCAATTAAATTAATTGAGACAAAAAGAAGAATGTATGTCATTTATTTAATTCAGAATACGTTTTACGGTTGTCAGAAAACAGGAAAAACATGTTTATTTGACAAATAAATATTGCTTTTCGCTTAAATTCAATGTTAAAGCTGCCACCCACCTGCCTCTTGGAAATTTGAACATTATGTTTAAGCGAAAATCAATGTTTATTTTTTCAAATTAAGCACTTTTATGTTTTCTGAGAGAAGTAAAATGTACTTGGACTCAAACAAATTACATAGGTACATTTATCTTTTTGTGTCAATTAATTTAATTTAAACAATTTTTTTACACCCTGTATAAATAATTATCTTAGTGTTTATATTAGTAAATAGATAATTAAATACCCTTTCAAATGAGCTATCACATGACCCCTATTCTCATTTAAAAAAATCATTAATTACGTCATCACGCCCAGATGGATGACGGTACTAGTATGGTATATATGCCAAAAAATGGCAATGTAAAAATAAAAATCAACCTGTTTCTGGATTTTTCCTTAAAGTCGCCGGTTTACGAAATAATTAATTTATGCGTTACTTTATGGACGCACCGTACCGGGTGTCCACTTATATTTTCCCCCATTTTAACTGCCTATAACTTCTAAACGGCTCAAGATAGAAATATGCGGTTTTCGCTGAAATGTTTTATTTTAGTAAAAGTTTTGTCTGAATGGATTGAATTTTTTATGTCGCTTTCAAATACGAAAATAAAAGTGGCGGATTTTTGAAAAAAGCGTTGTTGACTTTTTTTTAATGGAACACCCAGTATGTTTTTTTGTAAATTAAAAGAAAGGTCGTTCACCTATCCAGAAATATAAAGTTTTTTAAAATCGGTTGTGAAATCACTGAGTAATTAATTTTTAAAATGAGAGGTGCAACGTGGATATCACATACCTAAATACCATAACGAAGCAAATTGATATTATGTTATGTGATTTCAACATTGCATCTCTCATTTTAAAAATTAATTGCTCAGTCATTTGACAACCGATTTTAAAAATTTTTATATCGCTGGATAGGTAAATGACCGTTTTTTTATGTTATAAAAAATATACTGGGTGTTTTAATAAAAAAAGTCAACACCGTTTTTTTAATTAATCCGACATTTTTTATTTAATAGCGATATAAAAAATGGTCATTTACCTAAAATCTTGAAAAAAACGGTCATTTACCTATCCAGCGATATAAAAATTTTTAAAACCGGTTGTCAAATGACTGAGCAATTAATTTTTAAAATGAGAGATGCGATGTGGAAATCACATAACAATATCAATTTGCTTAGTTATGTTATTTAGGTATGTGATATCCACGTTGCACTTCTCATTTTAAAAATTAATTACTCAGTGATTTGACAACCGATTTTGAAAAACTTTATATCGCTGGATAGGTGAATCACCTTTCTTTCAATTTACAAAAAAATATACTGGGTGTTCTATTAAAAAAAAGTCAACAACGTTTTTTTCAAAAATCCGCCACTTTTATTTTCGTATTTAAAAACGATATAAAAAATTCAATCCATTCAGACAAAGTTTTACTAAATAAAACATTTCAGCGAAAACCGCATATTTCTATCTTGAGCCGTTTAGAAGTTATAGGCAGTTAAAATGGGGGAAAATATAAGTGGACACCCGGTATATAAAAATATGATTACAAAAAAAATCTGTGGTTACAGCCAAATACACAAGACAACCAATAATACTTTAATATGGAACATTGTTTGAATGAGATTTAGTATCTTTACATTTACCTAATTTTACATCTTTTTCCAATGGAGTTGATACTCCTTTCACATCTAAGAATCCAAATATCTTTAAAACATTGTAAATGTATTTACTTTGACTTAGATAAATTGTATTATTACATCTAGATATTTGAATGCCTAAAACCTTTTAGTTTCCTCTAACTCCTTTCGCTTAAATTTGTTTTTCAGATCATTAAACAATTCTTGTTTCATAGATACATTATTGTGAAATACAAAGAAATCATCAACATACAAAATTATTATACTAATACACTTTCCTTTTATTTTAAAAAATAAACAAGGCCCATTTTTTGATCTTTGAAAAACAGACTTAAGTAGTTCTTGATTAATCTTATCTATCCAGGCCCTAGAAGCCTGTTTCAATCCATAGATTGATCGTTTAAGAAAACAAACTTTTTCTTGCTCTCCCTGTTTGATAAAACCCTCAGGTGGTTGCATCATATAGACCTCCTCTTTGAGCTCTCCGTTCAAAAAAACAGTTACAACGTCAAAATGTTCAACGAGAAGATTTAACTGAGCTGATAAAGCACACAACAACCTTAGAGATGAGATTCTAGCTACAGGGGAAAAAGTGTCAAAATAGTCTACTCCGTAAGATTGAGAAAAACCTCTAGCTACCAATCTAGCCTTATAGCGAGTACAATCTTGTGTACTCATTGTAAATTCCAAACGTCATTATCTACAAGTGAATTATATTCAGACTACATGGGCTGAAGCCACTCTCTACGATGGTTACTTTTTAAAGCTTGTTCCACTGTAACAGTTTCCTCATCAGAACTAACTAACTGATAGGTAACATAATCTGTTAACCAATGATACAGCTGTTAATAGTACTCTTCCTGAAGAATTACGGACTGGTTTCAAGGTTGATTTAAGTCACTCAAGAATATTTGAATGTAAAGCTTATGCTCATATACCTAAGAATTTTAGAGGTAAATTTGATGTTAAATCTAAACCCATGATTATGGTAGGGTATTGCGAACATACTAAAGGCTATAGATTAGCCGACCCCAATTGTAGAGGAAAAGTAGAAAAATGAAGAGATGTATTTTTTGAACACGTAATGTATGGAAAGAATTCTGTTTTAACTCAACCTGAGGTTATAATAGAATCAACACCATTTATTGAGGAATTTAATCAAATGTTGGTGATAAGTCTGTAATTGATGAATCATTTATCACTCACGATTATTCAAATGACACTGAAAATCAAGAGTCAATTGATGTTACACCTTTCTCTGATTCGGATGTAGATTGTACTGAAGAATCGGAAAATAGAAAAAGGCCACTCAGGGAGAGACATCCACCCGATTGGTTAACAGCTGTAGTAGGGCTACGATTTTTAAAATATATTGCAGCAGCCACTGCTTCTCCCCAATAAGCTTTAGGTAAACCACAATAAGTGAGCAAAGCTCTAGCTTTTTCTACGACCGTGCGATTGGCACACTCCTGTACACAATTTTGTTCAGGAGTATATGGCACTGTAGTTTCATGTATTATTCCTGAATCCTTAAATAGAGCTCTAAACTGAGCATTACAAAAGTCGAAACCGTTATCGCTCCTGAAGCGTTTTATTATAAGCCCCGTTTGATTTTCAACGAGTCTTTTAAATTCTTGAAACTTGGAAAAATTTTCCCGTGAGCAGATATTGAACATCAGACATAATAGAAAAAGTGAGGGTTGGCCTACACAATATTCCAATGCTGCTTCGTTTCCTAGATTACAAAGAGGCTTTTGATTCAATATAATGGAATCCCCTCTGGAGTATAATGGAAAATATGAGAGTGCTTAACTACCTAGTTAACCTAATAAGAAATCTCATAATAATCAATGGCGTAACAACCCTTCTTGAGTAATTACCGCGTTTATTATTGCCTTCCATGTTTGTCGGTCCTGTGCCACTATTTTCCACTGCCTCTGTAATTCCATCTTCTCCAGATCTTCTCTGACTGCGGATATCAATGCGAAATCCATTCTATGGGGATCCCCAAGGAACGATAGTAGAGGAGAGGTATGGAATGAGTGGATCTCCTCTGTCGATGTGTTGACCATGAATAATGGTAAACATACATTCCAGAGGGGGGACTCACGCACCCATATTGACGCCACGTTGGTGTCAAATAAGTAGTCCAGTAAGGTCACCAAGTGGGATGTTCTAGATGACAATCTAGAACATTCCACAAATATATCTCCTACGAGGTCGGTACCAGGGAGGTTAATGGCGGCGGCAGAAGGGTTATGGCAATCGATAGGGCAAGTTTTACGGAGAAGGTCGGTGACTTCCGAGAGGAGGTCACTGATTTTTATAGCTTTAGAGGCAGTGGCGGTTCTAGCCCGGGGCAGGGGGGGCAGCCGCCCACCCAGTTTTTACATGATTTTTGTACTATAGTCTTCGTTAAAAAGGCACGTTATCTTGTTAATTCACCGGTTGTGTTCCCTTGCCCTCCCCCAGATTTTTTTGTCTAGAACCGCCACTGCTTAGAGGTACCATATTACACGCGTATAAGGTAAGCGCGAGCAGCACTCAGGCTTCTTATACGGTGCCGTATTAGTGGAACGAGGAGGTGCAAAATTCTCGCAGGAATTGTTTCAGACCGAGGCGTATCGCACAGAGGGAAAGAACCCTACAGATCAGGAAGACATACAAAAGCGCCAAGAAGAACTTTAATAAGATCATAAGCCAAGCGCATGTGTTGGACGAATCTGTGCGATGCGCTTAAAGACGACATCTGGGATGAGGCTCACTGAAGAATGGAAACTAGACATTACAAACGTCCTTTTCCCCAGGAAGCCTGACATGCTGTTCGTGGCGGCAGTATGTGAACGCCCGGAAGCCATTACCCCCTGGAACTCACCAGAGCTATAGAAGTGATTAAGATAGGGAAGTCGCCGGGACCTAATCGGGTGCCACCGGAAGCTATTAAGATCTTGGTCGCGGTACAACCCGAGTTGGTAAGATCCGCACTGTCCCAGCTACTTACGTCCCAGGTTTTCCCTGATGATTTGAAACGGGCACGCCTCACACTTATTCCGAAACCCGGTAAAGATCCGGAAGAGGCCAGCTCCTACCGACCGATCTGTCTTCTTCACTTCCTAGGCAAGCTATTTGAAAACGTTGTGAAGAACCGCCTGCAAGCGGGGATTGATGCCGCGAACGCTATGTCCGATAGACAATATGGTTTCAGGAAGGCGAGATCGGCGGTAGATGCTGTCAAACACATCATGGACTGCGTCAGGGACACTAGGAGGCGTTGGGCAGTGTTGATCATGTTTAATGTTAGAAATTCGGCTAATTGGCGACATATCGTTAGTAAGATGGAAGCCCTTCACATTTCTAAATATTTATTAAACGTGATTAAAAGCTATCCATCCAATAGGTATATTACGATAAACAAAAGTACAAGCATGAAGCTCACGGCCGGCGTTCCCCAAGGATCCGTCCTTGGACCGATACTTTGTAATATCCAATACGACGGGACGCTGCGAATACAATACGGGCGCGATTGCAAAGCGGTCACGTACGCCGATGATTTAGCTATACTAGTGACCCACGAATATCACTGGTAACTAGTGGATAGAGTCGAACGATGCTTTAGACGCGTGAATGACTGGTTGACCGAGCAGGATCTTGAGCTTTCAGGCAGTAAGAGAGAGATGGTGGTCCTTAAGGCACCGAGAAGTGGACCAGACCTGTTGTTCCGTTTTGGAAACAACGCGGTTAAGCCCTCCTCTTGCGCCAAATATCTTGAAATAGACCACCACCGGGGACTGGGATTTACTAAACACCTAACAAGGGTGGTAGGGAAGGTCGAGGCACAAACTTCCTTCGAAGGCCCTTCGAAAAATAACACCTAATATGGGAGGGCCAGGTAGTGCCAAGAGGAGACTGTACCTACATACCGCGCAGTCCACCCTTCTCTACGGGGTCCCAGTCTGGATCGAGGTCCTATGATATAAAAAATATAAAGATATGCTAAGTAAGGCGCATAGGAAATCTCTATTAAATGTGGTCAGTGCATACAAGACCACATCTACCGCGGCTCTACAGGTGATGGCGGGCACTCCCCCGATCCATCTGCTAGCCAAGGAACGTCAGTCTATATACGAACAACAAAATGGACACTTACCGGAGGTAAGAGCGGCCGCCCGTGAGCGGCTTCTGACAGAATAGCAGATGGAATGGAAGGCGGAGCACACTAATCACTAAGGCGTATTTTTTTTTCTAATGGACTAAAAAGCTCATACCGAACATGGGGCGGTGGTACTGCTGCAGGTTCAAGAGGGTCAACTTCTTTTTTACCCAATTCTTGACCGGACATGAGTCTTTCAGATCATTCAGGCACAGAATCAGAAAAACGAACGACGACCTATGCCGGGGAGGACGCAGAACACTGCGTTTTCCAGTGTAACGTTTTTACCCAAGAACAGGTCAGGCTTCGGAATAAATTCGGCGACATTGGCCCACATAATATAATAAATATTGCGATCCAGATTAAAAATAATTTTGAATTTATGATAGACGCGGTCACTAAAATAATAAAGCAAAGAACTATAATTGAACCGGCTGAGTAAAACGGCTGAGGTGGGTCAAAACAAATTAAAAAACAAAATTATTAACAAAAAGATACTTTAGCACACTTACATTTACCGCGTAACCCGCTTAAGAGACCACATTGCCCTAATTCTTTCCTAGGGCGCATTCCCAGTTTCTCCCCTAGAAGAGATCAATTTGTCCTATAGTAGGATCTGAGTTACTTCCCCTAAGCTCTTCCGCTTCAGGCAGGTGCTAATGGGATTCCTTACAAAAATCCACCATTCAGGAACCAGGCTCCCACCTATCCGTCTGCCGCGTTTAGGCAGGCGCGAATAGTATGGGGATCACGAAAATTTTCCTCCTTTTGAGGCTTTCATTCACAGACTGCCCGGAATATCTACAAGTATCGTTCGCTAAGGAACACGTCCAGGGATTTTCCGGGTCGGAAGAGGGGGTGGTTTTAGTTGGTAGGCGGCTGGTTATGGGGGGCATGCGGGACGCAGGGATCATACTCAGGTATGATCTGGTATATCCCTAGCGTGTTCTCCTCTCCTGTCCGAGTCCAACAGTACTAGGGACACCTTTCCTAGTCTTCTAAGAGCGTTCCACCTCAATTCAAAAAAAAATCTTCTCTGACTGCATCTCTCTACCTTTTTCTAGGCCGTCCCACAGACCTTCTCCCATATGCCATTTCCCAAAACACATGCCCTGTCCATCTGAGTATATTGGTGTCTTGGTGTTTATATATCTGACTAAATTTTCTTTCCGAAGAGTGACTTTAAGTCGTTATTGTATCTACGCATCCATTCGTTTGTCACGCTATCTCTGCAATATATCATTCGAAGGATTTTTCATTCACACACCAGCAATTTATTTACTTCTGTTTTTGTTAGCGTCCATGTTTCTCTCCCATACGCTACTGCTGATCATATTATGACCTCATATATTTGAATTTTTGCACCTGTTGATAGAAGTTTTGAATTCATCAGATGTTGCATTGAAAGAAAGATATGTTTCCTGCCATTGCTACATACGCAGCTGAAATATGGAGCCTCAAAAAAATGACAGAAGTAAGATCGAAGCCTATGCAAGAGGATTCAGAAGAATTCTACGTGTGTTCTGGAGAGTAATCAGAACCGACCTGTCAATTCGAAAAAAGCTTCATATAAACGACTGTTAAAGATAGTAAAGCGTACGTACCTAAATTATTTCGTTCACATAACCAGAAGAACGGAATCATAAAACTATTGGTACTATAAGGATAGGTAGAAGGATGAAGAGTAAGAGGAAGATCGCCAACAAGATGGGCGTACCAATTGAAGACTCTAGTGAGAAAATCAAGGAATAAGGAGGAGAGTCAATCAAGGAAAGAGGAGAAGGATAAATATATAAAGTGGCTAATGCTGGAAGGACCGTGGCGGGCTAAAAGAAGCAGCTCGCCTGTCTTGTTTGTTATTAGACATTTTAGAGTACGACGCTTATCGTTATAGTTTTTGTATTTAATACGGCTTATTATTTTTTTTATTATATTTCTTTTGTAGTAAAACTAATGTATATTCTCACGGACAGAACAACGAGTAACCTATTTCTAACTTAAACCAACTAAACTTTTCTAAACTAATATAAAGTCTTGCTCAGCAGTATGTCTGTAGTTCTTATCAGATATTGACTATTCACACTAAGTTTAACATATACACTACCGTACTATTCTCTACTTTTCTGATATACTCTACTGTTCTAACTCGTATGCTGCCCGTCAATAATTATAAGTGAAATTGACATGACAGAACGGAAATCAGAGTTGCCAACTGACAAATAAACTTTTTCGCTAGTTAAGTTCATAGACATTTACATGTGTCTATGGCTACTAGTTAAAGGGTTTGAATCGTGGAATATATGTACAAAAGAATAAATGGAAATATAATTGAAATAAATGAAAATTGTGATTGAAGAATAAAAATTAAACAGTATGCTCAGTTGATGAAAGAGTTGACTAGTTGACCATTGGACTTTTTTAAAAGAAAAATAGTAAAACAAAATTTTCAGTTAACAAATGAATAAGATAAAAAAATATTAAGAATATTTTGCCAACGAATTCTCCTAGAAGCCATAGCAGTCTGATAATTTCACTTCTTACTATAAAGCTAGACTCTAGAGTCTAGACTCTTAATATCATATCCTATAATATTATTCTGATCATTAGACGATGAGTTAAAAATATTTAATGTTTTTAAGCATTGTATAGTACTTTCTTGATCGGTCTTAATATTTATACATATCTAGAATTTTAAGTAGGTGATCTCCAGTCCTATATATGGGTGGGGCGATTATTATTTAAATAATATAGTCCATCAAATTTGCACTAAACTGTAAACATTACTGTTTATAATTAAATGTTTTTACGATAACTCAATTTTTTCTTTGATAATATTTTCAAGGTTTTAATAATCTCAATTGTAAATATTCCTATCAATAAATAAATATAGCATTATATATAAAAAAAATCAATAAATAGAAATCGTCAAGACATAATAACTTCCCGAAAATCTGAAGATCAGAACAAGAACATGACGCAGAACAACCTTTTTTTACTAATTCTTGATGAAAATTTTATATAATAAAAATCTGCAAATGTAGAATTCTACTAATCAACAGACATGAAATCGCCACTAAATTTCGTCTATAAAATAATAGCAAAACAATAATATGAAAAAATTTTATTAACCCATTAACGCCCAAATTATATTTTTTTTTTAATTTCAAAATTTTACATAGGTATATATGGTATTCTGACGACACTGATTCTCGCGAGTAGCATGGAGGAGCTGAGATGCGTGATGGTTAAGATACAAAGAACAAGCGCAAAATACAGGCTCAAGCTGAACACCACAGAACACGAGCAAGACAATTGATTTTAAAAAATCAAAGCATTGAACACTTCTTGGATGCGCGTATACTGACTTAGGAACAACAGTTAATTAAAGTCGGGATAAAGCAAATGAGAGAGTCATTCACTAGAATGAAGCAAATTGTTACCTCTAACAGCCTCACCCTACCTCTCAAAATCCGATTTCTCAAATATTACCTATATATTTCCGGTTTTGGTATATGGAATAGAGGTGAACGAACGAACAAACGAAACACGTTATTTATTCCCCGTTTAGGCTTAGACCTCTTCAGGGTACTGGAAACTTCCTTTCGGGAGCGTAAAGATGATATTGAGTAGTCAGTAAGTATAGACATTAGAGTAATTTTTTTTTCTGAAAAATGGCTTTGGCAGAACCAATTAGCCAGACTTGTTTTTGATTGATTGCAGATTCATAGTCATAAATTTCTTATTTCATAACATAAGTACATACTACAATATTATTTTTAGATACCAGGGGCGTAACAAAGGCCCCGGCAGCATGAAGCTTGCGGGGGGGCCCAGTATGTCAGGGGTCCCATCTTGTCTCTAATAAATATATGTAAAAATGTGTAATGCAAATTATTGAAAATGTATAATGCATCAATTACAGTATCGAAAATGAAGTTGCCCATCAGATAGATACAATGTATCGTATGTATGTATTGTATGTTTTAATAAAATTGTAGATATATTTGCTGATGCTCGAAGAGAATTGTTCATCGCATAGAATAATACTATGTAATAAGGTAGTCGTTTATTACTGTTCTTTCTATTTTATTCTATACCAATAAAGATGAAAAATAAATTGTCCTAAACAGTGCATGAATACACTAATATCCCAGTAAATCAGTGTTTTGGAGTTTAATTATCAGCGTCACGACGTATTTGCCAGGCAATTTGGATTTAGATTCTACTTATCCTCCACTTCAAAGTTGGAGTTGTGCCGGTGGTTGCTTTTACTTGGGGGTGAAAGTCACCCCTTCTCCGGGGTGAAAAATATACGTTTAAAATAAGTCCGGCAATGGATAAATTGACTAATTATGAGCAGATTTTGTTCCATAGAGCTTCTTTATCTAAGTCAATTCTTTTCAAGTGACTTGCCAGTGTAAATGTTTATTTTTCAACAAAAAACCACGTATTCAGGCGGATTTTCGCAAATAATTCAAGAAATAAGTATTTCATCGAATTAAATATTATCGAAAAATTATCTAAAAAATATTTTTAGCAAAAATGTAGCTTATAAAAAACAAAAAAAAATGGTGTACCTATTCATAAAGTCTATCGACACAGTAGTAGCTCATGAAAATATTCGTTCAATTTCAAATCGAATATTTCAACGTGAAATAACCAACAAACGAATCACTTTTCGGGGAAAACTCATTGAAACTTTTTTAATGTTTAAAAATGAGCTTTATTTCTATTTTCTATAGCATTTTTATCGCATTTTATAGCAAGCTTCTAGCATCAAAATTAAGCGAGTTCGCTCAAAATTCGAGGGGGCTCAGAGAGCCCTCCCTCGAGAATTTACAATAATATAAATATAAAATTTGCAGTTCAAATGTTTTTGTTTTAAACACATATCTCGCTTCCTACGAGAAAAATGTTTTTATTTTTGTGTTGAACGGTAGTGAAGGTTGTGCTGAACGAGGTAAGACTGAGGTAACCTAAGCTATGCATATATATCATAAAATTCAAATGGATTTTGACAAATAGGAACAATTCTTCATGAGCTACAAATTTGCATTTACTTAAAAATGAATAACCATTTTCAATTTCGTTGCAAAACGAAAATACAACCGAGCCATATTCTAGTCCAATCAGAGAGTGCATCAAGCACCTCTACCGGTTTCGAAACTTATTAGTCTCTCATCAAGAGGCACATATGCTGCTCTCCCTGATCCAACCAAAACAAACCCCAGCGTGCAGTCCCGCACTGCAACGAACGAAATGGCATAGATGCCCTAGCGGCAACTGCTAACAAAAAAACTAAGTTTTCACTCTAATGGCATATAAAATAACATAATGCTATTCTACATCCCACCAGAATGAAAACAATGGGAACCTTCTCTGGTTACACCTCCGAGGCTTCTACAATTTGTAAGCCATACGGATGCTGAGACTAAGGAAGATGAGGGAATTCTACAATTTACAATTCACGTCCCATCTGCTCAGCGTGGTAAAGTTCCAACGAGAATGGTTCCCTTTGTACTCTAATCAGAGTAAATGTAAATCAAAAATGAATAACCATTTTCAATTTCGTTGCAAAACGAAAATACAGCCGAACCATATTCTAGTCCAATCAGAGAGTGCATCAAGCACCTCTACCGGTTTCGAAACTTATTAGTCTCTCATCAGGAGGCACATATGCTGCTCTCCCTGATCCAACCAAAACAAACCCCAGCGTGCAGTCCCGCACTGCAACGAACGAAATGGCATAGATGCCCTAGCGGCAACTGCTAACAAAAAAACTAAGTTTTCACTCTAATGGCATATAAAACAACATAATGCTATTCTACATCCCACCAGAATGAAAACAATGGGAACCTTCTCTGGTTACACCTCCATCTATGCCATTTCGTTCGTTGCAGTGCGGGACTGCACGGTGGGGTTTATTTTGGTTGGATCAGGGAGAGCATCTTATGTGCCTCCTGATGAGAGACTAATAAGTTTCGAAACCGGTAGAGGTGCTTGATGCACTCTCTGATTGGACTAGAATATGGTTCGGCTGTATTTTCGTTTTGCAACGAAATTGAAAATGGTTATTCATTTTTGATTTACATTTACTCTGATTAGAGTACAAAGGGAACCATTCTCGTTGGAACTTTACCGCGCTGAGCAGATGGGACGTGAATTGTAAATTGTAGAATTCCCTCATCTTCCTTAGTCTCAGCATCCGTATGGCTTGCAAATTGTAGAAGCCTCGGAGGTGTAACCAGAGAAGGTTCCCATTGTTTTCATTCTGGTGGGATGTAGAATAGCATTATTTTGTTTTATATGCCATTAGAGTGAAAACTTAGATTTTTTTTGCATTTACTTGTTCGATAGACTTCATTTTTGTATAAGCTACAATTTTGCTTACTTACGAATAGGTACTTACTTTTTGAGTTATATGCGAAAACCCGCCTGAAAACGTGGTTTTTTGTTGAATAATGTTGAACATTTTCACTCGTAAATAACTCGAAAAATAGTATTGACTGGACCACTTGGGTGGTGACATTAAAAATTACACGATACCGCCGTATTTCACGTTCATTTACTGGGCTATAACACATATAGACCAGGACTAATCTGTAAAAAATCGTCTATTTTTGGATGTGAGAGGTGGCATTCTGATTTTTGCAGATGAAGTTAGGTGACACCTTCAGTAATAATAATTGACTTATGCTCCTTCTCAAATATGCCCGGAACATTAATAAAAAAATTAACATATTTAAAAGTTTCGAAAAACATCGATTTTTTTTCTGCTTTCTTTGCTTATAACTTTAAAACGATTCGTTTTGGAACAAAGTCGTAAAGAAATAAAATAAAGATAATTGAATTTTATATAATATACAACTGGTCCAAAATGTCTTAAGGTATTACCTTTTCTGCAATATAGCAATAAATATAAAATAAGGGGGCAAAATACGCCTGTTGTTATTCAATGTTTCTTAACCACTTTGGTGGCACTTGTAACCTTAGTAATTCGCTTAGAAAATTCTTATAACTTACTTAAATGGTCTACCAAATTTCGTTAAAATCGACCTAATAGATTTTGCATAATAAATTTGCAATCTAAATGTCTTTAAAGAAGTTCAAATTTTTTAAAATCTTTCTGAACAAAAAGTAGACCATTTAGAAGTTGGCTAATTTTTATACATATAAAGAAGTGCTCTACCTATCTAGTACACTTTACAAAATTAAAATCGGATTATTTAAGGGGCCTCAGCAATGTTTTAAAATTATAAACAATTTTTTGGCTTATAAACAAATAGCTTTGTTTAATAATAAAAAAATTAATTTTTAGCAATGCAAATAATTAAAACCGGTATAATTTGACTTAAACTTTCAAATGCTGTCAGCAGAATTGCTATTTTATTTTTTAATCAAAAGTTATTCGCGTTCAAAAATTGCAGTTTTTCGATTTTTTGAAAGTTCCATCGCGTTTATTTGCTTAGAATTACCCAAGAAATACAAAAAAATGTTTTATTTTGCAAAAAATCTATGTTATGTAATTCCTCAAGTTCTTTGTTTATAACAATCTTATCGACATCCGGATCAACTGTTACCCAAAAAATTCGTGTTCTACGGGTCAAAATACATAAAAACTTGGGTAAGTCCATCTAAATAAAGGCGCCCGTAGCACCCCCTCCTGGCCACAGCACTAATTTGTTTGTAAGCCAAAAAATTGTTTATAACTTTAAAACATTGCTGAGGCTGCCTAAATAATCAGATTTCAATTCTGTAAAGTGCATTAGATAGGTGGAGTGCTTCTTTATATGTAAAAAATTGACAAATCTTTGTATGTTCTAGTTTTTGTTGTGCAAGATTTTAAAAAATTTTAATTTTTTAAAAAAAGTTTTGCTTGCAAAATTATTATGCAAAATCTAGTAAGTCAATTTTAATTAAATTTGGTGGATGATTTTAGCACATTACAAAAATTTTCTAAGCGAATTAGGAAGGTTCCAAGTGTAACCTAAGTGATGGAATAACATTGAATAAAACAGGCTTATTTTGCCCCTTTATTTTATATTTATTGCTATTTTGCAGCAAGGGTGACAAATTAAGACATTTTTAACCAATCGTAGCTGATATAAAATTTAATTATCTTTGTTTTATTCCCATACAACTTTGTTCCAAAATGAATCGTTTTAAAGTTATAAGCAAAGAAAATAGAAAGAAACGAAATTTTTTGAAATTTTTAAATATTTTATTTTTTTATTAATGTTCCGGGAATATTTGAGGAGCATAAATCAATTATTATTAACGAAGTTATCACCTAACTTTATCCGCAAAAATCCGAATGCCACCTCTCGCATCCACCTAAAAACAGATCCTTCCTGGTCTAATATAAGTTTTTGTGAAAAATGTCACATTTAATAATTTTTCAAGGGGGCCACATTTCCAATTCTGCGGAGAGGGGCGACAGATTTTGTTACACCACTGTTAGATACATAGGTACATTTTGTTGCTTTTTTATTTTGTTTTTTAATTATTTAATTTTTTTTTAATTGAAAGTTTTTATTAATATAAGTGAAGAAGCAGAACTGCTAGTGAAGCGGGAGCTTTAGAAGGTGGTATTGTTGTTTATCGCAGAAGCTAGGGACGTTAAATGAGAAGAATTGCTGCCGTGAATTTGCGTCAATCATCACCAGCGAAGACTTCAAGCTGCCACTAATCGGGAACGGCTCTTGGATTCGGCGTGTAGGGATGCAGCTTGCATCTAGAATGTTATCTGCGATATATTAAGGGAGTGTGCTCTAGAATGTCGTAATACTCATTAGACCAGGGCGCATCTGTAAAAATATTAGTACATTTGGACGTTGAGAGGTGACTCACATTTTTTTGCAGAAAGTGCTTGAAAATAACTCAAATAATAATATTTGAGTTATCCTCCCTCTCAAAAAGGTCCGGGCCATTGTTTAAATAATCAGAATGTCAAAAAATGAAGCAAAAATTCGATTTTTCTCTTCGTTTTTTGATTATAACTTTGAAATTATTCATTTCCGAGAAAAGTTGTACTGACATAAAAGTTGCGTAATTAAATTTACTACAATATATAATTGGATAAAAATTTAAAAAATAGTCACCCTTGTCGCAAAATAGCAATAATTGCGAGAAAAAAAACCATACAAAACAAATATTCGCATTTTACGTTTTTCAACCATTTATGCTACAGTTAGGACCTTCATATTTCACCCAAAAAAACTTTATGATATAGTAAAACAATACTGTAAGTTTTATTAAGATCGGTTTAATAGATTTTGCAAAATAAATTTTGCAATCCAGCTTTCGCAAAAAAAATTAATATTTTCAAAATGTTACAGGACTGAAAATAAAGCAGAGAGCAAGTTGAAAAATTTTTTGCGTACAGAACTGTACTGTACCTTTTATCTGCAATTTGCAAAATTAAAATCGATTAACTACCACGGCGTCAGGAATTTTTTAAAATAAACATTAATTATTGGTGCCACGCGCAGGACAGCGGATAGTTTGCTCTGATTGGGCATTCCAATGACCTTTGATAATAATTGATACATTTTAATTTTTATTACATTTCAATATAGATAAATAAATTTGTTTATTGCGAAATAAAAACACATACTCTATCCGTTGAAATAACTTTTTTTAGCAAAAACTTTCTTTGTTTATATATTTTAACTTAGAGAATAAAAGTTTATTATTTTTAAACATATGCAATTGTTTAAACAATATTTCACAAACAATAATAAAATTTGTTTGATTTTTGTGGAATTAAAATATTAAAATACAACAAAATATAGAGTAAGAAATTAATATATTAGATAAATATTGGAAGAAATTTTGGTGGAAATCAACTTGTGTGAATCGAACACCGCTGTCCTGCGCGTATCACCAAAAATTAATGTTTATTTAACAAATTTCCTGACGCCGTGGTAATTAATCGATTTTAATTTTGCAAATTGCAAATGAAAGGTACAATACACTTCTATAAGCAAAAAAAATTTAACTTGCTATCTGCTTTATTTTCAGTCCTGCGACATTTAAAAAATTGAAGTTTTTTTGCGAAAGCTGGATTGCAAAATTTATTTTGCAAATTCTGTTTTTAATTTTTATTATTATAATTTGGGTTTGAGCTAGCCATATTTGCCAAAAAGTATTAGGTTTTTATATTTCATTGGTAATTTAGTTGATTTCATGTCATTATGTAAATTTAGGTTGTATTATTTGCTTGTTTCCCAAGTATTTCGTCGTTACGTTATTTTCTTGCATTTGGTCGGTTAATTCGTCGTTTCGGTATTTACCTTAACTTCATTTCTATAACTTTTATTTATTACTTTGCTTATTCATTATTGTATTTTCTCTTCATCAGGCTTTTGCCTATTTATTTATATTAGTCATATTTTCGGGTTTTAATTTAGTTGTACGTAGCAGGCGTACTATAACCATTTGGTAAAGAGGACTCATGTGAGTTGTACCCTATATGTAAGTAAGAGGTACTTATGTAATTTTGTAACAGGTAACATTACTGTTGTTATCTCAGATATAGCTTTTGTATAACGTATGTCATTTTAGAGTCACATAATATTAAATTTGGTTTAACTCAAAGATTGTCAAAAATCTAGGTAGTTATTTTTAATAAATATTTATTTATTTTGTATATCATTTATTTTTATTATTCCTTTAGGTTCATGTTTACTGATTTCATATAGTTAATATTTGACAGCACTGTAAGATATCTGGGAGAGTGATCGAAGGTCATTTTCTTGGCGCCCATGATTTGTTAGTTTTATTTAATTGGTTCTTCTTTAGCAATTATTTATCTTTATTTATTTTCAGAACATTATTCTTATCTTAGCATATACCTTTTCTAGTCGTCATCATTATCTACTTGAGCTACTGTTCTTCGACAGGCATGCAAACGAGCCGTATCCATCCTTGAGTGTCAAGTTGTTCTCTTGCATCTCTTGCTAGCCAATTATATTCAGTTAGACTCTATCTCTTCCCACTTCTACGTCTATCCCTTTTAATCCCCCTTTCTTCAGTGCTACTGCAAAGTAGTATTTTTTCATACTTCAGCCTCTCCAGCGAGAAGCTATTTTCTGTTTATTTTCATTTTACTTCCCCTTTCTTCCACTACACTATCTTATCATTATTTATATATATCTAGCTTACAGTTTCTTTCTTTTTCCTTACTTCTGTTGGAGTTTATCACTCTCTTTACTTTCACTCCAACAGAAGTTCTTCTTTATATACATTTGTTTCAACAGAATGCGGCAAAATAAACAGTACTGAAATATTGAAATGTTTATGATTATTTACATATCTCGTATACCTTTCAAACATTATTCAAAACGACGTTCCCGAGAAAACAGATGTTAAAGATGCCCTCTGGCACCAAAAAAGCTTAAATTCTAGCAGCAATTCCGGAATCTCATACAATAGATCGGTTTGCCCCCTGGCCGCGTGACAGGTTGTCCCGTCATGCTGAAACCATTGTTGATTTTAAGCTTGGAACGTTTTCGCGACCTTTTCCGTATGACCAAAAATAGCACTCCACGGTAAAAAAAATTTCTGCGAAACTGAGAACCATCCTGAAGCACCTAATATTAACACGACATCCACATACGTTATAACGACGTTCGCAAATCACTCAGTACGTTTTGGCGCATGGCACATACACATTTGAGGCATTGGCATTTCATTACTGTTTATTTTGCCGCATACCGTATGTACGAATGTTTAAAAAAAGTTACGGAAATTAACATCTAATTTTTATTTACATCTAATAAAAATAATGTTATGTTTTATGATATTGTATAAACCAATTTATACTCGATATTACAGTACATTTTTTACAGTATGTATGTTGTTTGGTTTAACAATTTTTTTACTGAACAACGTCACTGTTCTTCAGGTTTCTCAGTAAACCGTTCTTTCTCGTTAAATTCTATGTCCATAAATACTTTAAACTTTATATTATGTTAATATTCTTGATTTTTCTATTATACTTCTTGTACTAAGAGTCCATTTTAGGTAGGGAATTGCTACAGATCGACGAAAACCTAATACAGTAATATTTGACTTGTCGATTGGTTTTTAGAGAAGCCATGAATTTACTATCACCATAATCAGTTTTGTGAATATTGACCAATATCACTCCTTGATTCTGATTTTAGTGGCATATTTTCCAATTAACCAATAGTGTTTACCCATGCCTCTTATGAATATTATATATTATATAGTTACAGTGGAACCTCGATAAGTCGGATTAATCGGGACCGCCGCCGATCCGGGTTATCGAAAATTCGGGTTAGTCGGAGAATATGGTAAAAATTAATAAAATACATATAAATAATAAACAAATATACACATTATAATTGCAAAAACATGAAATACATATGCAATGCACAGTACATCTAAATTATGTACAGTTGTGTACATATGTATTGTTTATTTCTTGGTAACAAACTCAGTCAAAGTGAAAAAGTGTTTGTTTTGTCTGATGAAAATCGGACCGGATTAGCCGGACTTCCGGGTTATCGGGGGCCGACTTATCGGGGTTCCACTGTACTTTCGTTTAAAGTATTAGTACACTTTCTTCTTCTTCTTCAGGTGCCATCTCCGCTACGGAGGTTTGCAATCATCATAGCTATATTAATTTTGCACCTACACTAATATTGTAGAGGGCGCCAAAATCGAGGCCTCGAAAAAAGTAGTTCCGATGGCGGACAGTTACTCTCAAGATTGGAATCTCTGAAACAAAAAAATCGTACGGCATTTGAAAAAGGAAGGTTTCTTTTTTATTTAGGAAGGACGGAATTTAGCAAAAAAAATTTTTACGGTAATTTGAAAATTTCTTGTGAAAAAAACGCCTTTTTCTTTAGTTTTTCATGGTTAAAAATTCATATTTTTTTTTATTTTTTGGCCAAATTGTGGTAAAATGTCACGTGAGAAACCTTCCTTTTTCAAACGCCGTACGATTTTTTTGTTTCAGAGATCCCAATCCTGAAATTAACTGTCCGGCATCTTTCTTCGAAGCCTCGACTTTGGCGCCCTTTACAATATTAGTGTAGGTGCGTAAATAAAAAAGGATATATTTTTTGTACTCTCTAAGAGTTAGATATTAATATTTAAAAAGTTTTATGTTTATTTTTAATAAAGGTTCTGAGAAAAAAATTCTTGAAACAAATGCTTATTTTTGATCTTTCAAAGTGTACTAGTACCTTAAGAAATAAACGTTTTCCTTTGAATTTCTGTTTCCATCTACTAGCTTGTGCGGGAGGTTCTATATTATCAAAGTTAAGTCGCGTTTACACGATGGCAATTGGCGAGACAATTGTCATTGGACAATTGTCATCACATGGTTGCGGATTGTCGGAGGCCAGTCCAGTTGAAAGAGAAGATGTTTACACGGGGCCATGATGTTTAGTTGGCCCCGTGTAAACATCTTCTCTTTCAACTGGACTGGCCTCCGACAATCTGCAACCACGTGATGACAATTGTCCAATGACAATTGTCTCGCCAATTGCCATCGTGTAAACGCGACTTTAGGGATTGTATATTATTTGCAAAAAGTAAAATGGAATGACAATACGTGTGTTATAAACATTTCATTTATATCAAATCGAAAATCATATAATCCACGAGCTTCTTTACCAAGAGTTTTTGTATCTTAAATAGGACACTTCGCTAATTATTTTCCTGCAATATTCAGTATTCACATTTTTGTAAATGAATTAATAAATATCTGCTGGTAAATCAATTATTAAAAATACCCAATGGTTTGCAGGTACAAAAATTCTATATAATACCTAGATCAAATAATATCCTATTAAGGTCATATATTCGCAATCATTTTAGTGATTTTTTTCAGTACAAAAGTCAAAATAGTATCTGCTACTTTCACAAAAATCCCAAAAATTGTAGTCTAATCGAATAACCTTTCGACGTATAAATTGCTTCGAGAGTTATGTTCTTTTTATTTCATAACCATTTCATTTTCTTTATTTTTATATTTATTATCAAGAATAATATTCGTGTCAAAAAATATTAGTTACTGCGAAATAATTTCTCTATGATAAAATAATCTATGGTAAAATATAAAACTTTTTATTCAAATTACAATAATAAACAAGTGTAAAATTAAAATATACAACGACTTATACACAAATCCACACTCAAATGAATACTAATGCTATATATTTCGATAACGCTATTATACTAAATTTACTTAAATTTACAATCAAGACGCAGTAGAAATAACAAACCAAGACACGTTAAATGCTACTAGGAGCACGCTTTTATTTACTTCAATAGTTTGTACCAAATCTTTAGACGTTAATTTGACTGCCTTTTCTTCAATGCAAATGAATGAAAATTTGCAGACACATGCATTCGAGGGAACAATACACGAATAGCCAATAAAAAAAATGTTTATGTTTATTAATTTTTTAATTAAAAAAAAACGATTTTAATGGAAAATGTTAATATTCTCTTGTTTTTTTATAATGTAAAAACTTAAAACTTTTACGGATTGCAGCTAATGATATGAACTTTACATAATTTCACTTTTTACGTTAATTTTTTACGTTATGTTTCATAAATAAATAATGAAGTTTCAAATTTTGAACGCTCATATTTGTGTATATAAAAATCGGCGTTTATTCGTGTCAAATTTCAATACGATAAGAAACAAAACTTCAACCAAAACTCGACTTCAAAAAATTCGTGTTTTTATCGTAGTTTTAGAAAAACCACCGGTAGAGACGTTTTGTGCTGCAATTAACATTAGAATTCGTTTTGGCGTATTAATTAAATGCTTTTCTTTAGTTCAATCGTTTGGGTCAAACCTTTGGACGTTATATGACTGCCATTTCTTCAATGCAAATGACTAAAAATTTGCAGACATATGCATTCGCGGAAACAATACACGAATAGTCAATAAAAAAAAATTTTATGTTTAGTAATTTTTTAAATAAAAAACGATTTTAACGGAAAATGCTTAAATTTTTACAGACTACAACAACTTTTACAGATTGTAGCTAATTATATGAACTTTACATAATTTCACTTTTTACGTTAATTGTTTACGTTATGCTTCATAAATAAACAATAAAGTTTCAAATTCTTTACCGATTCAGACTACTTTTTATGTTTGTACATCATATGTTTTATACATATTTTAATAAACATGACGATATATTTTAATGTTTGAAAAGTGTAAGACTAAAAAGTAAAATATAAAAAAATATGAAAAAACTTTTTTAAGAAACGCTTTTCTTTAGTTACGAGAGACTAAAATTAATAATATTATAAAAAAATAAACTAAAAATATTAATCAAAAAGGTGATTCGTCTAAAACGAATGGACGACAAGCAGCAGATGGATAAATTGCATGCTGAGAAGCCAGTGATATGTTTAACGTTACTGGGGGATACAGTATCAGCACAACTACTAGAGGGTGTCCGCAGGAGGAAATTTGTCTCCTTTCTTGTAAAATCTATTCATGGATGTGCTGATAGCTAGTCAGCCCCGGATACTTTAAATATAAGTCCCCAGAAGTCCAAAATCAACAAATTTGCCAGAAGGGTGAATTCAGACGGATTGGAAATGCAGTGGAATTTAAAACTAGGCAGATCATATTGGATTTATAATGTGGCGGTAAAATTAACAATTATATGTAATGAACCTATAATTATACATGCATCAGTGATATAATAGCCAAAAGTAGGTATAGCAAAAAATGCCCTCCTCAAAGTAAGCAAGGTGCAAAAATGTGCTGACTTATGAAATTAAGATATATGAATATTCAGATTCATATCTGACCCGACCGTCGCGTCGGTATGTTGGAATAGTTCAAATCCGTCCTTTCAGGATCACAGCACATTCCCACCTAGCAATGCAAGTTCCGCGCCAACGAGTGAAACGACGATTGTCGCGTCACCAGTAGTAGAGAGCGTAACTATATGCCATATGGCGGTAAATTCAAAAGGCCTGTAAAATTAATTGGGATTGTGAACCCATTTTAATGGAAAGAAAAATCAAAATAACCTCAAAATAACAAAAAAAAACAAAATCCTTATCCTATACGATAATATTTATATCGTGGATTGATAAATATACCATTGATAAAAATATATATCTGTATATTTATCAAACAACGTTTATATGTTTCGTATACTATTTGGATTTTCTTGTATTATTTTGAGGTTATATTTATTTTCCATTACATTAAAATGCCAAAGTGGTTAAAAAAATTAAAGAATAAAATATAGAATACAATCTTTATTTATAATAGTTATTTTCCTAACTAGTGTGGAAAGTCATACTTTTCCGCACGCGATTGCAGTTTGCCGAACGACGCAAAGCGGAGTTCGGCAAGCAGTCGAGTACGGAGAAGAGACTTTCCGCAAGAGTTAGGAACAATAATTTTTCTACGAGCGTTTGAAAAATAACCAAATCCTAATCAATTAATTGAATTAAAAAATAATCTCGAATTAAAGTCAATGCGGTGCCTAAATATCTGTTATGCAGCAATGAATGGTGTATATCAGTACAGGTTTTAATATTTTAAAGTCATAGCAACGATGTCAAACAAAGCAATTATTGTCAAAAATCACGTCACATACTTTAAAATTTCCACGCATCTTGACTTACGAATTTTAAAATAATTCAGTGATTTAGATGGCATCAAGTGACGCAGAACTACCCCCATCTATTCTTGACGTTGTCAATAATCTTCATCTGTTACCGAAAAAACCAGCAAACAAGTACAAGAAAGAATACAACATTTTTATAATGCGGAAAAGTAAAACTTTCCAAACTAAAACGCGTGCGGAAAAGTAGACTTTTTTGAACGCTCGTAGAAAAAAATGTTTATATGCATGTTTATGTTTATAAAATATGTATATTATCAATGTAAAAAGTTAAAACTCAACTACCTTACACATATATTTATATTTAAATATTTAAAACACAATATTATTATTTATTCATCAGTTATAACCATACCAAAATTGTATACACAACTGCTGTAATTCACTTTATACTTTTTGTTGCTAGATGCACTATTTTGCAGTATTTAAACGCTATTTAGGTATGAAAAAATAAAACAAATAAATATGGCGTCGTATTTTTTCCAAGGAAATGAAGACTGACATAAAGAAAGTGATAACGAACGACGTGCAAAAACCTGCAAAAATGAGACTAGCAGTGCCATCCTACGATAGGGAGCCATTGACATATTAAGCGTAGACACGGCATACTCACCGAAAAATCGTAACGCGAAAACAGCATTGAAAACAGCATCGGTGGTCTGTCTATCTCTTTTAACCAAGCAATCCCGCGCATGTGACAGACAAAGATGGCTAGACGACTCAATCCAATGTCGGCGTTACACCTCGATGCATTGAGTGGCATATGACTAGCCCGGTCTATCCTTAACATGTCTCTGTATGGAGCACCCGAGAAACGTGCGTTGACCTTAGCTATCCCTGTTACCTTGCTAGGTGGGAGTGTGCTATGCTTTTAAATTGCTTTGCTTAATGTGCTGTGCTGGGAGTTAAATTAATTTACCATAATTTTTTAACTAATTGATCAGTCTAAATTTTGCAAATTATAAATGAAAGAAAAACATTAAGGCTATCTTACTATTATAATAAAAAGACAAAAAAATTATGAGCATATGTACGGTGTGAGCGGAAAATGAGACTTGCATGAATTTTGTTTTAGAATGATAATGATTTAAAAATGTGTAACTATGTTTACCTACAAAATGTTTACCTACAAAACTCTCAAATGTACACAGCTTACAAACATCTTACTAAACTACGCTTTATTAAAAAAAACTAAAAAATTTAGTTCAAATTATATTGTCTCAAAAAAATGTAAGTTTTGAAAACTTCGTAGTTTTACAGAATTACTACCACTTTAAGAGGATATTACTCAAGCTTAAATGGATATATTACAATTTTAAAGGTATTTTTTTTAATCTTAAGATTTAGTCTCTAAAATGCACCAAATTATTTTACTTTAAAAATGAAATAAACAACTTCTTTTTGAGAAAATTACGAGAGATGAAAAAATATTCTACAAAAAACGAAGAGTTAAAAAATGTCTGTACAAAGTCATCAAACCAACTTTTTTCTGTACAACTTAGCAAAAATATATTTAATAACAGGCTTAAAAAATATTAAATGTTAAAAAAAACAATTTTTTGAACTCTTATACAGTATGTCTCGGTAACTTGGAACCTATTGAAAACTTTTTTATTATCAACTTTACGATTAATGTTCTTAAATTCTTTATTAGATGCTCTGCGTCGTATTCACTGTGAGCAAGTACTTGGAGGGGATACGAGAAACGATCGTGCGCGATTAGCGAAGAAATCTTGCAACTTTCTTAAAAATAATTCATTGTCAATTGAAATTGTCAAATTGACGTATATTTCATATCTACTGCCAATGAAGAATAAAAAGTATATGTTGCTCCACAATATTGATATGATATGCAATTATTATAATAAAAGTAAATTTATAGCCCAGTAAATGAACGGGAAATACGGCGATTCCGTGTAATTTTCAGGGGCAACTCCGAATTGCATCAAAATTTGGATTCAGGCTCTACTTACCCTCCACTTCAAAGTTGAATTTGTGCCGTTGGTTGTGTGTACTTAGGGGGTGACAGTCACCCCTTCTCGGGGGGTGAAAAAAAATACATTCAATATAAGACCAGAAATGGATAAATTGACTGATTTTAAGTATCTTTTGTTCTATAAAGTTTTTTACGTAAGTGAATACTTTTCGAGTTATTCGCGATTGAAAATGTATATTTTTCGACAAAAAGACTACGTTTTCAGACGGTTTTTCGCAAATTACTAAAAAAGTAAATATTTGATCAAAAAAATATGCTTAGCAAAAGTGTAGCTAATAAAAATCCAAAAAAAAAATGGTGTATTACCAAAGTCTATCAATCGAGTAAAAACAAAGTTTTAGCTCATGAAATATACGTTCTAATTCGTCTACTTCCAAATCGAATATTTTAAGCTGAAATCATTGAAAAATTAAGCACTTTTCGGGAAAAATCCATTCAAACTTTTTAAAGCGTTTATAAGAAGCTTTACCTTAATGGTTTTTAAAAGTTTCTAGCATTAAAAATAAGCGAGTTACGCTCAAAATAAAGTTGGTCCTCTTTTTTTGGGTAAAAAAATCATGAAAATCTCCCCGTGTTTAACTCCCCAAATGAAATTAACCGCTACCGCTTTACAAACAATTTACTTACTTATATCTATTTTTTTATATGATCTGTCAGTCACAACGGTTTAAAATGCTTATTTTTGAAAGGGTTATAGTTGAAAAAGCTTGAACGGGTCACTAATCACGAGTGTATGCAAATTTTGAACAGCCATATCTTAACCAATTTTTATCTTACGGAAAAACAACGTAAAACTAGTATATTTAAAATAGCAAAACCTACATTTTTTTATTCTTTAAGATTTTTCTTATCACTGATACTTTTTAAGTTATTTTGAAAAAAGGCAACTTTTCAAAAAATTTTGGAAAATTTTTTTTATTATAAAACCAATTTTTTTAAATAATCACTTCAAACCAACCAAACTTACAGATGATATAAGCAATAGACATACAGTTAAAATAAATGGTAAAGGGGTAACGATTAATTTTATTTAGGATGCTAAATAGAGGGAGGTTTTCACGATTTTTTTACCAAAGAAAGGGGCCAACTTTTCTTTCAGTGTAACTCGTTTATTTTTGATGCTAGAAAACTTTGTAAAAAACAAATATAAAGCTTTTTTTAGATACTTTAAAAATATTAATAAGCTTTTCCCGAAAAGTGCTTAATTTTTCGGTGATTTCGCGTTGAATTATTCGATTTGGAATTAGACGACTAAGAACGTATTTTTCATGAGCTACAACTTTGCCTTTACTCAATTTATAAACTTTACTGATACACCACTTTTTTCGTTTTTTTTTATAAGCTACGTTTCTGCTTAGAATATTTATTTCAGTAAAATATTTACTTTTTGAGTTATTTGCTAAAAATGGTCTGGAAACGTAGTTTTTTTGTCGAAAAATCAACATTTTTCAATCACGAATAACTCGAAATGTATTTACTTACGTAAAAAACTTTATGAAACGAAAGTTGCTTATAATCCGTCAATTTATCAATTTCCGGGCTTATTTTAAACATGCGTTTTTCACCCCCCGAGAAAGGGTGACTGTCACCCCCCAAGTAAAAGCAACCAACGGCACAAATTCAACTTTGAAGTGGAGGGTAAGTAGAACCTAAATCCAAATTTTCATGCAATTCGGAGTTGCCCCTGAAAATTACACTCCAAAACGGTCATTTATTGGGCTATTAATTAATTGTATTTTGCTTGTAGTAGTGCATTTTAATAATTAATTTTATTTACTACATACAATTGTTTACCTTTTAATAACATAACCTTAATATTACTTTTTCTTCTTATAATTTTTTGGGCTATGGCCAAGCTATGGTCCAGTAACCAGGACCAATATGATTGGCCAATATAATTAAAAGTGCAAAAAATCTTGCCGAGCTATGAAACCAGGTGTCGCTTTTTCGAACTTGCACGGTCCCAATAGAATCTAAGATGCAAGCATCAGATATCACATTTTATTAATTTTATACGTTTATATTTCACAAGTACCTTTATATTTCACAATATCGAAAATTGTTATTGAAAAGTTATTTGGAATTAAAAACTATGTTTCAATATGCAGTTGTCTACGGCCTACTTTATTCAGATTGGACTTACCCAAGTTTTTTTTATGTATTTTGTCCCGTAGAATTTTTGAAGATATTCGTCTTTAGCGGCGAATCGATTGGGGGTAAAATCATAGCCACCTTTACTTAACAAGCCATGAAGTTGAAACTTGGCAACATCTATTGGTAGACCGATTAATGCTGACAGTTCTCATTTGTTTTTAAATAATTTTCACTGTATTTACAGAAAAACTGAAATATTTTACAATATTTCGTGATCCAAATTATAAAGAACATTAAAAGGTATGTTATTAAGATGATTTTAGTTCAATATAATATATTTTTATATAAACTTGCGCGCAAATAGAAATCCGTCCACTTAAAAATTTTGTCATTTTTAATGTCTTATATTTCCTAAAGCTGTTGGCAGATTTAAGTGATTTTTTTAATATGTTATAGCCTAATTCTTTAACAATACCGCTGTAATAATATTGTTGCTAACCAGTTAAATTTTTATGGTGTACCGGGCATTTATAAAATACTGAAATTAAAACCCAACTATAGACTCTGGTTTTCTTAACATTCTGTTTTCTTGATTAATTCGCTTATGTTTAACAACTAGATTGGTTCTTTATCAATTCAGGGTGTTTCTAAATAAGTGCGACAAACTTTAAGGGGAAAGGAACAAAATGCAAAATTTTGACGCCTGTATTTTAAATGTAATCATTTTTTTCGAATTCTGAGAAAACTAATGAGTATTTTTGAAAAATTTAAACGGAGAATAAAAGATTACTTTATTACCGAGGGCCGAAAGTCCCTTAGAATGAATAAAAAGTTTTTTTTAATGACATATTTGAAATTAAAAATCACACTAAATTTTCTTAGTTTTTCACTCCTGTAACTTATTAAATTAAACATAGAAGGTTTTAGGAACTTTGGACCCTCGGTCCTAACGTAATCTTTCACTCTGCATTTAAATTTTGGAAAAATACTTATTAGTTTTCTTAGGATTCGAAAAAAATGAATCCCGTTTATATTCTTGTTATTGGTTTTTTTTTGTATAATAAACGTTACTTACAAGGAATTACTTTTAATATTATTTTGTACAAACTTCTAATTAATAATATTTTCTTGTTCGACTCAAAAAATACTATAAATTTTACCAGAATTTGTACTTTAAAATCGTAGTTTCGAAAGCGGTAGTCCGAAAGTCAGACTACCGACGTCATCAATTGCGACGTTGCCTTTTTCTCTTCATGGCTTGTAAAGTAAAGGTGGCTATGGTAAAATTGTACATGAACCACGCGCCTGCGCACACTGACAGTATGTAGTTCTGACAGTATGTAGTTCATTGCTAATCTTTCAAGATAGGTATGTATGTATCTGTAACCGTGAAAATAAGTCATTAAAAGAATATATTAGTGGTTTTAGGAAATGTATTATTTATTATAATTCTTGTGTTTTTGGATTTTTGTTTCCCTGTAGTAAAAGAATAAAATTTGTAGGCATAACATTTTTACAGTTTGTAGCCGTGTTGTGTAATTATATCCGAAACTTACGTGTCAATTCAAGTGGCTCGATGGCGTAGTTGGCAGAGCGGTGGGACAGAGAACGGAAGCACACGGAAGGTCGCGCGTTCTAATCCTGGACGATTCATACTTTTTTTTATTTTTCGTTATTTTAATAAAAACTTATTGAAAGTGGTAGATAAGAAAGTTAGTTTAATTTTTAAATCAAATACAAATAACCTGTCAAGTATATTTACTTCGTTTAAATTACCTATATAATAGAAGAATATCTTCTTACGTGCGTACAAAGTACACACACATTCTTTTTTTGGTTAACAGTTGATCCGGATGTCGATAAGTTTGTTATAAACAAAGAACTTGAGGAATTAAATAATAGCAAAACAAACCTTTTTTTCTATTTTTTTGGGTCATTCTAAGCAAAAAATGTTGTTACAAGTTTTTCGTAAGATGCATAGTTTTCGAGATAAACGCGGTTGAACTTTTACAATATCGAAAAATTGCAATTTTTGAGCCCAAATAACTTTTGATTAAAAAATAAAATAGCAATTCTGCTTACCGCATTTGAAAGTTTATGTCAAATTATACCGGATTTGATTATTTTTTGCATTGCTAAAAATTATTTTTTTATTGTTAAACAAAGCTATAATCTCTCATAGCTATAATCTCTCTCAAAGCTATAATGTTTTCAATACATCTCTCATTTAAAATCGAACGAGTAAGCGCGCGTACAAACAGGCAATTTCTACGTATCGTGCTTTAAAACGTATGCATTGGGCACAGGTCAAAAGGTGAGGCAAACTCTCAAACATACTTATAATAGTAATATGTAGCATTACGCCTGATGTAAAATAAAGAATATTTTTAACACATTTCCAAACATTATTTGAAGAACCTAACATTCTTATTTAAATTAAAAATTCTGCTTGCATTTTTTTTTTCGCAAAAATGATACATGTTTGAAGGGCTGCTACTAGTGAATTGCCTAGGGCGTCATTTGACCTACACACGGCCCTGTATTCAGTACGATTTAGAATATACAAAAAAAATTCAAGTAAAAATATTAAAATATAAGCCAACGATGGCAAATTTTAAAGACACCTAAAAAAACAATGGATTTTGCGGTGAACATCAGAACTTACAATTTTGTTTGCCATGGATTATGGTAAACAAAAAATTTAAAAAGATTTTGTTAGCTTATGGGATTCTCGAGGTAACGCTGATATCGAGTCTTTTTTTTGTTTTATCGACTTTTGACTTTTTGGTATCCCTCAGAAGTGAAAATAACCATATTTTGCAAAAAAAAAATGGTGAAAATCAACATATTTATTACTGTTAAACGAAAAATAAGCATAAAACAAAAAATATCTCGAGAGCGTTACCTCAAAAAATGGCTAAAGAAACTATATACAAAATTCCAGGTGGGCCGGTAAAGTAGTTTTTGAGTTACAATGTCTACCGCCTTTGAAAAAAGAAGTTTGGAGGAAAATACCTTTGAAATATTGTTAATTTTTATTTTAAATTTCTTTTTTTTTTTTCTATCAAATCCTAGAGTGATGCACATCCGAATATGTTTTTGAATCGGGGAGTAATTTACAAAGGAACATGAAAACAGCTATTGACCGTTGTTCACTACGTTCAAGCGCGCTGCGCGAACCTGCTGCAAAGCCAGTCGAAGGTACAGTTATTCAACACAATCTCCCTATTTCCCTATCTTGGACTAGCTTTACAGCAAGTTCGCGCCAGCGCGCTTGAGCATAGTGAGAAACGTTTAACAGCTGTTACCAGTCTTTTTTGTAAATTACTCGGCGATTCAAAAATATATTCCGGTGTGCATCACTTTACGATTTGACAGACAAAAATAAATTGAAAATAAAAGTTGACAATACTTTAAACACGTTTATCACAATACTATATTTTTCCAAAAACTACTACTTGACCTATCCACCGGGAACTTTGTATACCTATATTTTCTTTAGGCATTTCGTGAGGAGTGTTGTCGAGATATTTTTTGTTTTATGCTTATTCTGTGTCTAACAATAATAAATATGTTGGTTTTCACACTTTTTTACAAAAAAAATCGTTGTTTTGACTTCTGAGTGTCAACAAAAAGTCAAAAATCGTTAAAACTAAAAAACTCAATAGGGATACCTTGAGAAACTCCTAAGCTAATCAAATCTTTTTGAATTTTTTGTTTAGCATGATCCAATGATGAGTTCTGATGCCCACCGCAAAATCCATTGTTTTTTGAGGTGTCTTTAATTTGCTACCGTTGACTTATTTTTCAATACTTTTCATTGATTTTTTTTTGAATATTCTATGCATTGTACTGAATGTGCTTATTTAATTTAAAAATAAAATAGTTCTACCATACTTTAAAAAAAATCACAAAACTGTGCTTGAAATGTTGATTTCAAACTCTACGCCCTTGCCCCCTTAAGGATAGCTAAGAACATATTTTGATAGGCAACCCATGCAAGATGTATTTGTCTATGTATGCAATTTAATAACAAAATGTCTAATCGGGAAAGTAGATGTAAAGTTCGACCTAGATTCGGATCCCATACTATTAGATGTATTAGTTATATAAAGCATAAAACAATTTTTCGAAAACAAAACAAAACAATTTGTTACTAGTTAATTGTTGTTATTTGTACCCAGATCACTTTATTAAGTACAAAAAGAGTACATTAGTACTTAGCTACTTTAATTGCCAAAATAGATTAACGAAATACATCTATTTGTAATTGACTTTCTAACCCTTGCACTTAACGATAATACAAGGAAAAAAAGTACATATATACTAAAACTATTTCAGTAATTAATTTACTGGTTATTAAGAAAATAAGGGGTAAGGTCTAAATTGGTGATATATGCAAAAGGTAAGGTATTGCTAGTTTGTTTGTTGTAGAATAGAAGTGAATAAAAGTCATCTACCATTTTCCTTGTCTTTGTCACTCTCCTGAATCGACTTACCTTATTTCATTTATGTGAAACAATATGTTTCCGATATTGTTTCATCAATTTTTTTTTGTTATAAGTCCTTTATAGATATATCATAATAATGGTGTTATATTTAATTTGTTCTTATTGTTCCTATTTTTTAACATTCTTTAATATGAACATTCCTTTCTTACTTTATACTGTTTCTCTATTGTAAGCAAAATTTACATTAATTCATAATAAATATAGTCTTAATAACTATCAAATTTGAAATTAATAATAAAACGATACTTATTTTACTATTATAAGCAAAGTTCTTAATCACAAATATCTTATTCTCTTTAGCCGATTACCTAGTAATCCCTTAATAATAGCTCTTAACCGATTAATAACAACTCTGTAATTACTAATTTTACGAAAAAAGTTATTCTTCAGAAAAAGCTCTGCATTGTCTAAAACCTAGGATACAACCATCATAATATGAGGCGTTGCGGATAGTAAGGGAGCTCGCAAACCAAAGCAATATCCCTACATCGCATAACATACATTGCGGAAAGATACGCACTGAGTGTCACATCTGGTTTTCGGTAAACGAAATTCCAGCGGAAGTCACCGAAGATTCACCAAAAACCAGACGTAACACTCAGTGCGTATCTTTTCGCAATGCAAGCCACATGCGATGTAGGATATTGCTTTGGTATGCGAGTACGCTAACGACGAACTCAACAAAAGCAAGTGTCGACAAATTTAGGCTTAAAAATGCAGGTAGTAAGGGCGAACTCAACAAAAACAAGTTTTGAAGGCAAAATAAGGTCGAACTCAACAATTCGACAGTTCTATGATGTAGGAAATTTAATTTAAAATGGTATCATCAAAAAAAATATTTGACCCAATGTTGAATTCGCCCTGACTATCGGCAACGGCTCATATATCACACGTTATAAATTTTATACGAGATATGTCAAAAAATATGAATTTCACTCAAGAGTAAAGTACCTTTTTCACAATATTGAAAATTGTTATTATAAAAAGTTTTTAGAATTAAAAACGATGTACCAATATGCAAATACTCTTGGGCGAAATTAATATCTTTCGACATACCTCATATAAAATTGATAAAATTTAGAAATTAAAATGCAGAGCCTTTTATGAAGAATAACTTTTTTCGTAAAATTTATAATAAAAGAATTATAACTTTGTAATAAATGAAAATTATATTAGGCGTCCGTATTTGAGAAAAATTTTCATTTTTTTTTTCAATTAGAAGGATGTAAATGGTACATTCCATGTCAAATCACTCAGGCAAAAAATTTTGGATCTCCGATTTGTCTGAAAATTGGTATATAGCTTCTGCGGGACGTAAAAATAAGATATTTAAGGTCAGAAAATCTTCTTCTTCTTTTTTTCTCAAAATGTGATTTTATGCGATTTTACAGTGATTTGGTGTTTATTTAAACAAATTTGCATTTTCTGTCGTAAAGTATCAATGAAAAACATAATATTTTAATAGAAAGGACTCAAAAATGTCATTATATGGCATTATAACAAGTTATTTTGAATCAAAACAAGTTTTTGATCAAATTTTATAGTGTAAAAATTAAACGTTAAAATACCGTTTTTTACATTTTCCTCCATTCCCAAAATACATCATCATCGATTTGGCTGAAAATTTGCCCACAGATATCCAAAAGATAGAACTTTAAGTGGTTAGAAGGATTTGAATTATATTACAATACCAAAAAAGTTACATGCAGTAATATCAGACTCAAAAGTATATATTAGTCCAGTCTGGATAGCATTTGACCTTGAATGCCGAGCTGCCCAAAATTTTATTTTTCTGATCTTTAAGGGAGTCAATAGTAGCCTAAATTTAAAATCACGAATGAATTCCTCCGTTACGTTAGCCGCCATCTTGATTTTTAAAAGTAGAACCTGTTTGGCTCAATATCTTCGCCATTTTTAACTTTTCGACAAAAATGGTAGCAACTGAAATTGTTCCAAATAAATCGTATTTACTATTATTACAATTTCTTTTTAACAATTGTCGTGAGGTCGATATTTTCGAGTTAATTTTGCTTACATTAGACGCCTATATTTTTGACTATATTATTGCATGTAACCTTTTTGGTATTGTAATATAATTCAAATCCTTCTCACCACTTAAAGTCCTATGTTTTGTCTATCTGTGGGCAAATTTTCAGCCAAATCTATTATGATGTATTTTGGGAATGGAGAAAAATGTAAAAAACGGTATTTTAACGTTTTCTACACTATAAAATTTGATCAAAAGCTTGTTTTGAATCAAAGTAACTTGTTATAATGCCATATAATGACATTCTTGAGTCCTTTCTATTAAAATATTATGTTTTTCATTGATACTTTACGATAGAAAATGCAAATTTGTATAAATAAACACCAAATCACTGTAAAATCGCATAAAATAACATTTTGAGAAAAAAAGAAGAAGAAGATTTTTTGACCTTAAATATCTTATTTGTACGTCCCGCAGAAGCTATATACCAATTTTCAGACAAATCGGAGGTCCAAAATTTTTTTTGCTCCAAAATTGAGTGATTTGAAATGGAATGACCCAAATACATATTAGAACATAGTTTTTAATTTCAAACAACTTTTCATATTAACAATTTTCGATATTGTGAAGTATAAAGGTAGATAGGAACTCATGAGCAAAATTCATTTTTTTTACATACCTCGTATAATATTGATAAAATTTGATGAATCTTAGGCTTTGGACCATGCAGTAATGTGAAATAAATATTTAAAATACGTTTAGTCTATGTTTTGCTTTTATTCTAACAAAATTGTGTCTATTATTGATTAGACAAACGATAGCCCGATCAAAGAACACACAACTTTTCAAAAACCTCAAAAAAATAAAAGAAGAATGAACATTTGCGAATACGTAATTGAAAGTATCTATTATTTTATAAGAAAAAGTTTACACTTCTACATCCCCTCCATTTTACACAAATTTGGAAATATCCCCTTCTCAGGGGTGAAAAAATATACATTCAAAATAAATCCGAAATTGGATAAAATGACTAATCCAATGCAACTTTTGTTCGAAAGAGTTTTTTCACGAAGTCATTACTTTTTGAGTTATTTGCTGGTGAATATGTTTATTTTTAACAAAAAAAAACGTTTTTGGACGGTTTTTCGCAAATAACTCAAAAGTAAGTATTTCTAACTATTAAATTAAATACAAATTAATTATTCTTTGCGTCAAGATATAAGAAATCTGGCCTGGCGCTGGTGGGATGTCCCTACCGATTTAGTATCATAATAAATAGTTGACGTTACTAATCCCTCAATTGTCTTCGCGACGGGTGGCAATAGTTTTGGAACAGCTACTAGGGCCGTACTTTATATTATTTACAGAACTGACTCGTTACCTATCAATGCAAATAAATTATTAAAATTAAAATTTCTAGACAATGTATTAAAAATTTTGTTTACTGTAGACGAATTCGTTTAGTCATCTGAAATTAACTTGCTTGGAATCAATTACAAATTATCACAAACAATTTTTATGTCCAATGCGCTCATTACGTGAATTTTATGGAGTTAGATTATAATGTGTTTTATATCGTTTTCACTTTAAACAAAATGGACTTCCGATAATGCAGCTTTCTATCTTTAAATAAAAAAATTAAAGAATCATTAGAAAGAGCATTAGTTAAAGATAAGATATACCTCTAATTATTATTCTATAGCTTTACACATAATTCTCGTGCTTATAGGTATTTAGGTAAAATTAAGTATCATTTATTTATCCAGAAAACATACATTATGGAACATTATGAAAGGGGGGCAAACATATTTAAGTTTGACATTTGCACATTCAGGCAGTTATTTTCTTGCATTTAGATAGAAGGTTAGATCGCGAGTATTCAAGTAAAATGTCTGAAGTCGGTGAAGCTAGTGCTAAGTGTAAAACACGTGTACATTTATCTGATGATGCCAAAGAAATTGTTAGGAATGTTTATCAAACTGTGAAAGAAGATAATCCAAATCCAGAAGACGGTAAATTCCTCATCAAGACAACATCTCGACTGACAAGGATGCCATATACAACAATCTTTTATTGTTATTATCATTCATTTCCTTAATTTCTTTAATTTGTTCATTTCTCTTATTTCATTGTACATAATAATATACCTATAACTACATAGATATAAATACGTAATAAATATAATGATATGATATTTAAATTTATATTTATTATTCCAACCCCATTAAAATATTATATCTACTTGAAGACTTGAATTTTTTTTTGTTAAGGGGATGGGTACGAACTTTCGGCTTTAAGCCGTTACGTTATTACCGAGGGTCGAAAGTCCCTGAAAACTTCTATAATGTTTATATTAATTAGTTACAGGTGTGAAAAACTAAGAGAAAATTTAGTGTGATTTTTAATTTCAAATATCTCATTCCAAAGAAACTTTTAATTCATTCCAAGGGACTTTCGGCCCTCGGTAATAAAGTAATTTTTCATTCTGCGTTTAAATTTTTCAAAAATACTTACATATTAGTTTTCTCAGGATTAAAAAAAAATGATTACATTTAAAACACATTGAAAATTTTGACAGGCGTCAAAATTTTGCATTTGTTCCTTTCCCCTTAATTTTAGCGAATCCGCTCCTGGAGGGTTTGTGAGCGCCAGGCCAGATTTCTTATATCTTGACGCAAAGATAGTAAGTATTTCATTGAAAAAGATATTCTTTTCAAAATATAGCTATTTTTACTTGTGTTTTTGAACCTAGAATATCGTCATTTTTCGATTATTTTCAGTTTTAAGTTGTTTATAATTCGGAAACAATTAACTTTAGAGGAAAATTACAAAAGAACTTTTTTTTGTTTCCAACGATCCAAAGAATCTAAATAATGTCTACCCGGGCAAAAAAAATTGATTTTATAATTTGTTTAAAAAATTTTGTTTAATAAATGTAGCAATCACTCCGAAATTATGGCAGTAAGGTATAGGGAATACAACATGAAAATTAATCAGAATTCTTTAAGGACTTCAAAATGTAATAAATATACAGGGTGTTCCATTTTAAAATAAGACAGTTCATTAGATTTCCAGAAAAACGGAAGATTTGATAACAATGTAATTACCACTATAATATCGGTCGTATTAGAAGATCCTTAGCCACCAAAATCTATAACAATCGTTTTAGCGGTTTCCGAGAAATTACAGTGTTGCCATACTTTTTCGCTACCCTGTATATACATAACCGTACCATACTATAGTCCACTGCATTGCTTTCACTATTTAATTAATTAACCCCAGCGATCTTAATCATCAATCAGAAGCCATTAGATGCTTCAGCTAGAAAACAAATTAAATATATTAATTCATTCACATAATATAAAACAAAAATCAATAAACTGCTATACGTATCCTATTTACTGCAATTTCATTAATTATAATTAATTAACCCAGCGAACATAATTATCAATCAGAAGCCATTAGATGTTTCAGCTAGAAAACAAATTAAATATATATTAATTCATTCACATAATGTAAAATAAAAAATCAATAAACTGCTATACGTATCCTGTTTACTGCAATTTCATTAATTATAATTATTTTTTTTTATTACTGAAAACATACGTTTATAGGATTTTCGTTGATATTAAAAATCGTTATTTTGAGGATTTGGGGTGACACCCTCGATTACCGATATATTCCTCCAGTCATAAAACACAAATAACATTTCTCAACACACACAAAAAGTAGTGACTAGAGGACAGGGGCCTTTGACCAACATCAACAACATAGGTACATCATTAGTTAACATTAACCATCAACATTTAACGAAACTACAAAATCTTGATATGTAAGTACATATTTCATTTCATATTTTTTGTTACATTCTCTTATTCAGAACACATTTTCCAAATTAAATTAAGAAATTTAAATTATTTTAAATTCTTTTAATTTTAATTATAAATATTAATTACTAAAAGTTTTTAAAAAACTCTTTATATCATTGTTAAAGAAACAACTCAGACAGTTAATATCAGATTACGGTCGGTCGGCTAATCTTCTGTACTACCTTAAAAAATGTTTTTATCGTTATATTATACACCCTTTAGCATCAACATCATTTACACACAATATTTCTGTATTTTTAGCTCAATTTTCTTGTGGGCCTGATGATGCTGTACAATATGTAAACAGCGAAACCGGTCGCCCCATTTTACTTTAATGTAATAAAACCTTAACACGCATTGTGAGTAGAGGACCTTATTTACCCATACATACATACATGAATATGTGCTTACACAAGCAACCATTTCATCATTTTTATTTTTTATCTTCAATGAGTTTTATTGTATAAAACTTCATTGACTTTACTAATTATTTGCTGGTGATTTCTAGTAATATTATTCTTCACGATGTTCTTTATCCTCACGATGATACTAGTTCTAATTTTAATATACCACTGTATATTGAAACCATTGACATTTTGGCGTGAAGTAGGCGTAAAGCAAGAAGATCTATATTCTGCTTTTACCTTCAACTGGTTTGTTATGTTTCAAAAAAATACCTTGGCCGATATCATGAGTTTGATGTACAAAAAATTTCCTGATTGTCGATATTATGGAACTTATCAGTTTAACATACCGTCTCTGATAATAAAAGACGTCGATCTGGTGAAACAAATCACTATCAAGGACTTTGAACACTTCAGTGAACATCGACATATGGCTGATGAAGATGCAGATCCCTTGTGGGCCACTAATTTGTTTTCACTGAAAGGTAAGTACATTTTCTAAGTTTCTAAGAAACTTTTTAGTATCCGCACATATGGAAAATGTAATTTCACTCAAATGAAATAAAATTTACATGAATAGATTAGTCTCGAACTTATAATAATTTCATCTTAGTGCGCCAACTCTGAATTTTGATTAATAACGGCGTAAATTTTTATGGAGATCACATTTTTGAGTTCATAAAATGGTAACGGATATGGGAAAAACTAAAATAATGACAACACACACATGACCCAAGACGTATAACTATAAATGGCAGTGAGATAGAAAAAGTTCAGGAATATATCTACCTTGGTCAAATCCTGAAACTTGATAAATAAAAACCAAAATACGGAAATTACTAGGAGAGCCAGACTAGCATGGTCAGGATTTGGAAAATTAAGTTGGATACTTAAGAACCTCAAAATACCCCAATATTTTGCGGAGCAAAGTGTTCAACCAGTGCATTCTTCCTATCTTGACATATGGATGTCAAACCTGGACCCTAACCAAGGCAAATATGAATAAACTAGCCCACAGGCGTAGCCAGGTTTTAGTTTCGGAGGGGGTTCAAAAAAGTAAAACGACTAAATCTACATAAAATAACTTTTATATTCATAATAAAAATTTGAAATATGTTAATATCTTAACTTTTCGGGGAGGGTTTGAACCCCCAAAACCCCCCCTGGCTACGCCCGTGAACTAGCCACAACAAAAACAGCATTGGAAGGAGCAATGTTAGGTATACGACTTTCAGAAAAAATAAGAACGACTGGGTAAGATCAAAAACAAAGTCGAAGACATAACAAAAGTTGCCAAACTTAAATGGAGCTTCGCAGGCCACATTGCTAGACAAAAAGACCAACGTTGGAATGCAACAATACAACATTAGAGACCTTACGAAAATAAACTACCGAGAGGAAGACCACAGATGAGGTGGGTTGATGATATTAAAAGAGCAGCCGGAACAAATTGGAAAAATGTTGCTCAGGATAGAAACCGATGGAAGAAGTTGGGAGAGGCCTACGTCCACCTCCGTGGGGGGTCGTGTTTGGTACCATTCGATAGATTTTTCAAAAATATTGATGAAGTGTATTTTGCAGTTTTTCGCATCTAATGTTTATTTTGCGAAATATCGCGGGATTTGTATTTAAAATTTTAAATTTACCACCCACCCCTCGCCGTGGGGGTCATGTTTGGTATCATTCGATAGATTTTTGAAAAATATTGAACAAGTATTTTTTAGTTTTTCGATCTAAGGTTTATTTCGCGCATTATTCGCTTTTTTTTCTGAAACTTTTTAACTCGCCCATTTCCTTACGCCCCGCTCAAATCGTCAGATTTTTGAAATGTACCTACACTCTTTTGCATGTACTTATAACCCGGTCTATATAGACATTTGAAATAACAAAAATTGCCGGAGAGCCAAATTTTGGTGGAGAGCTAGGGTATACCATAACAAATAGAGTATTAAAAGTCCCCATCGATCCCATGTGTGCAACAAAAGTTATTCGGGGTCAAAGGTCAAAATTTGAGATTTTTTGGATTTTTTCAAAAGGTATTTGATAAGTTTTATCAAAAAAAAACCTCAAACCAAAGTTGTAGATCTTAAAATTCTCTACAAAAATAGTCCTTACTATTTTTTTCCTAAGAGTTGCCATTCCTGAGATATCGCGATTCTAAGAGTCACATTATACATGATATATTATGCACACGTTTTCACACCACTTGTGAGGTAGTGTACTCGGTGCGTTTTTTTTACCTTGGTTTCCCCTGTAGGCCTACTCCACTAACTGTTTTGACAATTTTAGGATAATTTAAGGAAACAATACCGGTCAAGTTCGAGATATTACCTTATTATTATTAATATTGATTATTGATATTGCTATTGATTATTACGTTAACTATTGTTTTGATTTCTTTAGATATTTTAATCCGTGACCCGTCAAAATAGCCCGGTCAAAACAGCCCCGTCAAAAAAGCCCCGTCAAAATAGCCCGAACACATAATAGCCTCGACAAAATAGCCCGCAAACAAAATAGCCCCGACAAAATAGATCGCACACAAAATAGCCCCGGTCAAAACAGCCCCGGCTAAAAGAACCTCTTTTAAACAATTGCATAATTATTTATACAAGGTGTCCAAAAAATTGTTTTTATTTAAATTATTTGACAAAAAGGAAGAATGTATTTAATTTATTTAATTTAAAATGCATTTTACTGTTGCCCGAAAACAGAAAAAAATGTTTATATCATAAATAAACATTGATTTTCGCTTAACTTAAATGTTCAAACTTCCAAGAGGCAGGGAAGACAGGACTCAAGTTCTCTGAAAAGACCATTTTTATTTAATGTGGTTAAGATAAACACCTGAATACAGGATAATTACCCCTTCCGAAAAAATGTATTTTTAAGGAATTATTTCATGATGAATTCTGAAGGGAGCTTTTTTTGTCGGGGCTATTTTGTCGGGGCTATTTTGTCGGCGGGCTATTATTCCGCGGCTATTTTGTCTGCAGGCTATTTTGTCGGAGCTATTTTGTGTGCGGGATATTATGTCGGGGCGATTTTGTCGGAGCTTTTTTGACGGGGCTATTTTGACGGGCTACCATTTTAATCAGATTCATATTCTTGAAAGTCTACTTTTCAACAGTCAAGTCTTCTTCGATTTCATCTTCTTCCTCTTGCTGGATGTTCAAAAATTGTTCAAATGTGACTGAGTCACTGGTCTCTTCATTAAAATCACAGGAGTCTTCCTCTGTTGTACTAAACTGGACATTTGAGCAAGACTGACCTTGGCAGTTGGTACACGCTAGAGAACACAGCAACCAGACTTTTTTACATCCACATTTGGCACTACAACCTTTTTTTCGATTGCAAGAAATAGTGTTAAGGAGTTTTTCTGGAGCAGGTGGGAGTAAGGTTTTAATCGGTTCCAGAGTATTATCTATTAATTTCCAACCCCAGTCTTCTGGATTCAGTTCATTACTTAGCCATGTTTGAACTTGTTGAAGCAGATGCTGATGTTGGAGGAAGACATGATAGTTGTACTTGTTTCTTGTTTCGCGTATTTTTTACAAAAGTTAAGTATCAGTATTTATCAAGACAACTAATTTTTTTTGGAGCTCCATAAACCGCAAGAAGAAAGCGAATTCCTTCCGTAATTATTGTTTGCGGTGTGGAATCAAGTTCTGTAGAAACTTTACAGCAGTCAGTCAAATCTTTTTTTATTTTCGAATAATTTAAGTACTGACGTTTTGCCCCTTCTGTACATTGCTGTCGTAGTGTCGCAGCCGGTTATCGCATGTAAAAATAAAATGTACTTTTGGCATTTGGGATAAGCCGATAAACTTTTCGAAGAATATATCTCTGTTCGCTCTTCAGCCCTTCCAGGTTTCAGAAAATAAATAACTTTATCTACTTGAGTCCTTGTAGTAAGCAGTACTAACAAATCAACATCTTCACCAACTACAATTGTTGTGTTTGTTGCCTTAAAATTTTCAATTGCTGTCTCAATTATAAGGACATCTGCGTCATTTTTAGCTTGTTTCACTTCAATATTCGCAGCTGTTAATTTGTCACTTAACATGGAAACGAAAAGAGATTTATTATTAATGTTAGCGAAAAATTGTTGTTGATTCGCTGGAACTGTTATATTTTCATCACAGATAATTTCGGAACCCGATGATGTTTTTGTAGTTCGACGACGTTGTTCTGCAGCTTTATTATTATTTGTCGAGTCACTGTAGCCGTCAAATACCACTGTCACTGTAAGCCCGTAATGTCTGCTAAATGGTAGACGCTTGTAATAAGTATTTATATTCACTTAAACTGAACCTTTAGCACTAAAAGAAACAGATAATATGAAACAAGACCTACGGACAATACTGTAGCCATTGTTTACAATAGACAATCTGTTCTTTTTTAAACAATGGTATAGCCAAATGTTTTTTAAAGGCCACGTGGATAGAGGAAATTCAGATTGGGACTGATTATCTTTTGAAGAAATATTTTCAGAATAGTATAATATATTATATAAAAGAGACACAAATAGGCATTTATACTTGTCTTAAGTGCCACATTATGCATATACGTGGCTTATATGTGCATATAATGTATAAAGTAACTTTTAAAATCGCGATATCTCAGGAATGGTAACTCTTAGGAAAAAAATTGTAAGGACTATTTTTGTAGAGATTGTTAAGATCTACAACTTTGGTTTGATGTTTTTTTTTTTGATAAAACTTACCGTTTTCGAGAAAAATCCAAAAAATCTCAAATTTTGACCTTTGACCCCGAATGACTTTTGTTGCACACATGGGATCGATGGGGACTTTTAAAACTTTATTTTTTATGGTAAACTCTAGTTCTCCACCAAAATTTGGCTCTCCGGCAATTTTTGTTATTTGCCAACTATTTTGATGTCTAAGTTGACCGGATTATTAACTTATCTTAATCTGACAATAATTTCGAGTATTTTTAAGGATAGATTTTTTTTCGGGCCCCCCTTAACGAACTCTTCTGTGTTAAGAGCCAATATATGGTAGAGGTACATCAGCAGAGCACCAGGTTTCTCCCCATATGATAATCTGACGCGCTCGAGTAACTGCAAAAATCCCCGCTTGGGCTCCCCTACCATTAGTTTGGTTGATTGGATCACAATTGGATCGGACGGACAAAGGATTTTCTTTTATTATGTTTGTAGGTTTCCATTTTGTTCTGTATTCTATTTTTTTCTCATTGATTTAGTAGGTAATCAGGTCCTTTACCGTGTCTACATTTCTCTATCTATCATTGTACCATTTATTGATACATTGTATTTGTTTCTATCAATTTTGTAATCAATATCTTACTCTCTCTCGAATCTTCTGTAACACTCTAAACTCTAAATAATTGAAATGGCTCGCGTTTGTGTATAGGTACTCTGTATCTGTTTATTTCACAAAAGAATTTGTTTCTTTTAGGGGTGAAATGGAGAAGAATGAGATCAATTCTAAGTCCCTCGTTCACGAGTAGCAAGATGAAAATAATGTTCTCTCTCATTAGCGACAATTCTCAAAAGGTTGCAGACTACTTTTTGAGTAAGAACACAGACATTGTGGAAATAGAAATGAAGGAAGTTGCCACAAAGTATTGTACTGACGTTATAGCATCCACAGCCTTTGGTCTGGAAGTACATTCATTAGCTGACCCAGACAATGAGTTTTATAAAAATGGTGCAAAGTTGGCAAATTTGAACAATTTCCGAAAAATGGCGAGTTTTCTTATTAATATGTTCTTTCCGAAAATCGCAAAGGTAAGCGATAATATGACTAGGATGTAATCTTTACATTCTTATTCTCAATTAAGAAAATTAATGAACATAATATCAAATTTCACATCCCCTTCATATGCTACTCGCGAATTTGATCGAAGTTCATCGAGCACAAGAGTGTAGAGAGGTACTTCATGCGACTTCGCTTCGCCTCGGGCTACTTCCATTCTGTGTCGGTTTTTTGCGACCGAGTCAAAGGACTCGAAGTTAGTTTTTCCCCGCGCGAATGTGTTCCTCGAAGTTGAACGAATGTGTAGCGATGCACTTCGGACAACTTTCCCTAGTACTTCGTCGAGTAACTTCGCGAGAGTATAGAGATCGCTTATATTTTGCACAAAAATTTGATGGTCTGATAAGAGCAGACCTGCTACTACTGCGTCATATAAAATCAAGACATTCCGATAAAACTTATTGAGCTTACAAATATAGGTAATGGGCAGTTTGACAGCAGCAATTATTCCAAATCATTCCAAAAACATAACATTGGTGACTGGATTAGGACTGAGTATCTCACTATCAACATTGGTGATTAGTGACTGTTGGTAAATTTAAGAAATTGATGGACTATGAATTAAACAAAACTATAAAGGAAGTCGTCCTCAAAAAAAAGGTGTCTTACCATAGCACAAAAACTGGAATGGATAGGACATCAAGAAAGGAGAGATCCAGAATTAGTTGTCAATAAAATCACCACATAGAGACCAGTGATAGGTATACGAAGAGAAAGATTCAAAATATGAGGGAACGACGAGATAATTGAGTAGGTACATTGGGATGTTGGGACTCAGAGGCTAAAACCATGATCAAACACATGGAAGAATGGGGGAAAATTGGAAAAGAGGCTAAGTCAAACAACCAATGGGAGGATGTCTTGATGATGAAATATAATATAACGTAGGTATATATGTGTTTTATAACATGATATATAAGTAAATAACGTTTAAAGAGACTACATACCGCCGGTCCAGAAGAAGATTGACTTAACTGCAACTTTTGTCAATTCCTGTTTATTGCGTAATTGATTTCTAAAATACTGTGTACAGATGATAAAAAAGCGGCAGAACTGTAACTATGTGCTAAACCACGTACAGGGTAGTTGCGTTGTTATTGAAATATGCACCATTTTAGGCCTTGTTTTAAATTAATAATGACGCAATTGTAAATAGGGTTGAACATGGAGGAACTAAATTAAGATAATGAAATTCGGACCAATGAGGATGAAAACAAAAGCCATCGCTGTAAGAATAAACGGCATAGTAAATATTTAAAAATAGTTTTTTTGTACAGAAAAATTGTAAAATCAAGAATAACGTAACTGTAGATAAGGTTGAAAATGGGGGGATTAAATTAAGATAATCAAATTCGAACCAATAGGGATGAAACTAAAAGCCATCATTGTAAGAATAAACGCCATACCGGTGCTCCTGGACGATTACTCCTCATTTAATCCCTATTTTAAATATTTAAAAATCGTTTTTTTTTGCTCTCCTGAGAAATTTGGCTTTTAGCAGTTACTTCATTCTTCTTTCGGACCGACGAATACAATCTATTTTTAGGTGTAATAACACATTTCTGTACATTATAATTCTGTCATATGACACTGTCTATTTTCAAAAAGATTTCCTAGAAACTCTATTTTTATTGCAGCTGTTCAATATTCGAATCGTTAACGTCGACGTTGGAGAATTTTTTAAAAATATAGTAGACGATACAATCAAGTTTAGAGAAGAAAAAGGCATCTATAGACCAGATCTGATCCAGATACTTTTAGATGCAAGAAAAAAATTCCCTGATCATGGTCAAACGAACGGAACAAGTTATGATGGGAATGGAGGTAAGCTATAAAAATTCATTATTCACAAAAAATCTTTTAAGCACCGCAAAAAACAAAAAGATTGTTTAGCAGAAAACAATAAGTTGATCAATTTTTTTTCAAAATATGTTTGAGTATTGTTTCCGGTTTTACTCTTTTTCACCTCTTAGACTGCTTCTTTATGTACCATGTCCTTTCAGGACGTTGGTTACCATCACAGCTATCTTAATTTTATTCACTGCCACCCTAAATAGCACGATTGTATCATCACCATACCTATCTCGCAAGTTCTTCAACCATGAAGTTGTTCTTCGTCCTGGACTGCGTGTTCCTGCTATTTTCCCTTGCATAATATTTTCTAGCAACGTTATATTTGAGACCTCTAATTACATGTCTGAAATACTTCAGCTTTCTCTTCTTGGAGCTTTTTATAATCATAGTAGTTTTGCTGAGACGTTCTAGTATTGTGGAGTTTCGAATCTTCTCCACCCAAGCAACTTTCAAAATTCTTCTACAGCATCACATTTCAAAAGCCTCAAGGTGATTTAGATCGATTTTATTTACAGTCTAAAACTCAGCACCATAAAGTAAGACTGAGAACACGTAGCTGTGAAATAGGCGATCCTCAATTCAAATTTTAGGTCTCTGTTACATAATACCTTGGATATCCTTTCTAAAACAGCTCTGGTCTGCTAAATTTTGGATCTGATTTCGCCGTGACTCTCTGTGTTACAATTTAACTTATATTCAAGGTAAACAATTTGATCGACTTACTCAAGTTTGGTATTATTGACATAATATACAGAATATAATGTACATATATATATATATATATATATATATATATAGTTATTTTTTTTTATATCTTATCGACCGTTTAGTAAGTAAACAAGGTGTTTTTTATCAGGTTTTGCGGTCAAAAAAAAATTATATATATATATATATATATATATATATATATATATATATGTGTGAATTGTTCGTAAGGGGATTTTTCCGCATTCTCTATTTCATTTGTTTATATATATATATATATATATATATATATATATATATATATATATATATATATATATATATAAAATCAAACAGATGAAATAGAGAATGTGGAAAAATCCCCTTACGAACAATTCACACATCCACCATTTCGGGCTGGGAAAAATTTTTCGAATAGAATCAAAGATCCAAACACCAGTTCTTAGAAATGTGTTTCGCCCTCTATATATATATATATATATATATATATATATATATATATATATATATATATATATATATATTGTTAAGATATGTAAAATTTGAATTAATATGGTTTCGATCTTAATATTTTAGAAAAGTTAAAACATATAATAAAAATATACCAAAATTCATTTCGAAGAAATGAAAGTCAATTATCTTTGGATGGCCGTAGGTAAACAAAATTTAAATAGGGATTAAGTATTTTCTTTGTACAGTTAGTATGATAAGAAAGTGGTTATGTGTTTGGACAATGAGACCGGGTTTCCCAAATGGACTTTTGCGGCGAGGGAACAATTGTATTTAGAAATTTAAATGAATGTAATCTGTGTTTAGATATTAAGAAAGGAAAAAAAAAACCGATTGGCATGTAATTAGTTTTAGGAAATTTCTAATGGTAGGGAAAATTGGTGTTTGTTATCTGAAAGGTAGATGGGGATAAAATTGAGGAACTCGGATTGGTGAAGAAGGAAAAAGGAGGGGCTAGGTATGAAGAATGGGAGTTTAGCGAAATGTTAGAGGGTGGAAGAAGAGTCAGTTGTTAAATGATCGTTAAGTCGACTAGTGGTGATCTCTAAGAGTCTCCTGAAGTAGTAAGGCAGATAAGTGAATAGTTGTGAGTTTGTTGAAATAAGTGTCCTGACGGAAGCTCATCACGTAAAGCATTGTAAGTTATATTGTTCTACTTATATTCCAAGAGTCACCGTTGCATGCCGGAACGAGAAATAGATTCAGTTTATCGAGAGGAGAAAAGGCTAGCATTGTTTTTTGAAAGATACGTGCATCTGTAGGGGGTCATTAATGACAATAGGCTTGCAATAATTTGTTGCGAGATTGCTGACTACATCGGGGGCTGCTAAGAGTAAATTGTAGGCGACCAGAGACAAGAATTTGGACAACTCATCATCCGAGAGACAGTTTTATTTTTTTTGTAGAATTATTCATAACGCAAATTTCAATAAGTACTTTAGATAGTGGTAGGGTTATTTCAATAATCAGAATAGGAGATATTACTTTTAGAGGATATTTTGAGGGTGAATTTATTTTAATAGATACTTATGTACCATATATGTGTTTTATTCCGTTAATATTTGACCTTATTTATCATATGTAAAGCAAAGGAGATATTGAAGCACGAGAATATAAAACCCTGAGATTAGAGCATTAAATAGTGTGATTAAATCATAAGTGCATCATTAAAATTAAATTTAATTAATTAGTTAATTATCTAATCAATTGCTTTGAGCACACCGATCTTTGAATATCACATTAACTGGAGCCCAGAACGTGGTGGCTTAAAAAATATCGCAGCTTTGCATTTGATGGTAGGGAAAGAGATAAGGAATAACTACAGGTGATCCAGAGATAATTTGACAATTTTTCCAGGTGTAAAAATAATTTTGATTTATGGATTGATCGTAGGTATTTGATATTTACTGCCATTGAATTATTTGATTTTTTTTTACCAATCGTACATTTGATATTTATTTTGAAATTTACTGATTGCATATTTGATATTTGTGGCGAAAATTTATTAAATTTGGGGAGAAATATTTGTCGTGTTCTGCAACTTATAGAGTGTTGTAAAATTTCACATTTGGCGGGGACAAAGAAAACAGTAACGAAAAGAAACAACATGTCGACCACAAGGAGGCAAAGCAAAATGCAAAAAAACAGAGAAGAGGAAAAAATTGTTGAAGAAGGATTGGATAATGAAGGAGATACAACGATTATGGAGAGAAAAGAACAGGAATTAACAGGAATAGAGAAACTATTGCAACTAATGCAACTCCAGTCACAAAAAATGGATGAAGCAAAACGAACAATGGATAGAAATCAGGAGGAAACAAAACTAGCAATGAAGGAAACACAGCAAAAAATGGATGACAATCAAAAGGAAACAAAACAAGCAATAGAAGAGAACAATAAGAAAATAGAGGAACGCATAGAAAAGTATGAAAAGGAAATAAAAGGATGTTTGACAACAATGAAAAACGAGATAGAACAGTTAGAAAGCAAATTTGAAAATGCAATACAAGAAGACAGGCGAGAAATAGAAGAAAAATTTAAGCAAAACGAAAAACAAATTGCGGAACTCAAGAATCAACAGAATTGTGGAGAAAGAAGGGAAATGATTATCCATGGTACAAGCGACGCGAAAATACAATTTGGCGGGGATATTAGAAAAACACACCCAGTACCATTTGTTAAAAATTTGAGAACCAAATTGCAACATATTAGATATTTTGACGACTGCAAAGAAACAATTAGAAACCATCTGAAAGAAGGAGCAGCGTTATGGTATGAAAGTAAAGAAGATGAGTTTGAAAATTGGACAGATTTCGAAAATAAATTTCTCAACTATTTCTGGGGGAAAGTTAAACAGAGGGAAATCAACCAAGAGCTACAGAAAGGATGAGGACAGAGAAGAAATGGCAATAATGGACGAGAATCCAGAATTTTATGAAGAAATATTATGGACAGTGAACACATGCGAACAAAATGAGGATGAAAGAAAATTAAAATGTGGAGAAAACATGGAAAAGGAAGTAGAGAAGATTCTAGAAAATTATGGAGATTTGATTAATGAAGAAAGCCGAGTGGCTAAAAATTATGAACATTCTTTTAAAGTTAAAAACTTAGAAAATTTTAAATCCAAGACATATCCAATCCCGTATAAATACAGGCAAAGCGTCGGACAGGAAATTGAAAAAATGATCGAAGACAAGGTGATAGAAAGATGTGACTCTCCATATATCAACCCGATAGTATGCGTTAAAAAATCGAGTGGTGATTTGCGATTATGTTTAGATGCAAGAAACATTAATTCACACACAATCGCGCAATACGAAGCGCCTTTGAACATCGAAGCCATATTTGGACGAATCACAGGGTCACACATTTTTTCCAAAATCGATTTGAAACATAGTTTTTGGTTAATACCTTTGGCAGAGAAATGTCGAAATTATACCGCTTTTTCGATCGACGGAGTGGTATACCGATTTAGGGTGGTACCATTTGGCCTACAGAGTGCATGCGCTGCTTTGGTTCGCGCATTGAACACAATCTTAAATAGGCATGAAGAATTTGTTGTACATTACATAGATGATTTATTAATTTTCTCACCAGATATAACAAGCCATCTACGACATATTCACACTGTGCTAGAAGAACTGGATCAAGCGGGATTGAAATTAAATATTCAAAAGTGTCAGTTTTTTCAAAAGGAAATACTGTATTTAGGATTCAAATTAGACACAAAAGGGATTAGTCTTGCAGAAGATAGAATCGAAATTATAAATAACTACGCTAGGCCAACCAATTTAAAAACATTGCGGGGATTTTTGGGAATGGTAAACTATTTCAAAAAACTAATACCAGACATCAGCACAAAAGAAATACCGTTGATAGCATTACTTAAGAAAAATGTTAGGTGGAAATGGGGAACGGAACAAGAAATGGCTTTCAAAAATTTAAAAGGAGCTTTCTCCACAGCTGTAAGAGTACACCACCCAAGATATGATCAACCTTTCATTCTCCGGACCGATGCTTCCATAACAAAATTCGCAGGGGTGTTATCACAGATCCAAGACGATGTAGAGGTGCCAATCTGTTTTGTCTCCCGTGTAACCAAAACATATGAGAGAAAGTACAGCGTTACTGAATTAGAGTTCGCCAGTGTGTTATTTTGTGTAAATAAATTACGGTTTTACCTACTAGGGGCAAAATTCACCGTTGAAACAGACCATGCAGCTTTGGTACATATAATGAAAAATAGGCTGGTAAATAATAGAATTCATAGGGGCATTCTTTTACTTCAAGAGTATGATTTTGAATTTAAATATATCAAAGGAACTGACAATATCTTGGCTGATGCGTTGACGAGAGATGAACAATTCCGCAAAGAGGACCACAAAACTCTCCACGTTGGCATGAACATAATGAGAGAAGAAGCAGGCTTATTTTCTTTGGCTCAGATCAGGGAAAATCAGGAACAACTGGATGAAAGAGAAAAGCAAAGGGCCGAACAAGAAGATAACTTATATTTTAAGAGGGTCGATGGTAAAGAACTATATGTAATCACGGAACAGATGGCAAAAGAAGTTTTAGCAAAATTACACTGTGACAACGGACACATTGGAAGCAGGAAGGTGTGGCTTATGTTCAGGGAGAACTACATTTGTCGACAGGACTATACAATAGCCAAAGAGATGACTCGAAATTGCGAGACATGCCAAAAGTGTAAAAGTAAGAATTTCAAAAAACGAAAACATCACAAAAAACGTCATAGCTCGGAAGAAACTGGATATTGTCGCCATTGATATGTTGAGCGATTTAATAACAACAACACAGAGGAATAAACACATATTAGTTATGGTGGATGTTTTCTCAAAGTATTTAAAACTGTACCCATGTAGAACCACGAAAGGAGCTGAAATACTTCGGAAGATAGACGATTTTATCGAAACAGTGGGAAGACCAGACAATATTTTGTTGGACAATGCGACATACTTTAGGAATGACCGTTTTAAAGGGGAATTAAGAGAGAGAGGCATAAATACAAAATTTGTAAGCATCCGACATCCACAGAGCAACCCATCAGAGCGTTTTATACAAGAAGTCACAAAATTTCTAAGAATTGCTGCGGAAGAACATCATCGACATTGGGACAGAAAAGTGTTTGAAATAGAGACGTATTTGAACTGTGCACCAAATACGGTTACCAAGGAGACGCCTTTATATGTAATGAAAGGAACAATGCCTACAAGACCGTGGGAAGACACCGCCCCCAGACAATACGAAGAAGTGATCGAGGTGGTTCAACGAAGATTGAGACGAAGTGGAGAGAAATATCTCCAAAGGCAAGAGAGGACCCGAAGAAGAAGGCCGGTTACATTCCAGAAAGGGGATAAAGTTTTAGTGAGGGCACTGAGGGTGTCCAATTTACAAAATGGTATTTGTGCTAAATTGATGCCGGTATTTGAAGGTCCATATAGGGTCAATACGGAAAATGGGGTAAATAGTTATGAATTAGCGCATATAGAGACAGGCAAGATACGGGGTATTTTTAACATTCACGACATTTATAAGTATCATGAGTAGAGTTTGGTAACATAATGGAATAATTTGATCCTAAAAAAAACTTGTGTCATTTAAATAAATAACAGAATTTTTTCGGCAAATCAAATGGCGGGGAGTTGTTAAGATATGTAAAATTTGAATTAATATGGTTTCGATCTTAATATTTTAGAAAAGTTAAAACATATAATAAAAATATACCAAAATTCATTTCGAAGAAATGAAAGTCAATTATCTTTGGATGGCCGTAGGTAAACAAAATTTAAATAGGGATTAAGTATTTTCTTTGTACAGTTAGTATGATAAGAAAGTGGTTATGTGTTTGGACAATGAGACCGGGTTTCCCAAATGGACTTTTGCGGCGAGGGAACAATTGTATTTAGAAATTTAAATGAATGTAATCTTTGTTTAGATATTAAGAAAGGAAAAAAAAAACCGATTGGCATGTAATTAGTTTTAGGAAATTTCTAATGGTAGGGAAAATTGGTGTTTGTTATCTGAAAGGTAGATGGGGATAAAATTGAGGAACTCGGATTGGTGAAGAAGGAAAAAGGAGGGGCTAGGTATGAAGAATGGGAGTTTAGCGAAATGTTAGAGGGTGGAAGAAGAGTCAGTTGTTAAATGATCGTTAAGTCGACTAGTGGTGATCTCTAAGAGTCTCCTGAAGTAGTAAGGCAGATAAGTGAATAGTTGTGAGTTTGTTGAAATAAGTGTCCTGACGGAAGCTCATCACGTAAAGCATTGTAAGTTATATTGTTCTACTTATATTCCAAGAGTCACCGTTGCATGCCGGAACGAGAAATAGATTCAGTTTATCGAGAGGAGAAAAGGCTAGCATTGTTTTTTGAAAGATACGTGCATCTGTAGGGGGTCATTAATGACAATAGGCTTGCAATAATTTGTTGCGAGATTGCTGACTACATCGGGGGCTGCTAAGAGTAAATTGTAGGCGACCAGAGACAAGAATTTGGACAACTCATCATCCGAGAGACAGTTTTATTTTTTTTGTAGAATTATTCATAACGCAAATTTCAATAAGTACTTTAGATAGTGGTAGGGTTATTTCAATAATCAGAATAGGAGATATTACTTTTAGAGGATATTTTGAGGGTGAATTTATTTTAATAGATGCTTATGTACCATATATGTGTTTTATTCCGTTAATCTTTGACCTTATTTATCATATGTAAAGCAAAGGAGATATTGAAGCACGAGAATATAAAACCCTGAGATTAGAGCATTAAATAGTGTGATTAAATCATAAGTGCATCATTAAAATTAAATTTAATTAATTAGTTAATTATCTAATCAATTGCTTTGAGCACACCGATCTTTGAATATCACATTAATATATATATATATATATATATATATATATATATATATATATATATATATATATATATATATATATATAGGTGGAATGTGTGGATGTGTGAATTGTTCGTAAGGGGATTTTTCCACATTCTCTATTTCATCTATTTGATTTCGTACGAGTGGTCGTTAAACCAATAACCTTGGATCTTTGGTTCACTGAGTGTGTTTCAAAGATCTACATCTTATGTTTTTAAACATATATTTTACTTATTTTAAGTAATTAGGGAATTAAAACTTGAGACTGTCATTGTCGGATTTGCCGTAGACTTACGCAGCTTCTATGTCTAGGTCTCGAATGTTGTTTTTTGATTAGAATGTGTCTAAAGATATTCAACCTCTTGTCTTTACCGACGAGCCCAGAGAAGTTGAAGAGGGCGAAACACATTTCTAAGAACTGGTGTTTGGATATTTGATTCTATTCGAAAAATTTTTCCCAGCCCGAAATGGTGGATGTGTGAATTGTTCGTAAGGGGATTTTTCCACATTCTCTATTTCATCTATTTATATATATATATATATATATATATATATATATATATATATATATATATATATATATATATATATATATATATATTAATTTACAAATTATTGGGTTAACAGCTGAAATGGAAGACTCAGTGTACTCTTTTCTACGATTCCAATATTTCGTTAACAGTCGTTAACATCAAAAACCATTTCAGCTGTTAACCCAATAATTTGTAAATTGATAATTACTAATCAGCTGTGATCATTTCTAGTATATATATATATATATATATATATATATATATATATATATATATATATATATATATATATATGAAGACTACATTCTTTGTATAAACTATTTTATTCAAAAACATTTTTTGTTTTACTATTTCAGTTGATTCGCCACCTGAAATAACTAGTCGAGATATTCTAGCACAGGCTCTGGTTTTTTTCTTTGGTGGATTCGACACAAGTTCTGGTTTTATAAGCTTGATGGGCCATGAGTTATGTACAAATCAAGACGTTCAGAAGAAACTACGACAGGAAGTCATAGAAACTTTTGAAAAATGCCAGAATGGACTGACTTACGATGCGTTGGTTGACATGAAATATATGGATATGGTACTTTCTGGTGGGTACCTATATGTATTTATGTTAATATGTTTAAGAAGTTTCTGAAACTAAAATGCTTAACAATTTTGGTAATTGCAGAAGAGATATATTTTGTACACATCTATGACAAAAGAATGAATTAGAAAGTACTTCAAAAGTGTGTAAATTCCTAGCTAAGCTTTCTTCGGGGCTCTGGTCAAAATTTAACAAGTGCCACTACAAAAGAGTAGAATAAAATTTGTTCTTCAAAATTGAAAAACTTTAAAAGTTTCCAAAAAAAAGTCACTAAAAAGACAGCACATTAGAAGGCTTCACATAAAACACATTATAATTGTTGGTATGGTATACATGCAAGCACCAATCCATCTGGATAGAGTTGAAGTCACAGACAGAATATCGGTCTGTCGCATGTCGCCTCACCAGAATAACATTCCATATTTAGTGATGCATTTACCACTAGCGGGCTATCTGACTTCACAAATTTCAAATATGTTAACCATATTCAACTATAGGATTGAGCACCCACCTGGCACCAGCTCCTCTTATTTTAAAACTCATTTGGGGTGAGTTAGCCATAACTCTCCACGCTGGCAAGGTAAGTTGGCGAGTGTTGGGGGGAGATAGTGTAATATGTCATGCATAACTGCATACTGTTAAGGTGGCTGAAGTGCTGAATGGTTATAGCAATGACAGTAACCAATCAGCATAGCTGTCACCAGGATGCCGTTAGCCACTTGATAGGCACTTGATTACAAGATGTTTTGATAGCTTGTTGTAACTTTGTAACGCTAGATGTTCATAAAGTATTAGTCTTGATTCCTATATTTATTTGACTCAAGACATATCCTACAAATAGAGAAGGATTTTGGGGTTTAACATATACTGGGGTTTGGACCTGGTTTCCTCTAAGTGAGGAGTGAACGAAAAACCAGAAGCTCGCGTAGGCAGGGACGCTAAATCCCTGAAGTAAGCCTACCCTCTATTGGGATGATAGAGGGATACCTACCCACCACCGCAAGACGACGCAAGGCTAGACGACATCAAAACCAACTAAATAACACAAAACAGAGAGAGTGGAGAGCTCATGGGGAGACCTTTGTCCAGGAGTGGTTGCAAACAGGCTGAAAAAGAAAAAGAGAAGAAGAAGATTCACCTACGTATATTCATCTTTTGTGTTAAGTCACCCAGTATGCTAGCTCGGAAAAGACTTCTGACATTCCACGTTATAATGTTTAGTTTCCTCCTGGAGATTCTTCGCACCCTACGTCCACTGAAGGTCTGTTAGGAACTAAGGGCCATTGTTTCAAGTGAATTTGGCAATGAGGTAGTTTCTTCTTGCTTTCCTCGTACTACCACAAACGTTCAAACGGCTCCAATCACACTTGTGATAGTTCAGCTTCAAGCCGCTCCAGAATAATTTCCTTTGCGCCTTGAGCTCGTACCGGTGATCACTGCTGCTCGTTGCCAGAATGATATAAGAAAATAAGTAACTAAGTTTTACAAGAATAAAGGAGATGGGACATCATTTCTCTTCGTAAGGAATTAAGAATAAACCATTCTTCGAGTGGGAAGGGTCACTTCACTGTAGTAGACCAATTCTCTATGCAGTGTTTCCCAAACGGTGGGTCGCGACCCAGTACCGGGCCATGAAAGCAAAACGCCGGGTCGCCTCGCCTCGTCGCTTCAGATCTTCAAGTGAACATGAACATCTTTTACACTGCGAAGTTCGTTGGCTATCAAGAGAGAATTTTTTAAAAAGACTTATTGAATTAATGGAAGAAATTTCACTATTCTTAGAACAACATCCACCAACGGCTATGGATGCAATATTTCAATTTAAAGACAGTTTTCATTATGTTAATTGGTTAATCAAGGTAGCCTATCTTTGTGGTATTTTTAATTACCCGAACAATCTAAATATACCATTACAAGGTAGCAATTAACTGTATTTAAAATACAAGAGAAGGTGCCCATGCACCACGCACCAAGCACCAAGCACCACGCACCAAGCAACACGCACCAAGCATTATGCACCACGCACCAAGCACCACGCACCAAGCACCACGCACAAGCACCACGCACCACGCACCACGCACCAAGCCCCACGCACCAAGCACCAAGCATCACACATCACGCACCAAGCACCACGCACCAAACACCACGCACCAAGCACCACAAACCACGCTCCAAGCACCACGCCCTAAGCACCACGCATCAAGCACCACGCACAACCCACCAAGCACCACGCTCCAAGCACCACGCACCAAGCACCACGCACCAAGCACCACGCACCAAGCACCACGCACCACGAACCAAGCACCACGCACCACGAACCAAGCACCACGCACCACGCACCAAGCAACACGCACCAAGCACCACGCACCACCCACAAAGCAACACGCACCAAGCACCACGCACCAAGCACCGCGCACCACGCACAACGCACCAAGCACCACGCAGCAAGCACCACGCACCAAGCACAAAGCAACACGCATCACGCACCACGCACCAAGCACCACACACCAAGCACCAAGCAACACGCAGCACGCACCATGCACCAAGCACCACGCACCAAGCACCACGCACATCGCACCACGCACCACGCACCTCGCACATTGCAGCACGCACCTCGCAAATCGCACCTCGCACATCGCACTTCGCACCTTGCACCTCGCATATTGCACCTCGCACCACGCACTTCGCACCTCTCATTCACACACACACCAGTGTATGTAGTGAGTATGTAGTATGTAAATAGTGGGTCACGAAGCATAAACACAAAAATAACCGGGCCACGGAAAAATAAGTTTGGGAAACGCTGCTCTATGGAGATCATAGATAAGTCGATACCTTATATAATATTATCTAATATTCCATATTGAAATGTTTTATCCATAATTTTTAAAATAGATCATTAGGCTAATTAACCTGAAATGTTTGAACCTAGTTAACATAGGGAAGTATTCTCCGTTCACTAATTCGAATATCTTAATTGGTTTAATGACTTCTGATTTTAGTATTCCTACCAAGTCGCAACTGCCATACAGCTAAAATATCAACTTGCGATGTTAATAAAAATGTATCGTTGAGTACTTATTTTACAATTTCAGAAACACTACGGAAATGGCCAAACATGCCAGTAGTAGAAAGAGTATGCACCAAACCTCTCACGATTCCACCAGTTCTTCCACACGAGAAGCCACTTCATATCAAAGTTGGCCAACTGATCACCATCGTATCCTATGGGTTCCACCGCGACCCAAAGTACTTTCCAAACCCGGAAGTTTTCGACCCAGAGCGATTCAGTGCAGAAAATAAAGAAGATATCAAGCAATATACTTATATACCTTTCGGTTTAGGACCGAGGAATTGTATTGGAGCCAGATTTGCGTTGATGGAGACGAAGTTATTCTTTTTCTATATTTTAAAGAACTTTAAAATTGTACCAACTAATAAAACTGAAATACCTCTTGTGATAGTGCTATTTCTTTTGTAGCGAAAAATGGGTTTCACATGGGCCTGAAACGAATATAGTGTAAATCAATCTTAAATATTATGTATGTAGTTCTGAGTTAGAAGTCTATTTGGAATATGTAAATTATTAATAGTTATAAGTATAAATAGGTAATAAATAATAGTAATAAACTGTTTACGATATTAATAACAGCACTAATTTTCTTCAACTGGAAACACTGTCGTCCCTAAAACTAACATCAACGATTATTATTCCTCTAGAAAGTGATAAATTATGATACTAGATTCCAAGCTATCGGAACGAAATTTCTCAAAAAAAGGTAATTACTTACATAATTAGACGATAGACAGCAAAATAAAGACGTAAGACAAAAACTAAATATCTACTCGATCAAATACTAAATTTCAAATTGAGGGAACAGGTCCCATGGAGATATCCAGCAGATTTTGATGACGGAAAAAAATTTAAAGTTTGTGTGATGTGGTTAAAGTTCTGCGCTCCTGCTGTCGAGCAGTAACCTCGGGTTGGTGTAACGATATTTGATATGAATAATAAACGACGATCAAGGGAATTAGGAATCGCTCAACTCAGTACACTAAAGTACACACACATTCTTTTTTTATATTCCATCATTATTTATAACTGAAATTGTCAAGAAATCTTCTTCTTCTTTCTCGAAACTTCTTAAGCCCCTCAGGGGCGTCGGAGATTTTATTCATCCTCTATCCATATCTTCCATTTCTTGCGGTCCTTTGCTAACTCTTTCATTTGTTGATGTGTTTTCCCTTTTCCCTGTCCAATTTCTAAAATCTGATCGATCCATCTCTTCCTTGGCCCCCTTTCCTTCTTTTACCATAGCTTTTTGATTCCATCACCTGCTTTGGTAGTATTCCCTGGTCCATTCTCTTAATGTGTCCACACCATTTTAATTTTCTTTTTTGTATCTTGGTTATTATCGATTCCTGTTTCAGTCTTTGTCTAATATCTTCATTTCTTATTCTGTCCAATTTCGTTTTTCCTGCTATTTTTCTTAGCTGCTTCATCTCCGCTGCGTTTATTGTACTGTCTATTTTTGCACTGTTTACCCATGTCTCACTTGCATATATTAAAGTTGGTACAGAGATTGCGTTGTATACCTTCAATTTTATTCCTTTATCTATTTCTTCCTTTCCAAATATTGTTTTATTTAGTGCATAGTAGATCTTATTTGCTTTTTCGCTCTGTATGAGATTTCTTGATCTATCTTTCCATCCTCTGATATTATTACTCCAAGGTATTGAAACGTCTAGACTGTTTCTATTATTTCGTTTTTGCACCTAAATATCGTTTGATTTATTTCTTCCCTTTTCTTTTGGGTTTGGATGGATTGTTCTTGGGTATTTGTTGCTTATCTCAGGTATTAGTTTATCCGCATCATTGTCCCATATCCATTCTTCGTTATCTATTATTATTTTTTGAAACCTTACTTTGAGTTTCTTCCCCTTGCTTCTTTCTTCTTTTGACTTAATTCTTATTTTTCCTTGTATATCCCTCTCCTTCTTGCTCATGTCCTCGTTAATATATATTTTTTCTTGTCTGTACCCTCTTAGTTTGATTTTATTTTTCATGACATTATATTTTTCAGACTCGTTGCTTAGCTTGATCAAACAGGTTTTACTGCCTAACCTTTTAGCATATGCTACTGTTACTTGCACTCCTAGCTCGTTATTTAGGAAAGTTTCCATTTCCTCTTTTAGAATGCTGTCTTCGTCCGTCTTGACATTAAGGCCTTGGATTACGATGTTATTTCTCCTTTCTTTGTTTTCTAATTTCTCTAATCTGTTATTTATCATGTTTATATGATTTTTCAGTATCTTGTTTTCTTCTTTGACTAATTCATTCTCTTGCACTATTTCCTTCATCTCATTAAAATACTGCTTATTGACCTCCTTTATATCTTTTATTTCTTGATGCATAGCTTGTAACATCTTCAACAACGCCTCCATTTTTATTTGAATGGAATCAGGTTAGGCATCCACCGCGTCTCGAGTGCAGTTCACAAGGCGTGAACCTTACTCAATTCAAGGTCACCCTTCCCTGCCTTCCGAGCTGGCCGTGTCTACCTTCCTAAAACCTCAAAATATTTTCTCTATTTTTGATGTTGTCTGCCGTATTTAAAATATCTCTTAGGCCGGCCCTGTTTTCTTTCCGCGTCCAAATAATGTGGTTATCAGTACTGATGTCGCTTTTCTGCTTTTTATTTTGGCTCAGCTGACGGCGTTTATTGTTGTCTAAATTAATTAAATATATTTAGTATTTAATTAATTCTACTTACAGTTTTTACCTCTTTTGTTTCCTACATGCAATCTATGCTATGGCACTTAACTACATAATCGGTCTAATGAATTAAAATACACTCATAACCGTCCAAAAATTGGATTTGATTAAGGAGCACTTTGGAACACCTGAGCCTGACACCTGGAGGGTGTCAGGCCATGGAATTTGGGTGTCTACATTGTAAAAATGGCGTGCACCCATCCTCCATGCTATGGCATGCTGGACGAGCCATACAGTCTGTAGTCAACACCCCGATGTATGAGCGGGACCACAAAGTGCATCAATACTCATACCCTTATGGAACGCACCTGGCGGATCACAAGGGCCTTCACATTTTACTCTTCTTCAACTTGTCTTGAGTGAAATGTCTTTAATCTTTCCTATCAGCCTCTCTTGGCTAACTCTTGTTTTTTCCGACCCCGAATGGCTATTAGGTTTCCGAGGGCAGAAGGGTCACTATACTTCTTTCTACCATAGTCTTATTCACCGAGTGATTGCCGGTATAAGCAGTCCCCCACTTGCTGACCAACGGCTTCGGGCGGATGAGTCAGTGAGTGGTAGGGCACTCTTTTGTCCAGGGGTTGGGAAACTGGCCCTAAAGGCGGATGAACCGAAATTAATAGGTCAACGGCGTAAGGATGCAGAAGGCAACGGGGAACCACTGCATTACAGACTCGTAGAGTACCCCTAGTAAAGTCATGAATGGCAAATGACAAAAACAGTAAACAGACTTACTGATTATGGACCACGGAATCCAAGATCCGGCAGGGGAGGAATAGCTGTAGACCACAGGACCTCCCAGGTCGTCAACCAGAGAAATCCCTGTGCATTTAAGACATTAAAAGTAGCAACCTGGAATGTCAGAAGTCTATATTCAAGTGGTAAATTAGCGAACGTACTCCTTGAAATGGAAAACCTCCAAATTGATGTTCTAGGTATAATTAAGTGACGTACAGTGGCCAGGTTCAGGCAAACAAACGACAAATAATGGAACCATGTATTATTCAGGTAACAACGAGACTAATCATCGCTATGGTGTTGCTATCTTAGTTGCAAAAAAGGTCAACTACTCTGTAGTAAGTTTTACTCCTTATTCTGATAGAATCGTATCATTACAACTTCAGTCTAAGAAAGGTATAGTGAATTTTATTCAAGTTTATGCTCCGACGGCAGATAAAGAGGAAGACGAAATTGAACTATTTTACCATGATTTGGAACAAGTCTTAAAGTCAATGAAGAGACATCACACTACAATAGTAATGGGCGACTTCAATGCCAAAGTTGGCCAGGGAAGAGTGGATGGATATGTGGGTGAATATGGTCTAGGAAATAGAAATGAGCGTGGTGACCGTTTAATACAATTCTGTCAGATGGAAGAATTTGTAATAGCTAACAAACTCTTTAAGCTACAAAAAAGAAGATTGTATACATGGAAATCTCCCGGAGACACAACCAATAGAACAATCCGAAATCAAATTGACTTTGTCCTCATTAGAAAAAGATTTCGTAATTCTATACTTTCTGCTAAAACTTACCCTGGAGCAGATATCGGTTCAGACCATAACCCCATAGTAGTCACATTACGAATCAAATTAAAGCTGATTAAAAAACCCACGCAAAGTAGAATTGATGTTAAGAGATTAAGGGAACCACAAACAAAGGAACAAACTGTAAAGACTCTTACTAAAAATTTACATATTGCCCAAGAACTGAATAAAAGTAGCTATGACATTGATCAGAAATGGGAACATATAAAACAAGCAGTAATTGAAACAGCGAGTGAAAACTTAAAACCAAAGAAAAGAAAACATAAAGACTGGATGACTGAAGAGATACTATTATTTATGAATGAAAGAAATTCATTCAAAACAAAAAATCCAATTAAATATAATGTAACCGATAGATTAATTAAAAAGAAAATAAAAGAAGCTAAAGAGAGAATGTTACATGAGCAGTGCCAAGAACTGGAAGAATTTGAAAAAAAATATGACTTTTTTAACATGCATAAAAGAATTAGAGAACTAACCGGAATGAAAGAAACACTTCAAACTAGGCAACTAAGAGATGAAAGTGGTGCACTTATTACAGATATAAACCAGAAAATACAGAGATGGACACAATATATAGCACAGCTTTTTGAAGACAAAGAGAGAACAGAAGCACCAAAAGCATTTAAAGATGATACTGGACCTGACATTATACGAGAAGAAGTCGAATATGCAATGAAACAAGCTAAAAGTGGTAAATCTCCCGGGCCTGATGAAGTTCCTATCGAATTACTCAAACTTGTGGATACTGAATCTATTGACCTTTTGGATTTATTTAACACCATATATATAACAGCTATAATACCTAAAGAATGGCTCCAATCGACATTTATACTGCTACCCAAAAAAACCAATGCAAAGGAGTGCAATGAACATCGCACCATAGCCTTAATGAGTCATGTCTTGAAATTGTTTTTAAAAGTGATTCACAATAGAATACATAAGAAATTAGACGAAGGCATAAGTGATACACAAATGGGATTTAGGAAAGGTCTGGGAACACGGGACGCACTGTTTGCAGTAAGTGTTCTTTCGCAGAGATGCCTATTTATGAATCAGGAAGTATATGCCTGTTTCGTTGATTTTGAGAAGGCATTTGACAAAGTGCAGCATAGTCGTCTTAAAGAAATTTTGTTAAATAAAAACATAGACAGTAGAGACATTAGAATTATATGTAACCTCTATTGGAATCAGACAGCAAAAGTGAAAGTTGAAAATGAACTGACTGAGGATATCCAGATTCGTCGTGAAGTGCGCCAAGGGTGTATTTTATCACCATTGTTATTTAATTTATATAGTGAAGCCATCTCAGAATTAGCGTTGGCCGAAGTCAACGAGGGCCTAATAATAAACGGTGAGCCACTTAATAATATAAGATATGCTGACGATACCGTACTTTTAGCGGGAACACTAGAAGAATTGCAACACCTTGCTCAACAACTAAATATACATTGCAACGATTATGGACTAAAAATAAATTTGAAGAAAACCAAGTTCATGGTATTTACAAAGGCACAAAACATCAGAGTTAGACTAGTACTGGATAATACAGAAATTGAGCAAATATCTTCGTACAAATACCTTGGAGCATGGATCACAGAAGATACTGATCAGACAAAAGAAATAAGCAATATCAATATAACGCTCCGGATAAGAATGCTTCGTTGTTATATTTTCTCCACCCTTTTGTATGGGGTTGAGGCATGGACACTAAAACAATCCCACATTAAAAACCTGGAAGCATTCGAAATGTGGTGTTATAGACGTATTCTGAAAATATCATGGACAGATCGCAAACGCACAAGTGCTCGAACAACTAGGAAAACAATGCGAAGTTTTAAATTCCATAAAAATCAGGAAGTTGGAGTACTTGGGGCACATCATGAGAGGTGAAAAATACGAACTATTAAGGAATATAATGCAGGGCAAAATCAAAGGCAGAAGAAGCGTAGGAAGACGTAAAATCTCGTGGCTACGCAATCTCCGTGAATGGTTTGGATGCAGCTCAATTGAACTGTTCCGGCGCGTAACCAACAAAATTATAATTGCCAGAATGATTTCCAATCTCCGATAGGAGCGGAACTTTAAGAAGAAGAAGAAGAAGGAGCACTTTATACACAGCTAATCACTTTCCACTCGCTCGCAGGACCGTCTCTCCGTCAAGAAATCGAAGCTAGAATATTCCGGGCTTCTGAACCACGATATCCTAACTTAAGACGTCATATCATACCAGTCGATGAACACCAACAAGTGAATGGAAATACTTGGATTTCTATCGAAAATCGATATACGCTCTCAGCTTCGCTGGTGTCGCCTACTAGCGGATTACTAATGCAACTTTCGCCAGAAATTTTTAAATTTATTTTTTAATTTTTATCGCGTAATATTTACAATGCAAAAAAGTAATTAAATTGTAATCGATTTTTTAAAGATTTTGCTAATCATTTTGACGTTCTATTGATGAAATATTAATTTCTTACTTCGGATACTTTCACAATTATCGTGTAGATGGCGCTTAAATTAATTTATAATTACATATTACGAAATATTAAAAAAACTTAAATTCAGTATTTAAAACGTAAGTATATTTAAGGCAAAAAAGTACACCACAGCTTTGACCAACTAATATTTTCAACGAAAACTTTTCGTTTATAAAGTCTGTTCTTAGAGCCGATTTACCGATGGATTCTTATGTAGTTTTTTCTTCTAAATCCAAATCTGAAAACGGCATTTCGATATCTCTAACCATCTTCGAGATAACCGACTTCAAGTCTAAAATGTGACGTCACAATCCTTTTATTTTCTGCCGACACACTAAACGTCAACTGAAACCGTTGCTAGTAATAAGGCTAGTTTAATATCTGAATTTGTTAAACAAAGCATAGGTTATTTACATTTGAGTTTGACACTTCGTAAATGTCAAACTAAATTTTAAATTAGGTAAATATAGGGCTTTTCATTCACAGATATTTGTTTCGAGCTTCTGTCACATGTCGTATATTCCGTGTATATTACCAGAGAATGGCAGTTCTCGCCAGTGGCGCACACCCACACCCCCCTACACGCGACGCTATATATACACGAAATTTTCGATTTTCTAAATCTGACTGAATTTAAAATTGGGCCAACTTCCATCTTAAAGTTAAGGAAAAGACTCACCCATTCATATGTCAACCATCCATTTTGGTCCAAGGGAGTGGATTTTACGGCCCTTCCTATTTAGGGTCTGTTTTTCGTTCTCGTCCCCAAAACTCCCAAAAACTTCAAAAATTTAAGTCCGACCTTTGCGGCTTCTAATAGTACTGATCATTACTTTTCCAACGCATGTCTAATTTTGAAAATCGATTATACCATTCAAAAGTTACCGAGGTCAGAAGTATGACTCAATTTTTATTTAAAAAAGGGAAAATGTTTGTGGATATGTATGTGTGTGGAAAAGTGTGGAAAAGAGTCAGGCCGATTCAGAACCGGTGTAGTTTGTGACTTTTGACCACCCATAAGCCAGTTATAGGACTTGGTAGGTACAAAACGGCATATTTTTTTGGGGGTATATATCTTCGCCGAGAAAATGCATTTTTTTAACGTATACCGATTTTGAACTTTGAGATTACATTTTCTCCAACCTAATTTTTTATTGGAGTTTTGCTATTTTTGGCAATTTTCACTCGTAATATCGATAGTTTTTATTATAATAATATATGTTATGACTATTTTAAAGATATCAAAATTGGGCAGAGAAAGAGGACCAAAATAAAAAGGTCATGGTTCAAAAATTATGATTCTATTTTTTATATCTTTGCCGTAAATTCTGGTCAACTTTGACCGGTTGTATCTCAGGAACCACTCATCACAATTAAAAGTTTTTGAAGTTATACTTCTTTACGCGCGATATGAGGGTGAATTTTTATAGGTTAGAACCTACGATCCCGGCGCATGCGCATTATAACTTTGTTCTGATTGGATGTTCAAATGACATGTCAAAAATTATCCAATATGGCAGCTGTAGCGCAGCTGTGGTTTGGACGGTTGACGGTTTGGTTATGTATGGTTGTTGCGTTTTAAAATTTGTGGGAAGAGAAACAACAAAGGTTAGTTAATAGTTATCCTGCCTTTTTAAATAGTTTTCATATTATATTTTTGAAGTTATACTTCAAAATGTTTTAATTTATGTATGTATCAGTCCAGAAAATGTGTGGAAAGAATATATTAGTGTTTTTAAATATATTTTTCTACAAACGTGTTAAATATGCAATTTTTAGGACTCCATAGAAGCGTTAAAAATGCTACTTTAAGGCACTAGTGCTTTAAAAATTTTAAGGCACTGCAGTTAAAAGTGAATTGTCAAATTGTGAAACGTCAAAATATTTATATTTCATTTATTAACATTAATATTAATAATACAACTTGCGCAATTTGAAAAAGGTGGTTTAAAAGGTTTTTTATTATAATTTTGTGTCTTTGGATTTGTCTTCCTTGGGCGTAAAATAATAAAACATATATTTTTATATTTCACTTGTCACCGTGATGTATAATTATGTATATCTGAAAGGTAACTAGCATGCAGCTTGATGGCCTTGTTGGTAGAGCATTAGACCAGAGATCAAAAAATCGCGAGATTGCGGGTTCAAATCCCAGATGATTCATATTTTTTCTTTTTTTTTTTTTATTTGGCATTGTTAAGTTTTGGTTCATTTTTGGTAATTATTGTTAATTTTTTGTATTGTAACTGTTAAGTAGGTATATTTATTTCGTTGAAATTATATTATAATTGAAGTATAACTTCTTACGTGCGTACAAAGTACACACACATTCTTTTTTCTTTCAGAAGAAGCGTCCTGCCACTTTTTTTCCAATATTGTTTTCATGATTTAATTTAGTTTAATATTTCCCGAGATATTCTATTTGATTTTAAGCCAAAAAATTGTTTATAATTTTAAAATATTCCTGAGGCCTCTTAAATAGTTTAATTTCAATTCTGTAAAATACATTACATACGTACAGTATCTTTTTATACAAAAATCATAATTACTCTTATGTATCATAATTATTGTGGTTATTATAGCGACCGTAAATTTTTAATTAACAATTCAATTGTTGCTAAACTGTTCATTCAATTTCCATCGACTTCTGGAATTATAATCTATAAGAAAAGAACTTTTAGATTACTAAGTTATTTAATTATTGATAAACAATTACTTATCTAAAATTTTAGTTGAAAATTTAAGATTTTGTTGGAAAAACCCGCATTTTCCAGGGAAAATTTTCGTCGAAGTAAATCGGGAAAAACACGTTTTACGGTGAATTTTTATTTGGGTGTTTTTGGTATAAAGTTAAAATCTTTGGAGTTATAGAGCAAAAATTAAAAAAAAAACACGATATTCGGCCGTTATTTTGTTTATAAAAAAAGTAGCACACTATCTGCGGACTATGCATATCTATATTATTAATATGTACAGTCACGTAAATTGTTGTATATTCTAACAAATTTTAATACTTTTTTTTTCTACAAACGTGTTAAAAATACAATAATACAGTTTAAATTAAATTTACAAAAAAAAACTTTTAAACTACCTTTTTCAAATTGGGCAAGTTCTACTATTAATATTAATGTTAATAAATGAAATATAAATATTTTAACGTTTCACAGTTTGACAATTATTCACTTTTAACTGCAGTGCCTTAAAAATTTTAAAGAACTAGTGCCTTAAAAAGTAGTATTTTAAACGCTCCTATGGAGTGCTAAAAATTGCATTTTTAACACGGTTATAGAAAATAGTTATTTATGAAACAGTTCGTGAAGTATGCTTTTTGCGAACGCACGCGATATTTAGAGCACTAGCGACAACGGAGCGAGTGCTGTACATCGCGTAAGTTCGCAAAAAGTACTTCACGTACAGTTTCATACAATATTTTATCTACTCTTCGATAAACAAATAAAAAAAACTATAACTCTTCGTCACTGGAATTCATTTCTATTCTACAATTTTTAGAACTTTGATGTTTAAAAATCCTAACTACTTTCAAACCACAAAACTGTCAAAAATTTTGTTGTAAGTCATTGCTCATATTGACATCACCGTGACAACGCGAAAGTTAAGGATATTTGATTATGTATTTTTACTACAAAAGCAAGATTACGTAGGTCAAAATTTTTGACGTATGAGCACTGTCAAAACATTAGAATGTGACTTTTCATCATGGCCACGTTTATGTCATTACTTGTCAGTGATATTTTTCTTTGTTGTTGTTTACTATAAAAATAATATCTATAATTATTTATCCTAATTAATGATGTCAATTGGTTTTCATTACTTGCCGAAATATATTAGTTAGCAACAATATTATCATAGTGTAGGGTGTAGGTATCATTATTAAAATATTATATTATTTCACAGCTCACAGCATAATTGACCGCAACCAGCAACACTGAACTGTCATTTGCGTTTGAATGTATGAGTAGCGTACGAATGTCTTAAATATTTAACTGAAATTATTATTTTTGGAATATTGAACTTAAATAATTCTTTTAGAAAATTTATATTACTGATAATAATAAATGTTTTTGGTTATTTAATTAATATAATTCTAAAATTCTCAATGTAATCGCGATTACGTTTTTCTTGTACAAGATCTGGCAGTTCCGTGTTGGTGTCGTATTTTAGCTGTGCTACACAAATTTCAATTCTAGAGTTGATGTTATGGAATATCATTATTTTAGTTAACATTAACAAATATTTTGGCATATGATTAATATATTTCGGCAATAGGGCTTTTCATCGATTGTCATTTGTTTCGAGCTTCTGCCAAATGTTGTATAATCTATGTACAATATTAATATGCACGAACATAGCCACCTTTACTTAACAAGCCATGAAGTTGAAACTTGGCAACATCTATTGGTAGACCGATTAATTCTGACAGTTCTCATTTGTTTTTAAATAATTTTCACTGTATTTACAGAGAAACTGAAATATTTTACAATATTTCGTGCTCCAAATTATAAAAAACATTAAAAGTTATGTTATTAAGATGATTTTAGTTCAATATAATATGTTTTTATATAAACCGTGCATATAGAAATCCGTCCACTTAAAAATTTTGTCATTTGTAATGTCTCATATTTCCTAAACCTGTTGGCAGATTTAAGTGATTTTTATAATATGTTATAGCTCAATTCTTTAAAAATACCTCTGTAATAATATTGTTGGTAAACAGTTAAATTTTTATGGTGTACCGGGTATTTAAAAAATACTGAAATTAAAACCCAAATATAGACTCCGGTTTTCTTAACATTCTGTTTTTTTGATTAATTTGCTTATGTTTAACAACTAGATTTGTTCTTTATCAATTCAGGGTGTTTCTAAATAAGTGCGACAAACTTTAACGGGAAACGAACAAAATGAAAAATTTTGACGCCTGTATTTTAAAGGTAATCATTTTTTTCGAATTCTGAGAAAACTAATACGTATTTTTGAAAAATTGAAACGCAGAATAAAAGATTCCTTTATTACCGAGGGCCAAAAGTCCCTTAGAATGAATAAAAAGTTTTTTTTAATGACATATTTGAAACTAAAAATCACACTAAATTTTCTTAGGTTTTCACCCCTGTAACTTATTAAAATAAACATAGAAGTTTTCAGGGACTTTGGGTCCTTGGTCCTAAAGTAATCTTTCACTTTGCGTTTAAATTTTTGAAAAATACTTATTAGTTTTCTTAGGATTCGAAAAAAAATTAATCCCGTTTATATTCTTGTTATTGGTTTTTTTTTTTGTATAATAAACGTTACTCACAAGGAATTACTTTTAATATTATTTTGTACAAACTTCCAATTAATAATATTTTCTTGTTCGACTCAAAAAATACTATAAATTTTACCAGAATTTGTACTTTAAAATCGTAGTTTCGAAAGCGGTTGTCCGAAAGTCAGACTACGGACGTCATCAATTGCGACGTTGCCTTTTTCTCTTCATGGCTTGTAAAGTAAAGGTGGCTATGGCACGGATTATACGACATATGACAGAAGCTCGAAACAAATGACTGTGAATGAAAAGCCCTATTGATGAAATCCGATTGACATCACTAATAATTAGAATAAAGAATTATAGATATTATTTTTACAGTAAAGAAAAACAAAGAAAAATATCTGACAAGTAATGACATTAACGTGGCCATGATGAAAAGTCACATTCTAATGTTGTGACAGTGCTTTTACATCAGAAATTTTGACCTACGTAATCTTGCTTTTGTAGTAAAAATACTATATATGAAAGTGTGCCAAAAAACCCATTGAAAGTGTGCGAAAAAGTAAATCCCATTTAAAATACATTGTTACTTCAAGCACACTTTAAACCCTTCACGCATTGCTATCTATAATGACAGTTTTCACAAACTAAAAACTGATACATAATACGACATAGAGTAGATAATAGTTATTTATGATATAAGTGTTAAAAGTACACGTTTAAGGCACGCATGTGAAAGTTTGCAGAATGAGCGAAGCAAGTTCTGCAATTCACATGAGTGCCTTAAAAATGTACTTTTTAACACGCATATCATACAATATGTTTTCTACAAACGTAATTACAGGACAATATCTACAAAAACTTTTACTTGAACTTGACTGACATTCCATTTTTATATTTTTTTTGACATTACATCAAAATTGCCTATACGGTCAATATATACAATATATACAATACGAACTGCAGTGCCTTAAAAATTTTAAAGCACTAGTACTAGTCCTGTCGCCAGGGGGGGTACAACGGCCTCGTTAATTCAGATGGACTTACCCAAGTTTTTTTTATGTATTTTGACCCGTAGAACACGAATTTTTTGGGTAACAGTTGATCCGGATGTCGATAAGATTGTTATAGACCAAGAACTTGAGGAATCAAATAACAGCGATTTTTGGCAAAACAAAACAATATTTTGTATTTTTTGGGTCATTTTAAGCAAAAAATATTTCTACAAGTTTTTTAGTAGGATGCACAGTTTTCGAGATAAACGCGGTTGAACTTTCAAAAAATCGAAAAACTGCAATTTTTAAACCCGAATAACTTTTGATTAAAAAATAAAATAGCAATTCTGCTTAGCGCCTTTGAAAGTTCAAGTCAAATTATGTCGGTTTTGATTATTTGCATTGCTAAAAATTTATTGTGTTATTGTTAAACAAAGCTACAAACCACTAGTGCGTGAGTGATGTTTCTATGATTTCTCATTTAAAATCGAACGAATAGGTAGAATAGGTACTAGTGCAATCAAGACTATTTCTACGTTACATGCGTTAAAACGCATGTAAAAGCACGGGAAACCCTACGTGTTTATAGCTTTGTTAAACAATAAAAAAATAAATTTTTACCAATGCAAATAATCAAAACCGATATAATTTGACTTAAACTTTCAAATGCGGTAAGCAGACTTGCTATTTTATTTTTTAATCAAAAGTTATTCGGGTTCAAAAATTGCAATTTTTCGATTTTTTTAAAGTTCAACCGCGTTTATCTCGAAAACTGTGCATCCTACGAAAAAACTTGTAGAAATATTTTTTACTTAAAATGGCCCAAAAAATACAAAATATTGTTTTGTTTTGCCAAAAATCGCTGTTATTTGATTCCTCAAGTTCTTGGTCTATAACAATCTTATCGACATCCGGATCAACTGTTACCCAAAAAATTCGTGTTCTACGGGTCAAAATACATAAAAAAAAACTTGAGTAAGTCCATCTGAATTAACGAGGCCGTTGTACCCCCCCTGGCGACAGGACTATACCTTAAAGTAGCATTTTTAACGCTCGTATGGAGTGCTAAAAATTGCATTATTAACACGGTTGTAGAAAAAATTATTTAAACCACGTCGTGCTTCATTATTTAATCTCTGAACCCACAGAACAACGTAATGGTATGTATTTTCAAATTCTTTATAATCACACCTTACTGATTGGTTTAGATAAGATTATATAATCTTATTATTATATATTATTATCTATTAAGATTATATATCATATTTTTCTGCATATTTTGCTTGTACTTTCTTAGTATATTTCCTTATTTAGTTTGAAATTTAAAAATTCTGTGTTATTTACTATATAATTTTTTATTAATATATTATTAATTTGCAAATACTAGTGTTATTATAAATCTAAAACTTTATATCCTTGTGATTTATGTAAACATATAATACGCCAGGGCAGATAAATAAAAATGAGCGATTTCAGGGTAAAAATCAATACAGGTATTTGAAGGTGCTAAATCGTAGGGGGGACATAGTTAATTAAAAATACATACAGAGGTACTCGCAAATCAACCTCAGTTTTTTATAAACAAAGGCTAAAGTCAGAAAATATGGTTTTTTGCCTGTAGCATTTTTTGTATCATGTTTACAGCAAAAGTTGTATTATGAAAGTTGTGTATCATAAAAAAACAATTAATTTTAATTTTGATTAGTTAAAATTGATAAATAATTAACCGAGATAATTGCAAAAAACCACATTTTTTGCACTATTTTGTAAATGTTAATAACTTTTACTAAATATGACCTAAGGAACATATTGTACCTTAATTATGAGGATATTATGTGCCCTTACTAGAGCGCAAAGTATCAAGAAGATCGTTTTGTTAGTTTACGAGTTACGTTAATTGTTTATCCAAAACATTGAATGTTTAAACATCTATTGTTGCCCAATGGGTATTTTCAGAGCTTTTCAGCCAAGTGGAATGAGTTTTTAAAAACTCAAACTACTAAGAAATTAAAAAAAAATGATACATTTATTATTTAAATGCTCTTAAACAAGTCGTTTAATAAATAGCGAGTTTTTTCCTTATAAACATTTAGAATAACTTTGTTATTTTTCACGACAAATAATTATAATTAGTTGTATCAGAAAAGTGGTAAAAAAACACACATTAAAAACTAAAAATAAACTTTCTATGACCAATAATACCCAACTTATACTTTTTTTTTGAAAAATCATATCTGTATTGTTTATAAATATTAAGAGTCGAAATTTGCAAAAAATCATAATAGACATCTATATTTTACATTGCAATTAATAACTACAGTATATCTTGTATTTAAAATGAGTAATAACCCTTTAAAATGAAGGTACTCGAGCTGACTTAACTGGGACCGTGTGATGGGGGAAGGATCTCTGAGTCCGCTTTCGCGCTTCGAGATTTTGGTATTGAAAGTTCAAATTGGAGCACTTGAAAATTTTTACAATAACTCCGCTTCCAGAGAACGTAGAGCCTTCATTTTTTTTTAAATTGGGGTAACTGGACGAAATAATAACGACTAGCTAATTTCCATTCACCGGAAAAATCGGGAAATTCTGGAAAATGGACTTTTTTATTCAACATTCATTTACAACGTTAACACTAATATATTTCAATAAATATTTTCATAGCATATTATAAATTTGTAAATAAATAATAAATGTACAGTATATATATATCTTTATATATATATACAGGGTGGTTCATCGTATTTGCCTCGGTCTCTGTACGGAAAACGACTTGATATTTAAAAAAATATTCTTGACAGCAATTTACAGGGCAATTAACACTACAATCTAAAACTAATGAAAATTATACAGGGTGCTTCAAAAAAGAGGGGTATATTAAAGTTATATTTTCTCTTATGGAACACCCTACTCGTGAGCCATTTTTGAATTTTCCTTAAAAAAATAAGCTATATTTTTATAAGGGTTTCCTACACGTAAATACATGGTGTTTTGATTTATTTCAATTTTTATAAGAATGTAAGGTTTAAGAAAAAAAAATGAATATCTACGAATTTAAGAATCCGTGACAAATTTTTTCTTGGATCTTTATAATAGACTATTCAGCATATTGGAACAGATATTTATTGTAATAATATTTATAATTATTTAATCGTACATTTTTAGATTTAAAAATTAATTAAAAACAAAAACATTCAACAAAACTGAAAACATAAACAAAAACATAACTCATTATAGGGCCAAAACTAGTTTTAATGTGTATCTACAAAAACACATATTAAGTATGTGTTTTTGTGTTTTGTGTTTCTCCACAATACACCAGGGTAGAAAAATAAATATGAGCGATTTCAGGGTAAAAATCAATACAGGTATTTGAAGGTGCTAAATCGTAGGGGGATATAGTTTATTAATAATACATACAGAGGTACTCGTAAATCGACCTCATTTTTTTATAAACAAAGACCAAAGTCAGAAAATATTAGTTTAGCATAGTTTACAAAATCTCAAGAAGATCTGTTTGTTAGTTTACAAGTTATATTAAATGTTTATCCCAGACATCGAATATTTAAACAATCATTGTTGCCCAAGGAGTGTTTTCAGAGCTTTTTGGCAAAGTGCAATGACTACTTAAAAACTCAAAGTACTAAGTAAGTTAAAAAAAATAATATATTTATTTTTTAAATTTTGTTAAATAAGTCGATACAAAAATGGTAAGTTTTTTCCTTATAAACAATTAGAATATCTTTGTCATTTTTTCTGATAAATAATTATAATTGGATGTGTCAAAAAGCTGGTAAAAAAATGTACATTAAAATGAAAAAAAAAAAACTTTCTAGGACCTATAATAGCCAAGTTATACTTTTTTTTTGAAAAATCACATCTCTATTGTTTATAAATATTAAGAGTTGAAATTTTTAGAGCATGGTAATAAATATCTATATTTTATGACAATTGATAAGTACGAACTATCTTCTATATAAAACGAGTAATAACCCTTTAAATTCAAGTTACTCACGCTGACTGAGCTGGGACCGTGTGATATGGAAGAATGTCGGAGTCCAGTTTCTCGCGTTGAGATTTTGCTATAAAAAGTTCAATTTGGAGCGCTTGAAAAATTTTACAATATCTCACCTTCCAGACAACGTAGAGCCTTTAATTTTTTTTGGGGTAACTCGACGAAAGTATACCAACTAGCTAATTTTCATTGGCCGAAAAAATCGGAAAATTCTGGAAAATGTATTTTTTATTCAACATTCATTTACAACGTTAGCACTAATACATTTTGATAAATATTTTCATAAAAAATTATAAATTTGTGAATAAATATTAAAATATAATTATAGTATATATACAGGGTTGTTCATTTTATTCGCCTCGGTGTCTGTACGGAAAACGAATTGATTTAAAAAAAATTCTTCATAGAAATATACAGGGCCATTAACACTACAATTTAAAAATAATATGAATTATACAGGGTGCTTTAAAAAAGAGTGGTATATCAAAGACATATTTTCTATGGAACACCCTACACCTGATGAAATTTTTGAATTTGCCCTTAAACAATAAGCTAGACTATATCTAAGAGCAGGGTGTTTTGATTTATTTCAATTTAAAAAAAATGTAATGTTTTAGAAAAAAAAAATAAACAGGTATTTACGAATCTAAGAATCGGTGACAAATTTTTTTTGGATCTTCATAATAGACTATTTAGCATATTTAAGCAGATTTTTATTGTAACAAAATTTATAATTACATGATCGTACAATTTCAGGTTTAAAAATTAATTGAAAACAAAAACGTTCTCAAATTGAAAAAAAAATGTATAGATTATAATTATTGATCTTCGTTAATTCTACACAGTTTTTGTACAGGTTCATCAATTTCTTCCACATTATCCATAATTTCTTAAAATAAATCAATTGTACCGAGCTTTGCATAAATTGCAAATATGATACTAATGAAAAAAGATGCTACAACCTTTTGACAGATATTATAGATGACAAAAGTGAAGTTGAAGAAGATTTGTTTAAAAAAATTAGGGATAATGTTTAAGAAATTAATAAATCTGTACATAAACTGTGTATAATTAACGAAGATCAATAATTATAATCTATACATATACATTTTTTCTTAATTTGAGAATGTTTTTGTTTCCAATTAGTTTTTAAATCTTAAAATGTACGATCAATGGCCGGTTTCACCAACGACGAATAGTAGTTTATTCTATGATTAAAGTTATTCGACCAATAAACTGACATATCTCCATTTTACTAACGTCAAATAAGACTTATTTTATTTATTTATCAAAAAAATACTTACTCTTTGACTAAATTGGCAAGTTAATCTGACTGTAAATATTTAGAAGAAAGTAAATTCGCCAGTTTCACTTTAACCCATTTAGCGCCAAAGGTGCGAAAACGCACCATTTTTTTGTAGAATTTTTTTTGGCAATTCGTTAATTTTTTTTAAATCTTTGTATTTTTTAAGCAACCAGAAGATATAAGTGTAACTAAATTTAATTTTGTTTAATTTCCAAACTCATGCTTTCATCACAAAAATATTTTCTAAATGTCCGACATTTTCAATCCTTCGACGCAACTTTATTTTTACTGTAGTAATTTTATCGGCATAACACTTTTGTGGTCAAATAAATTAAAACATTATTTTTTTAACCTATTTGTACACCAATTGTTATAAAAATACAAAAAAAATAATTTCTGAGTCATCAAATCTCGTGTTTGAAAATAATGGTTCGATAACGAACCATTGGCGGAAGTCGACATATATTCCTGTCTGATCAGGAATAAGTTCAAGGTGATGCACAGGCAGTAATTTGTTGGGATATTTCTTTATTATGTGTAAAAACACGTATCCACTATGCTTTCACTCCGAGCTCCTGCAACTGCTCCACATAGTGGACACGTTTGGCGCTCCCGGGCTGTGCAATTTTGCGCACTCTGCCTAGGCGCTCCAATCTGGGGCGGTTTATATGTAAGGGAGCGCATACCGTATCGATTGGAGCAGTTGCAAGGAGCGCGGAGCGCAAGAAGTTCGTGAACATAGTGGATGGTTGGCGCTCTCGGACGATGCAACAGTGTGCGCTCCGCCTCAACGGTCCAATAGGTGGCGGTTTATATGTAGAGGAGCGCATGCATGTAGATGGGAACAGTTGCAGGGAGCGCGGAGCGCAAGTGGTTTGTAAACATAGTGAATGGTAGGCACTCCCGGACCGTGCAACAGTGCGCGCTCCGTCTCGGCGTTCCAATTGGTGTCGGTTTATATGTAGAGGAACGCATACCGTATCGATTGGAGCAGTTGCAGGGAGCGCGGAGTGCAAGAGGTTCGTGAACATAGTGGATGGTTGGCGCTCCCGGACCGTGCAACAGTGCGCCAAAGACCGTGCGGCAGTGCCTCGGTGGTCCAATATTACGAACATAGTGGATACGTACCTTTAGAAAGACGGGTATTCTGGTATTCAGTTTTGTTATAATCTAGCGTGGGGGAGGAGGGGGCTCCATAAGGGAGGATGTGTAGTGTTGTAGACAGTAGACAATATGTCGATTCGTCGAATTTATGCAACTGGCACAGTGCAAGATACAGGATTGGAAAGTGTAAACTTCAAATATCTAAAAACATTTCTAAAAAGGATAGAGGGCCGTTCGACTTCATTTTTGACAAAGAAGCTGAAGAAGGTGTAGGCAATGTTCTAACCATATTATTTTTGTTTATGAAAACTTCCAGGTCCATTTACACTCTAAATATTTTGAGACTTTTCACAACAAATAAAATTGTGTATTTCAATTTTTATATCTCATTTCCGCCAAAGGTTCGAAAACGAACCATTTTGTTGTTGTGACACCTGCCATTATCAAAGTGTAAAAAATTTTTTTTACGAATGTTTAAGTTTATTTTACTCTAGTTAATCAAATATATTACATATTATTGCAGTATTTCTTTGCTTGGCGGTTAATGGGTTAAATTATTAAAATTATATTGAAACAAAATATAAACTTAAACATCTAATACATTTTATTGGACGAATAGCATTCATTGATTTATTTGTTGTTGGTGAAATTGGACCTAAGTAATTATAAATTTTGTTACAATAAACATCTGTTTAAATATGCGAAATAGTCAATTATGAAGATCCAAGAAATAATTGTCAACGATTCTTAGATTCGTAAATATTTATTTTTCTCTAAAATTTTACGTTTTTCTAAAAATTTAAATGAATTAAAACACCCTGTACTTAGGTATAGTCTAGCTAGCAGCTAGCATATTGTTTCAATTTGAGCAGTTCAAAAATTTCATCAGGTGTAGGGTGTTCCATAAAAAATATATCTTTGACATACCACTCTTTTTTGAAGCACCCTGTATAATTCATATTATTTTTAGATTGTAGTGTTTGTATATTTCTATGAAGATTTTTTTTAAATCAAGTCGTTTTCCGTACAAACACTGAGGCGAATAAAATGAACAACCCTGTATATAAATAAATATATAGGTACATACCATAATTATATTTTAATATTTATTCACAAATTTATAATATTCTATGAAAATGTTTATCAAAATATATTACTGTTAACGTTGTAAATAGAAGGTTGAATAAAAAAATCCATTTTCCAGAATTTTCCGATTTTTCCGGTCAATGAAAATTAGCTAGTTGTTATTCTTTCGTCGAGTTACCCCTATTTAAAAAAAAATTGAAGGCTCTACGTTCTCTGGAAGCTGAGATATTATAAAAATTTTCAAGCGCTCCAAATTGAACTTGCTATAGCAAAATCTCGACTAGAGAAACTGAACTCCGACATTCTTCCATATCACACGGTCCCAGCTCAGTCAGCGTGAATAACTTGATTTTACAGGGTTATTACTCGTTTTAAATAGAAGATATTTGGTACTTATCAATTGTCATGTAAAATATAGATATTTATTACCATGCTGTAAAAATTTCAACTCTTAATATTTATAAACAATAGAGATGTGATTTTTCAAAAAAAAAAGTATAACTTGGCTATTATTGGTCCTAGAAAGTTATTTTTTTCATTTTAATGTGCATTTTTTTACCAGATTTTTGACACAACCAATTATAATTATTTATCAGAAAAAATGGCAAAGATATTCTAATTGTTTATTAAGAAAAAACCTACCATTTTTTTATCGACTTGTTTAACAACATTTAAAAAACAAATATATTATTTTTTTTAATTTTCTTATTACTTTGAGTCTTTAAGTAGTCATTGCACTTTGCCAAAAAGCTCTGAAAACACTCCTTGGGCAACAATGATTGTTTAAACATTCGATGTCTGGGATAAACATTTAACATAACTTGTAAACTAACAAACAGATCTTCTTGAGATTTTGTAAACTAATAAAGGCACTTAATTGCCTTATGATTAAGGTACAATAAGTTCCTTACAACCTATTTAGTAAAAGTTATTAACATTTCCAAAATAGTGCAAAAAACGTGGTTTTTTGCAATTATCTCGGTTAATTCTTGATGGATTTTAACTTGTAAAAATTTAAATTAATCGTTTTTTTGTGATACACAACTTTCATAATACAACTTTTGCTGTAAATATGATACTAAAAATGCTATAGGCAAAAAACAATATTTTCTGACTTTGGCATTTTTTTATAAAAAAATGAGGTCGATTTACGAGTACCTCTGTATGTATTTTTAATTAACTATATACTCCCTACGATTTAGCACCTTCAAATACCTGTATTGATTTTTTTCCCGTTTTTATTTTTCTACCCTGGTCTATAATTGCAACCAACCAAATAAGTACTTTTGACTGAAATGTTTAACCACAACTTTATATTTTAAAAGATCTCCAAATTAATCATTTTTAATTTTGGTAATTAAATATTATTGATTGACATAGTACAATATTTTTTTCGCCGTGGTATACTTGGCCAAGTTTTATTTGATAAACCTCTTATTTATTACTAATTTTTCACATGCCCCCTTTTCTTTGTCTCTACAGCCCCTATCAATAATTTCATTTATGTATATGAACTGCTGACACTGCGTCTCTCAGTTTCTTCACTTTTTTCTGTTAATTGCATTCATCTTCCTTGAATTTCTTGCATTTATAACACCTTTTATTTATTCATATTATATCATTTTCATATGACTAATTGAATCGTTTATTGTTGATAGGGGGTAAGCTCAATTTTCTGCTTTTCGAGTTATAGTAAAAAATCCTTCTCTTTTTCTACATATCTCCGCGACATTTAGTGTTGAAAGGAAGCAAGCACTGATGCACTGCATGTATATAGTTTATACTGCGAAATTGCATTTAACACCAAATGACGCGGATATAGAATAGTCTGGGCTGATTATCGGAGAATAGGCCATTTTTGAGAAAAGTTATTTACCAGCAATTTTATTGCTGGAATCGAATTATAAGATCCTATATATTAATAATATAGGTATGCAAAGTCCTCAGATAGTGTGCTACTTTTGTTATAAACAAAATGGCGCCCGAAAATCGTGTTTTTTCAAGTTTTGCTTTATAACTCCAAAGATTTTAACTTTAGACCAAAAACACCCAAATAAAAATTCACCGCAATTAAATTCTACATAGAGACGTGTTTTTTCCGGTTTACTTTGACGAAAACTTTCCCCGGAAAAAGCGGGGTTTTCCAACAAAATCTTTAATTTTCAACTTAACTTTTAGATAAGTAGTTGTTAATCAATAATTAAATAACTTGGTAACTTAAAAGCCCTTTCCGTATATATTATAATTCCAGAAGCCGATGAAAATTGAATGAACAGTTTAGCAATAATTAAAATGTTAATTAAAAATTTACGGTCACTATAATAACGACAATAATTATGATGCATAAGAATAACTATGATTTTTTCATAAAAAGATACTATACCTATCTAATGTACTTTACAGAATTGAAATTGGACTATTTAAGCGGCCTCAGGAATATTTTAAAATTATAAACAATTTTTTGGCTTATAAACAAAAAGAATATCTCGGAAACTAAATTAAATCGTGAAAACGGTACTCGAAAGACAGCGGTAGGACGCTTCTTTTAAAAGAAAAAACTTTTAATTACGATGAGTAGTTCCAAGAGGATAAAGGCATAGAGCGCATCACGCTGGGCCTAGTTTTTGCATTCGATTAGGGCACCACAATGGAATCTTATTACCCAGGGTTCCATTGTGAAGAGCATTTGGCTACGATAGTTGTGCCCCCATCGCGCATCAGCGTGCTATGGGGGGGAAAGGGATGGCCTGGGGCATTGGAGCGAGGTGGGGTGATCCCTGTTTTACACTCGGGTCAAAACACCTCGCCCCAATGAATTGTTACACCCGAATGTACTTTTTCGATAGGGTGGACATCTCCCACAGGTCGGGTTTAATCAAATTGCTTGCTTGCTTACGATGAGTAGTTCCTAAGATACAACCGGTCAAAGTTGACCGAAATGTACGGCAAAGATATAAACAATAGGATCATAATTTTCAAACCATCACCTTTTGATTTTTATCCCCTTTCTCCACACCAATTTTCATATCTTTAAAATCCTCATAACATATATTATTATAATAAAAACTATGGATAATACGTGTGAAAATTGCCAAAAATAGCAAAATTCCAATCAAAAATTAGGTTGGAGAAAATGTAACCCTCAAAGTTCAAAATCGGTATACGTTAAAAAAATGCATTTTCTCGGCTTCCCATGGAGCAATTTCCTTCATTCTTTTTTTTTCCAAGTAACTCGAGTAGAGCCATCGAACTAACGCATTATTAAATGTCAAACTTGCTTTTCTTTTGTTATAATAAATTTATTTATTTATTATAACACAATATTGTAATTTGTTTAAATAAAAATTGTTTAAATAATTATACAGCTTTCAAATGAGAATATTTATGTTTTTAACTTTAAAAGGTACACTTGTAGTAAGTTTATCTAAAAAAAAAGCCTACAACTGGAAAAAATATGTAATTTTCTGTTCTTATAAATAAATTAATCTATTATAACAAAACAAAAGCAAGTTTGACATTTAATAATGCGTTAGTTCGATGGCTCTACTCTAGTTATTAGGGAACAAAAAAAGAATGAAGGAAATTGCTCCATGGGAAGCCGAGAAAATGCATTTTGTTAACGTATATCGATTTTGAACTTTGAGGGTTACATTTTCTTCAACCTAATTTTTTATTGGAATTTTGCTATTTTTGGCAATTTTCACACGTATTATCGATAGTTTTTATTATAATAATATATGTTATGAGGATTTTAAAGATATGAAAATTGGCGTGGAGAAAGAAGACAAAAATAAAAAGGTGATGGTTTGAAAATTATGATCCTATTGTTTATATCTTTGCCGTAAATTTCGGTCAAATTTGACCGGTTGTATCTCAGGAATCGCTCGTCATAATTAAACGTTTTTTCTTTTAAAATAAGCGTCCTGCCACTGGCTTTTGAATACCGTTTTCACAATTTAATTTAGTTTAATATTTCCCGAGATATTCTATTTGTTTTTAAACCAAAAAATTGTTTATAATTTTAAAATATTCCTGAGGCAGCTTAAATAGTCCAATTTCAATTCTGTAAAGTGCATTAGATAGGTATAGAGTCTTTTTATGAAAAAATCATAGTTATTCTTATGTATCATAATTATTGTCGTTATTATAGCGACCGTAAATTTTTAATTAACATTTTAATTCTTGCTAAACTGTTCATTCAATTTCCATAGACTTCTGGAATTATAATATATACGGAAAGGGCTTTTACGTTACCAAGCTATTTAATTATTGATTAACAACTAATTATCTAAAAGTTTAGTTGAAAATTAAAGATTTTGTTGGAAAAACCCGCTTTTTCCGGGGAAAGTTTTCCTCGAAGTAAATCGGAAAAAACACGTCTCTATGCAGAATTATTTGCGGTGAATTTTTATTTGGGTTTTTTTGGTCTAAATTTAAAATCTTTGGAGTTATAGAGCTAAAATTGAAAAAAAACACGATTTTCGGGTGCCATTTTGTTTATAAAAAAAGTAGCACACTATCTGCGGACTTTGCATATCTATATTATTAATACATACAATAATAAGATTCGATTCCAGCAATAAAATTGCTGGTAAATAACTTTTCCTTGTATTTTGCTAATTAGCCCAGAGTAGAAATAGAGAAGGGTTTTTTACTATAACTCGAAAAGTAGAAAATGGAGCTTTTGTCTTAACCCCTTTCAACAATAAACGATTCAATTAGTTTTCTCGGAAGCGCTCTTTTTCTTACTTCATCTTTCTAACTTATAAAATAGGAAATCATCCTTCTTATTTTGTCACCATCACTTGCCTCACTTGCATCACTTACATTATTAATTTGTATTTTCGAATAGCTTTGGTGTCTTATGCCGTATTTATAGTCGAGTCTCAAGACCGTCCTTGAATAAAATTTGTGTGTAAACTAAACCCAAATTTTATTCAAGGTCGATCTCGAGACTCGACGAGGTCTTGAGACTCGACTATAAATACAGGCATTATTTGCTATGAGCTTTGCTGGTATCGCCACCTAGCGGATGACTAGAATAACTTCGGTTGAAAATTTAAAGAGAAAAGGAGAAAAGCAAATAATTGTTTCAATCTTTCAAACTTATTATTTAATTCTTAACGTGTAATATTTACAACACAAAGAAGTAATTGGATTATAATCTATAACTAATATCATTAAGTACAGAATTTATTATTCATTATGATTATTTTTAAGATTTTGTTTATCATTTTGAAGTTATGTTGACAGCTAATATTAGAAAAAAATTATTCTGCAAAAAAGTAGTATAGTACCTATACCTACATAATATCAGTGGCGGATCCAAGATAAATATAATTTCCTAAAAAAAGAAAAACCGAGAGCCGTCAAACAACAAAAAATTTGAGGTCCATCCAAAAAATAATTGAAAACACACATATCTTAGGGGTGCTAAGACTAAGTGGCCTTGCATCAGAGAAAAGTAATTAAATCACCCTCAAAATGCATGACCCCCCAAAAAAATTTCTGGATCCGCCACTGCCTAATACTTACATAAAAATTAAATTATGCCCTTATTACACTAAGAGCCGGTACTTTCTGTGCCGATTAAACTACGGTTAGAGGAATTTTGCGTGACAAAATTCATTATGAAACGTTCATAATGAATGAGTTTTGGACAACAATTTTAGAACGCATCAACGCTGTCAGTAAATTATTACAGCTTCTTTTTGAGCTCTTAAAATCCCAAAGAGGTAATTTTGCGTACTACGAGCAGAAGGCCTGCGATTTACAATACTCTGCACTCAACGAAAAAGGTACGTAATATTAATAAAAATGTTAATTCAGACAACAAAAGCAACACTTAAAATTTGCCCAATTTTTGGTTTTATTGGAACAACAAAGCGATGTTCACCAATTCATTATGTTCATTAGTTGATCCAATGTATTACGTTTATTGAATGGATGAACATCCATTTATTAATATTACGAACACTGTTCACTGAGCCAACGAACAATATTCATTTAAACAACAACGTCGTTAATTGACCGACGAAGACTATTCGTTGTGTTAATAACAGTGTTATTTCTCCTAACGTATTTCGTTTATTTCTACAATTATTTCCGTTTATTGTTACAATTAATTCCGTTCATTCCCACAATAAATACGGTTATTCTTACAAGCAATTCTATTCATCCCTACAATCAGTTTCGTTCATTCCTACGATGAACGTATTTTATATTGATAATTACTGAATGCATTAGCTCAATGTATGTATCAATTGATTAATAATAATTTTGCAAATCCCCTTTTTTGTCCTAAACCTAATGGACTTTACACTGTGTGATTTCTCATATGATTTCACTTATACAGTGTGCTGGAAAAAGTGTTGCTTCCTTATTATTTATTTTTAGCACATAAGCAAAACGCTCGGACAGGTCGATTTTTAAAATAATCAAATTAATAACATCAATGTTTCGAACTTTACGCGATCCCTCTTCAGGTGACAGCCACTACTTTGGTTTTTTTAAATGGGAAAGTACATCATGTGACAGCTCGTTTAAAAGCGTTTGCAATAGTGATTCCAAAAATTTATAACACTTTAATCCTTTTGGAGAGCGCAGGTTCAAAATTTCGATCGAATTCTCTTTAAACGCAGTCATTTTTTTTTAATCCTGAGGAAACTAATAAGTATTTTTGAAAAATTTAAACTCAGAATAAAAGAATACATTATTACCGAGGGCTGAAAGTTCCTTAAAATAAACAAAAAGTTTATTTTGAATGGTATATTTGAAATTAAAAATCATACTCAATTTTCTCTTTTTCACCCCTGTGACTTATTAAAATAATCATTATAGAAGTTTTCAGGGACTTCAGACCCTCGATAATACTGTAATATTTTATTCTGCGTTTAAATTTTTCAAAAATACTAATTAGTTTTCTCAGGATTCGAAAAAAATGAATACGATAATAGACACACGAAAACTTCCTTCCAGTACGAACTACACTTGGAAACGAAATGAAATTATTCGGCACTTCGGCAGAGGTAACAGCATTGTTTAACAAAGAACGATAAGGAAAAACCGTTACATTTCAAATGGCCAAGCAAAACATTTTTGTTTTAACAACTTCGTTTATTACGATGAACGCATTGATTGTGGTTATTAAAGTAGTAGATTGATTAATGCATTCGATGTCACAACAATCAGTTTACATCTATGGAATAATCAAATATGACTCTATATTAACATTTGTACATTGTTTTAATGAAATCTGTACGTTGTCACGATAAACCCAGGTAATTACTTATCATCTACGAAATCAAGAAAGTGCTTTGCTGCCAGAATTACCGTTATTTATTAAATATACGAAACTAACTTATTATCTGAATAAATTGAGTGTTATTGATTAATGTACTCTAGTTATTTTCACAATTATTATTCTCAATCATTCTGACAATAACCAAATATATTGATCAATGTCTAAAAGTTCGTTGAAAGAAAAAATTACATTGTTGTTACAACGAAATACTATTCAATAATCACTGTTAATCAATATTACGACCTAAATTTTTTTGAGTGTGAATATTTCGACGAGATTAAACGAAAACGAGCAAGAAAACTACATTTTGATTATGCTAATAATTATTCCAATGAAGTTTTCCTAAAAAAAAGGCTGAAAAAAAGGTAAAATTTGAAACGCATCTACCAATTTTGGATAAGCTTATTACTGAGCTGAGTTATCGGTTGACAGAGTATGAGTCAGTGAACTCAGTATTTGGTGTTTTGTATGTTTTTCCAAATCTGTGAGTGATACTCAAGTAAAAGAAGTTTATATTTGTCGCCATATTTTTAGGGACTTTGAATTTGGAATTCAAGAGCACTTGGAAACACAAAACGAAAGGGACGAACAAATAATAGAACCAAACCATGAACAAGCAAATCATCCAATGCGTGAACATAGAACTCCTAGTCCACCACTACCTCATCAACAACTTGTGTCTCCGAAAGACATCTGTCCGATCCCTACATACAAGAGAGACACCGCTAAAAAGCCACATGCCAGATCAGGAAAGGCTTCAGTAATTACTCTAACACCCTACAAAGAAGAATTAGAGCAAAGTTTGTCGGAAATTTTCCGACGATAAATATGGAGAACGATGGGCAAAGTGTTACCAATGTGGCAGGGGGACACATGAAGTCTGTGGAGAAATAAAGTCCAGCACATTTATTTGTCTTTTCTGTGAAGGAAAGGGCTTTTTTGAATAGTATCTCAAATTGGGGTACCTGTCTCAAGTTTGGATATCTGGCTATCCCAAATTAGGCAACCTTTTATTTTTAATATTAAATGTCGCAAAAAAATTAAATGTATTTTTTTTGCAAAAATATATGTCTTATTCGCTTTATTTATTTTTTGTTGTGTTGTAGAAACACTAAATTTAAGTGTTCGATATAAATGTTTTAAAAACTTTTGAATATTCTGTTTTATATTTGTTTTTCAAAAAAAGTGTCTCAAATTTGGTGCCTTTCCTCTAAAAGGTTGGGAACCACTGATCTAAGGAATACCGCTCGGAGATGGAGGGGTTATCCGAGGTTTTGGAGGGAGAAGGAGGAGGTTCCTTAAAGGGCCTCATAGTTTAGGTTGCCTAAAGGCCTCAAGATTCTTAATCCGGGGCTGGTCATTCGATAGGTTTTTGAATAATATTTAACACGTGTTTTTTGGTTTTTCATTTGGAAGTGTATTTCTCGAGATATTAGACCGTTTCTATAATTTACCTATGGCTATTGTATCACGATAAATCGTTTTTACCGATTATAGCGCCATCTATCCACAATGCGAAAAAATGTTCAAATAAAAGTTACTTATTTTTACGTAAAAAATCCAAGTCTGCTATAAAAATGGGGATCTCCATTTAAGATTTTAAAGTTAACCTAGCTAAAGGTTTTAAAGAGTTGGGGGTCGTATTTAGTGTCATCGGATATATTTTTGAAAAATATTGAACAAGTATTTTTCAGTTTTTTGATCCGATGTTAATTTCGTGGAATATTCAACTGTTCCGCTACTTTTGTGACACCCTGTATATATAATATAATACGCATAATATAATATCCAGGAATCCGTTTTTGCTTGACTAGCCTCGTTGATGCTCCGCTGCTGATTAAATAATTAATCATCTCTATCATCCAGATGTAAATTTGATTGACCACGACCTTCACTCATTCAAGGATTCAAGCTGGGAGAGGAGTGAGCTATGCTATTGCTAAATCACTATGTTGTAACAGGCGCCGCTATCGTGCTGCCAGTATAATTTTATCGAAAAAACCTTGTGCTAGGTAAAGAATTTTGTTTATATTGTGCGACGCTATCAAAAAATGTAAGTCAATTAATCAATTAAGTGTTTAACATAATATTATGATAATTGGTGATTGTCATTCCGGCTAGCATATCTTTATATTATTTCCTGTTTTAGTTTAATTTTAATGATGATTCAATCAATTTTTAATTGCTATGCATTTACGCATCAACCTATCTTATATTTAGCACAAAATAAATCGATTAATTTATTATATCAATAAATATATTATTTCGACTTAAAAAAGGTGTACTACATTCATCTCGCTAAACTCAACCGTTTTTGAGATAAACGCAGTTTAATTCTACGATGCAAAATTAATTTTTTTTACTATTTTTTTCGGTATACTTGCCAGCTAGTGTAGACAGTTGTACAGTACACCCTACTAAATTATGTAAAACAAACGTTTTTGGCTTCTACCAGTGGCGTACGACGAGGAAAAGTGAATGGTTGACCTTCCCAAATTCTACGCCACTGTCGGAACTGCTATTTTAGCATAATTTTCGAATGCTTTGTGTGTAAATAATGTACTCTTCATTCGTAACGATAAAGTCGTTAGTTTTCGAGATATTTGACCTTAAAAACGAAGGTGCATAATACATTAATCAAAATAACTTCGCCGTTTCATTTTTGACTTCAAATATCTCGAAAACTTATGACTTTATCGTTACGAATAAGGATATATTATTGACATAGAAAATACCTATTACAGATTCTAAAAATTACACTAAAATAGCAATTACGCCAGTGGCATAGAATTTCGGAAGGGTCAACCATTCACTTTCCGCCGTCGTACGTCACTGGTAGTAGCCAGAAACGTTTGTTTAACATAATTTAGTAGGGTGTACAGTACCTACACTTTCTGCCAAGTATGACAAGGATAATATGTCAAATGATTTTTTAGTAACTACCATCATCATCATCATTCTCTTTGCCTTATCCCTATGCGGTGTCGGTTTCCCTAATTGCATTTCTCCACACAATTCTATCTTGGGTCATATCAATGTTAATCCCCTTTACCAACATGTCCTGCCTTATCGCCTCCCCCCAGGTCTTCTTTGGTTTTCCTCTCCTACTCCTTCCTGGAATCTGCACTTCAGCTATTCTTAGTATTGGGTGATTAACGTCTCGACGTTGAACATGACCAAACCATCTTAACCTATGCTCTCTCATTTTGGTATCAATTGGTGCTACACCTAGACTTCCCCTAATATACTCATTTCTAATTTTATCCTTTTTTATCACTCCACTCATCCATCTAAGCATTCTCATTTCCGCCTCATGTATTCGTTGTTCCTCTTTCTTTTTCACTGCCCATCATTCAGTTCCGTACATCATAACCGGTCTTATGGCTGTTTTATAGAATTTTCTCTTCAGCTTTATTGGAATTTTTCTGTCACACAACACACCACTCGCTTCCTTCCACTTCATCAATGTGCAAGCAAAGCAATGCAATGTGCATGTGTACCAATGCAACCAAAGTGCAGTGTTACCCCACACCCGCTTGCATTTTTCTGTATAGGCCAGGATCCCTACTGTAAGGACTGCCCTATAAGCCAATGTATTGTTGCCCGTATCCCATGTAACTATCATGAAATGCAAAAAATTGAATTTTGCATCGTAGATTTAAAATGCGTTTATCTCGAAAACGGTTGAGTTTAGTGAGATAAATGTAGTACATTTCTAAGTAAAAATAATAGGGGAATAAAAGTTTTGATCTCAAAAGTATGTAGAGTGGGGGATAATAGAAATTGAACGTATTAAATAAGCGCTGAAAGACGTACGTGGCGCCCTCTGGGAAATATTTAATTTTTTTAGGGATGTGTCAAATGGTGTTTAGTAACTACAATAAAATGCAAAAAAATTTAATTTTGCATCGTAGAATTAAACTGCGTTTATCTCAAAAACGCTTGAGTTTAGCGATATGAATGTAGTACCTGTTTTAAGTAGAAACAATAGTGGAATAAAAGTTTTGCTCACAAAGTTATGTAGAGTGCGGGATAAAAAAAATTTTACGTATTAAATGAACGCTAAAAGACGTATTTGGCGCCCTCTGGGTAATATATAATTTTTGGTGGGGAATTTAGGTTTCTCGTTCCAAAAACCCCCACTTACCAAAGTTCGTGTTGTTATTCAATGTCTGTCAAGAAATATTCAAAAATAAATAAAATAAAAGTTTAAATTTGACACCCTGTATTTCGGTTATTATCAACTTTCGTACTAAAGTAAGTTAGCTTAAATCGACCTATTTTAACCACAGGAATCTAAGGTTAAGTTATAGCCCATTCATTACCAAACACCCTGTATAGACTAACTTGAACGTTTCATCTTTCTATTGAATACTATACAGAGAAGGGCTAAATTATGGAATAAATTAATTTTCTCTAAAATGGACGACTTTGGAGAAAAATCCCGAAAAAGGTCGATTTTGATTTTTAAATTACAATTTTTTGGCATATATTTCATACTAGTGACGTCATTCATCTGGGCGTGATGACGTAATCGATGATTTTTTTAAATGAGAATAGGTGCCGTGTGGCACCTCATTTGAAAGGGTGTTCAATTCTCTATTCAATAATATAAACATTAATATCATTATTTATACAGGGTGGCCAAAAATAAATTTTTGAATTAAATTAATTGACGAAAAAAGAAGAATGTATGCAATTTATTTAACTCAAAATACATTCTATCACTTTCAGAAAATAGGAAATAATGTTTATTTGGCAAATAAACATTGCTTTTCGCTTAAATTAAATGTTCAAACTGCCAAGTGGTAGGTGGGAGGCTGTTTGTGATTTAATTTAAGCGAAAAGAAATGTTTATTTGTGAAATAAGCATTTTTTTCTATTTACTGACAGCAATACAATGTATTTTTAGTTAAATAAATTACATACATTCTTCTTTTTGCGTCAATTAATTTAATTCAAAAATTATTTTTTTGGTCACCCTCTATAAATAATGATATTATTATTTATATTACTGAATAGAGAATTGAACACCGTTTCAAATGAGGTGCCACACGACCCCTATTCCCATTTAAAAAAATCATTGATTACGTCATCACGCCCAGATGGATGACGTCACTAGTATGAAATATATGCAAAAAAATTGTAATTTAAAAATAAAAATCGACCTGTTTCGCGATTCTTCTCCAAAGTGGTCCATTTTAGATAAAATTAATTTATTCCATAATTTAGAACCTCTCAGTAGATGTATTCGTTCATGCTGTTTACTAAAATAATAATTATCTTTGCAAAAATCAGATATGTTTTGAGAACGTAATCAAGTAGATTGTGATACAAAAACAAAAGTAAGATAAAAATTAAGTAACAATACCAGTAGGTAATAGTACCAGCAAAGTTATCTTGTGTCATTTTTGTAATTTTGGCAGGTAAAATTTTATTGTTTATTAAAATGAATAAATGTTTTCAATTTCGTTGCAATACGAAACTACAGCCGTATTATATTTTAGTTCAATCAGAGAACGCGGCAAGTACCCCTATTGGTTTTGAAACTTACTAGCCTCTCGTCAGGAGGTGCATATGCAGCTCTCTCTGGCTGGACCAGAATAATCCCCGGCTTCCAGTCACGAATTGCAAAGAACGAAATGGCAGGGATGCCCTAGCCACATCTGCAAGATAGTTTCTAATAGCACTATTAGCTAATGTGTATTTACTTTCCATTATTCTCTAGTTAGTAATATTAGGTTAAGGTATCCTGCTCCTTCTGACAATGATTGTATGTCATACTGCATCTCGATATTGTACAAAATTGCTATACCTAAGTGTGTAGACAATCTGTCGCCAAAGATTTGTGATTTTTCTTAGCGCTGCTACATCTTATCCCTGAACTATTATCATAAATAATGGTAACCTTTCCCCCCTTTTTAAGTTAATATTCATAACTTTGCAAAGGCTTCTTTAATTATCTTCTGATCGGAGCTACAGATTCTTGCGCGGTTCCTGTGTGTTTCTAATTTAGACACATTGGCAAAGATACTCAGCAAAATTCATACCAAAACCAACACAGTAAACGTATGATCAGTCTATTTACTTATTGTTTTCTAGGAAATAAGAGACAAATAATAATACATTTTGTTTCATTTCAGAGCAGTAATAATGTTTTGGATTCTGGTGGCAGTGTTGCTGGCAACACTGTTTTACTACTTCTGCTATAAACCTTCGATGTATTGGAGGGAACATGGAGTGAAACAAACTGATTTTCCTAATGTTTTGATAGACAATTATTTTGGTATATTCACACAACGCCCACTGGTCCAGTTCATATCTGACCTTTATAATAGATTTCCGGGTACAAGGTAAGTTTTTATTGTGAATTTTTGGGAATATAATAACTTTCCAGATATTTTGAATGAAGCGAGAAAAGAAAGTGTGGAAAATTTTATGCCAAATGATCTCCCTCATTTCATCATCAACCGGTACGCGTCCACTGCTGGACATAAGTCTCCCTCCGGTCTTTCCTCTGTCTCTGTTTTGTGCAGCTTGCATCCAGTTATCGATAACATGTTTTAGATCGTCGGTCCATCTGGTTGGTGAGCGTCCTCTGCTTCATAGTGCTTCTTCTCGTGGCCTCCACTCGACAATACGTTTTGTTCATTGGTTGTCGGACAATCTGGCAACGTCCACCTTAATTTCACTTTAGCGGCGCAATTTTTTCGACAGCGTCTGTTGTTTTTTTTTTTCTACGACGTATATTCGGTCTCTCAGGGAGACACCCAACATCTGGCGCAGCTCCCTTATTTGGTTTGGTACCCTCAGAATAATGGAGATGAATAGGAAGCACGCTGAACGTCCTGTCCCGCACTTTGTCCCGCATTTTGAAAAATTGTTTTTGTTTTAGATATGCTCTTACTATTTTCTGAACATCTGTAAATACGTTTCTTTCAGCAGAAACCTTAATTTTCTTTCTTTTTCTTTTACTACCATACTATCCACAAAGTTACGTTTCTTCTTTTCTAACTGCTCCCGCAGCTAACTCCCGAGCTCAGTTATCCGTCCAATTTTCCTGCAACTTCGAGATGAGTTCTATTTTAGGAACACGTGTGTGTTGATTTTCACTTTAACAGGATTTGATACAAAATTCTTATAGTTGGTTCAAAAAGAGCAAAATTGGGAGATTAAAAGTGGTTTAAATGTTAAAGCTTTATTTATACAGGAACTAAATATACCTAAACTTTATTGGTTTAACTTTGACCCACAGACAAAATTAACCAAGTCACGTAGGTAATGATATTTTGTTAAATATTAGAAAGATATGTTCAAAGATACTGTGCAAATTTACCTCAGAAACAAAAAAGAAATTTTTTCATGATAGCATACATAACGAGAACGTTATAAGAGAATTGTTGAAATGACCGCATAGAACTGATGGGTCCAGATCGAATTGCAAAATGGGTCAAAATTCAGAAAATTAGAATCAACACGTTCGGTTGGTAGACCACAAAATGTTGGTATGATAGCTGGTCATCAACGTCACAAAAAGGCAGATGACAGAAATGACAATTCCCCTCCCCTGTCCTATTACAAGAAGAAGAATATACTACATGTACTACCGAACTCTTCTATATGCAAGCGAGACGTGGGTCACAAAATAAAAGACATGAAAGTGCCATAAATTCAGCAGAAATGAAGCAGCTGAGAAAAATAGCTGGAAAGACGTAGATGGATAGGGAAAGGAACGAAAACATCAGAAACGTGCTGTCAGGAACCATTAGAGAAAAAAATTAAAAAAAGTAAACTGAATTGGTTTGGACATATAACTAGGATGAACGAGAACAGACTAGTAAAGAAGGTGACAGATGCCAAAACACAGGTGAAAAGAAGAAGGGGCAGACCTAGAAAGGGGTGGATAGAACAAATCGAGGAAATCGGGACAAATAGAGGGAAAACAGTGCAACAGATGAAGGAAATCGAATAAAATCAGCATATATATGTAAAATAATTTTTGTCAATCAATTAACTGTGATATTTCGTTACATGGAAGGTTTCTCTACTGTTGAAAATTTATTTTTGCCAAATCACGGTCATCATAAAGCAGAAGATATATTTAAATCTCTACTGACATTCTGGCAAGAAGATGACATCGATTTGAAAAACTGCAGGGGACAGTTCTACGACAACGCGTCAATTATGAGTGGAAAACACAATGGTCTTCAGGCTGGAATTTGATAACATAATATCTTGGCGTTGCGGATTCCACCCACTCTCTAAATTTAGTTGCAAAAGCTGCAGCTGAGTGTTGTCCTGCTGCCATAGCATTCTTTTATTTCTTGGAGAAACTATATGAACTACCTATATGTATTTTTCCTCTACCTATTGATACAACTTGTTAATCGAATGTTTAAATGCGTCTTTAATCGAGAGCAACGCCGACCGTGGCAGAAATATTATTGTTCCTAAAAGAGTAAATACTACTAGATGGTCATCTAGAAGTGACGTCAAAAAAGAACTAGTTAAAGGTTATAATCAGATTAAAGGAGCATTATCCAAAATTTTATAAGACGATGAGCAACAATTTGAAACTCGTAGTGATGCAAGTGGTTTGTATAATCGAATGTGTTGACTGGAAATAGGAATATTTGCAATATTCAAACAGCTTAAGTCGTATTAGCGAAGATCTAAATATTGACCTTAATTCAGGAGTGGGGGCACTTAGATCACTTGAAAGAATTTATCTTCTATTTTAAGGAATATTTCAGAGACTGAAATGGCAAAATCAGAGAAATTTAGGACGCAAAATTTGATCGCTGTTATAGCTCACTTCAGTTCCTCTTTAAGTAAAGTCAGAGGCTCTCTGAATGTGAATCCATTCATTCCAATTTTGGATTTTTACATTATTTGGAAAATTTAGCTTATAATAAAATTGAAGCTTACCGACATTGATAGCAATGATTTAGATTGAAACCTATTTGTCCAACTGGTACAATTTGTAGGAATTTTTCAATTCATTTAAAGAGGAAATCGGCTCATCAAAATATAAGTAAAGAACTTCAAATGTACCGACTGCTAAAATAAAAGAATGTGAATGATGCGTTTCCAAACGTTGTGGTGACACTTCGTTTGTTTAGTTCTGATGCTTACTAAATGCAGTGGAGAGATCATTCTCAAAATTTAAGTTAACTAAAAATCGACTTCAGTCTATGATGGGCCAAGAGCGTTTGAATCATCTCTCTATAATGGGCACTGAACACGATGTCTTAAAGCAACCAGACATGTCCGACATAATTAAGGAATTTTTAATTAAAAAAAATCGAAAAGTACTCGAGAAAGACCCTAGCTACTAACTGATGTATGTACTAAAGATGCAGCGACTAACTGATGTATGGACTGAGGAAAGAGAGAAAATGAAATTAGAAATAAACATCAGCAAATGCAGGACGATGAAAATAGGTCAGCAAGAGCAGGATATTGAAGGCGAAACACGAGTGTTCTGTAAAGGACAAGCATTGGAGAGGGTGACGGCCTACGACTACCTGGGCACGATAATATCGAATGACGGAAAGCTAGACCTAGAAACTGCAAATAGGACAAAGAAAGCTACGAAAATTTAGTATGCGATTAATAATAGGATACTGGGAAATCAGCCAGGAAACAAAAATACATGTATATAATACAATCACGGTACCAACTCTTCTATATGCAAACGAGATATGGGTCACAAATAAAAGACATGAAAGTGCCATAAATGCAGCAGAAATTAAGCAGCTGAGAAAAATAGCTGGAAAGACGAAGATGGACAGGGGAAGGAACGAAAACATTAGAAACGTGCGTCAGGAACCAATAGAGAAAAACTGAATTGGTTTGGACATTTAACTAGGATGAATGAGAACATACGAGTAAAGAAGGTGACAGATGCCAAAAGACAGGTGAAAAGAAGAAGGGCAGACCTAGAAAGGGGTGAATGGAACAAATCGAGGAAATCGGGACAAAGAGAGGGAAAATGTAACAGATGAAGGAAATGGCAGTAGACCGGAAGGCGTGGAAGAAATGGGTAAAAGATGGATAGGTGATACCAAAGTCCGACGTTCTTATAGGATAGGGCATAAGGACAACGAGAGGAAGAAGAAAAGTACCCGGACTTAACCATACATTTTACTATGTTTATTTTTAATATTTTACTGTAACAAGATACAGCTCTTTGTTATTATTTAAAAATATATTTATAAAAGTAGATCAAAATTTTTTTTATTCCTAAACGGGAAAACCCTGTAGTTGGCTGAATACCATAGTTACAACCACAATTTTTGAAGATATTCTTCTTTAGCGGCGAATCGATTGAGGGTAAAATTTGATTGATCCCCGCGTATGCGCACACCGACAGTATGGTATTAGCGGTTATATGGGCTCTGATTGGGTGTTGAAATTTTGATATGATCTGTCAATAATTGTTCAATATGGAGGTTATCGGCAAACAAAAATATTGTGTAATATTAGTTTTTATTGATGTGTGGACAGAAATAAAATCAAATTTATAATTATAGTGACTTTTTAAATAGTTTTGAAAAGCCGCAGGTACGTAATTCGAAATGTTTCAGTTGGAAATACCTAATAGTTTCAATACCTATATATTTGGAAAATGTAAACAAAATAATGTATTGTCCTTTTCATGATCATTTTTCAGTGTGTAACACATGATAGGAAAATGGGTAAGTCCGTGATAATATACATTTATGACATTTATTCTAACATGACATTTTCGTTAAATCTGACAGTTGTCACATTTTATTTTCAATTTGGAATAAAAACAAATCAAATGTGTTTCTTGCATTTATAAAATGGTATTTTCTTTGATTTGTATAGTCTTATAAATTATACAGATAATATTTGTAATATTATTATCTAATTAAAAAAAAAATATTTTTTTATTATGTCGCTATCTATCGACAACTAGAATAACTAGAATAAATGTTATAAAAATGTCACCGACGAAATGCAATCACCGACGTGCCTTTTTTTCTGTCACATACAATTTAATGCGTTAGAGAGAAATCGAAAAACTGTGACGCACTGAAAGATGATCATGAGAAATACTGTAGTTACCTATTAGTAGGCAATGCTTTAATTTACATAATCTGATTACGAACAAACTTTCTACAAATCTTCATCTCATATATCGTCTATATTTTGTTGTATTTTATTTCGACAAAAATCAAACTAATAATTTTATTAAATTCATATAAATTTATGGTGTAAACGTTTAGTTTGTGTATATTCCCATATGACGTATACGAGAGTTTGGTGCAGTTTGAAATGCCGTCAACTTTCGTACGGCGCGGTAGACGTGAAGTGGGTTCGAGCCCAAGCAAGTTATTATTTTTTTATTTTTTTTTATAGATTTTATGATTGTAAGTATATTATTATATAATTTTTGAAGATATTCTTCTTTTTTGAAAGTGGTAGATAAGAAAGTTAGTTTGATTTTTAAATAAAATAAGTACAAATAACCTTTTAAATATAATTACTTCGTTTAAATTACCTATTATATAATAGAAGAATATCTTCTTACGTGCGTACAAAGTACACACACATTCTTTTTTTTAATGGCAGGAGGTAGGGCCCCACACCAATTCTGTCCTGGGGCCCTACACCAATTCTGCCCTGGGGCCCCCACTGCCTTAAATCCGGCTCTGTTGTGGATATACTTTAAAAGTTAATATACGACGAATTTTTCTGTTTTAAATTTAGGCTTTAGTCGAGAAAATGAAGTATTTTGGCTCGCATTTTTTTCGTCCAGGATGGATTTACTTGAAATTCTCACAAAAGGTAGGAAATAGTCCAAGGATCATTTTCTATATCATGCTGCTGTACGCTAAAACCTTGGGAGTAGTTGCCACCCCATCTCGCGGGTGGGAATTTTTTATTACATTTTAACCATGTAAATCGATGTAAAATGTAATTTTAAGAAAAAAATGTTTTTTACATTTTCTTTGTAAAACTAATATTTTTCGAGTTATTCGTGGTTGAAAGTAACAGTTTTTCGACGGAAAAATCGACTTTTTTATAGGGTTTTTTGAGAATAACTCGAAAATATGCATTTAATCAAAAAAACTGTAGATATCAAAATTGTATCTTTAAGTAACACAAACGAAATTGTTTTTCTATAATATTTTTACGACCAATACAAACCGAGATACGGCATGTTAAAGGTTAGCTTTTTTCGTCAAATGCATAATTTGAAATAATCAAAGCCAAATAACGGGAAAACTTTGCATGCATTTTTCCAGAAAAACTTACATGATGTTTTTTCAAGGATACAATAAGATCTTTCAAAAAAATAATTAAAAGTTTCTAGCATAAAAATTGAGCAACTTATGATCAAAAAAAAAGTCGGTACCTGTTTTTCTCTACGAAAAATACAGTGAAAACAACCCCCTAACTACCCTTGTAACTAAAAATTGGTCTTGGTCTTTCTGTAATTCCTTTTGTAGTTATATTATCAATACACCCAAGAAGTTTGACCTATTTAAAATGCCTAATTTTAGAAAAATTGGAGTTTAAAGAAAAATTGATCTTTTGCAAATTTGCATTTTTTCTTATTTTCTTTAAAATATCTTCGAAAATACTGGAGATACGAAAAAAATGACACACTACTAAATTGTAGCTTTTTTAATAGCTAAAATTTTTTTATGCATAGATTTTCATTGCAGTGAACAGTTAGCGAGATATAGCTGTTTAAAACATCTATTTACGAGCAAACATCCCCTTATTCGAGCCCTTTAAACCCACCTCAAATAAAAATTAAGGGGTCTTACGGAATTTAATTTACAGAATCTTATTACTTTCAAAAATCCTACAAAACTGTTATTGAAAAAACTTTCTATCGCCAAAAATGAAGGAGCTATGTTTATAAAACTAATTTGTTTTTCGAAAAATTCGAATAGTCCCCTTTCGAAAAATTCGAATATAATACCATAGAGCCGGTTCGTATACTGGATGACTAAAAAACTATTTGTATGTATATTTTTATATATTTGTAAATTCGTATTTTTGTGTAAATACAGTCGAACCCGCTTATTAGAATCCCTGTTATAGGAATATCCCGGTTTATGGAATATAAATTCGAGTTCCCGAAACGTTTCCATTTACTCCTTAATAAATTTATCCTTTTATTGGAATAGGTTCTAATTAGATAATACCGCTTATTAGCATATTTTGCAGGTCAACGAATATTTTTTTTTACAATTTACTAAAAATTTAAATTATGTTTTTGTATTATGGTCAGTCGTCAAGGGCCTGTAGTGCTGGATTAGATATTATTAGGGTAATAAATATTTATTACTTTGTTACGAGTACCTACCAATTCGAACGTTAGCCGAAAAATGCATGGGTCATAAAGTAGTTTTCATTTGTCTACACAAAGACACTGTTGCCTGCTATAAAATTGTTACAAGCAGTTTATTTAGAATTCACCCAGAGAGTATTTACCAACCTGTTTGCAAGATGCGAATTATGGCTTTGTTAAATTCATCCATTTCTTGCCGCCAATAAAAGTTCCATTCAACCAATGGATTAAGGATGACCACACGGATTAACAATACAAAAAGCTATAATTACCGATAATTTCTCAAGAAAAAATAAGTAATTTTGTTATATGCATTTTAATAAGAAAATATTTACGTATCTACATATTGCATACATTTTATATTAATTACCTACTGCTACTGTATTCATTCACATACATAGTATAATGTAATTTGGTATTTAACACATACATAGATAAGTAGTAGTTACACTACTGTATTATTGACGTAAAAAGACCTAAAAACATTTACATATACTGATTATGTAGGTATATATATGATATACATATTGGCATAGTATGTAAAACTACATATTGGCATAGTATGTAAAACTACACATTGGCATAGTATGTAAATAATATTATTACGTATATTCGGTACACTTATTTCGACTAGCCACCAATGATCGGTTATTAGAATTTCCCGGTTATAAGAATATTTTTGCCTGGTACAAAGGCTATTCCAATAAGCGGGTTCGACTGTAAATGTTTTTGTAATTCTTTAATTCTACTTTTTTGTATAGATCTATTAAATTGTCTACTTATAAAAATTGCAATGTTATTAAGGGTGGTTTTTAAGGGTTGAAATATTATGATATTATATCCTAAAGCATAAAACAATCATTATTTAACCAGTCAAAACCAAATTTTACCTATATTAAAGCGTGCAATGTTTTTATATAATTTTTGACAATAAGGGCAGTTTACACCCCTAAAAATAATCGCCCTTGAGCATGATATAGAATATGAAGTACAGGATAAGATTATCCTAACCCCAAATTTTTATGTAAATTGATGCAAGCCGAAATTATTATTTTAGGATAAGTAAACTTTTCATATATAGCTGCAACAAGGGTGGTTTTAAGGGTTGAAATATTGTGATATTATATCTTAAAGCACAAAACAATCATTATGTCACTAATAAGAAGCAAATGTTGACAATATTAAAGTTTAAAATGTTACTTTATAATTTCTTACAATTAGGGGTGGTTTTCACCCTTAAAAAAACAAAAGCGTACAACGGCTCAATATAGAAAATGAACTAGAGGGTGAAATGAGCCTGATCCCAAATTTTTGTACAAATCGATGCTGGACGAAAAAATTGCGAGGTTTTGCCATTTTTCCAGCTTCATTTCCTCGACTACTTAAGTTACCTTGAGGGACAATGTTGCCCAGTTTACGGTATATATGTAGCATAAATATTAATAAATATGAAAGATTAAGTTTTACGTTCTTAGTAACTCAATACTCAATAGACTTTTTTAAATTGATTTTAGGTACAATGGTCTATACCAGTTTAACAGGCCAGCTCTAATTGTCACAGACGTGGATTTGATTAAGCAGATGCTTATTAAAGATTTTGAGCATTTTAATGAACATCGTGATTTTGCTAGCGAAGAAGTTGATCCATTGTGGTCAAAAAATCTCTTTTCTTTAAAAGGTAAGATTTACGCCATTGGTAAACTGTAAATTACTAGCACTACCTAAATATACAAAAATAACAAGTTTTCTAATAAAAATTAAAATAACAAAATTGATCGTTAATTTGAAGTGACTAATAATTTTGTCAATATTTGTATCTTTCTCAAACGTGTACCATTTTTGTGATTTACTTGTTTTGGTGTATGATCGCCAATTACTATTTTTCTTCTTATAGATAGATAGTTAGATCTATTAGTCGATATTTTCCAGCTATTTTGTACTCGCGGAAAACTCATCTTTTAATAAAAAATTATATTAGTCAAACTATACAGCGTGTTTCATTGGGAAACCACTTGAATGGTGAATAAAGGTCACTGAGGCGGTTCTAGATATACTACATTATTTATTGCATCATTGATTTTTATAACCGAGAGTTACAAAGTGTTTTATAGATTTTGCCCATTATTTCTTTCTGGATCCAGAACTTTAGATCCCCCCTGTATATTTTTTTGATATTTGGTTTACATATGTCTCATTTAGAACAAAAACCACCCAAATACAAAATTACAAGAAAAATCCAGGTCAGGACTAAAAAAATGATAAAGTACTCCTCACAAACCTTATGGAAATTAGATCCCAGTGGATTTATTAATTAGATCACAAACTCGGAAAATTATAAGATTTACTGGGTATTCCAATTCCCTAAGTTACTGGTTATCTGGCAACATGTAGAAGTTTGGATCAAGTAAAAGTACTAGTAGTCTAGGATTTTTTCCTGGCTATCCAATGGCGACCTTTACTTTGACCTTGACCTTCAACGGACGTCATCTTCTAGAGTTTCGAGGGTTTTCGGCATTCAATTGATATAAACAGATTACTCAAGGGTTTTTGGGATCGCTAAACATGAATATGCCATCGGAATTGACCTCCGGAGGACGTGGTGGCCAGGGCCACTGCAAGGGACGTCATCTTCTAGAGTTTAGATGGTTTTCGACATTTAATTGATGCAAATGAATTACTGGACGGTTTTTTAAAGTCGCTAAACACGAATATGCCACCAGAACCGACTCCCGGAGCACCTGGTTTCCAAGGTCAATGAAAAGCACTCCTGGAGTTTCGAGGGTCTTTGGTACTACATTAGTGCAAACGGATTAGTTATAGGTTTTTGGGGTTGCTGAACACGAATACGTGATCAGCACAGGCTCAGGAGCACCTGGTGCCTAAGACAGGTTATCTTCTGGGGTTAAAAACCTAAGAGTAATCCATTTGATTCCTCCATTTGATTCCTCCGAAACTCTAGAAGATAACCTGTCTTAGGAAACAGGTGCTCCTGTGTCCTATAACCTATAACTAATCCGTTTGCATTAATGTAGTACCAAAGACCCTCGAAACTTCAGGAGCGCCTTTCATTGACCTTGGAAACCAGGTGCTCCGGGAGTCGGTTCTGGTGGCATATTCGTGTTTAGCGACTTTAAAAAACCCGTCCAGTAATTCATTTGCATCAATTAAATGTCGAAAACCATCTAAACTCTAGAATATGACGTCCCTTGCAGTGACCCTGGCCACCACGTCCTCCGGAGGTCAATTCCGATGGCATATTCGTGTTTAGCGATCCCAAAAGCCCATGAGTAAGCTGTGTACATCAATTTAATGCCGAAAACCCTCGAAACTCTAGAAGATGACGTCCGTTGAAGGTCAAGGTCAAAGTAAAGGTCGCCATTGGATAGCCAGGAAAAAATCCTAGACTACTAGTACTTTTCCTTGATCCAAACTTCTACATGTTGCCAGATAACCAGTAACTCAGGGAATTGGAATACCCAGTAAATCTTATAATTTTCCGAGTTGGTGCCTCTATATCTTGAAAATCCTTTATACGATTGAGTTGTGCCCATGAGAACTTTTTATCAGGATGCTTCAAAGAATATTTTCCCAAAATATCAACGAAATCCACTGGTACCAATAATTTCCATAAGGTTTGTGCGGGGTACTTTATTGTGACCTTAATCCTGTATCATATCTACATATAAACCTCTATTTTCAGGCAACAAATGGAGAAGTATGCGATCTACCCTTAGCCCTTCGTTTACTAGCAGTAAAATGAAAGGAATGCTCTACCTAATAACAAATGTAGCCGATAAGTTCACCCAACACTTCCTCAACCAGGACAAAGACCTCATCGAGATCGAAATGAAAGAACTGGCTAGTCGATATGGAACAGATGTGATAGCATCGACAGCTTTTGGACTCGAAGTCGATTCTTTGGCAAATCCCAATAACGAATTCTTTTTAAAAGGAAAAGAGTTTTTGGATTTGAGGAACATAAAAGTGATGGCAAGATTTATAGTAGCAATGTTTTTACCAAAAATAGCGAAGGTAATGAATTAAATGTCTTGTTTAGAGAATCATATTATATGTAACAGAACTGACAACAGATTACCTTTTTTACATTGGTTTTCATTCTGATCTAGTAATTATTATTATTTTTAGTTGTTTAATATCAAATTTCTTGTGCCGTCCATTGAAAAGTTCTTTACAAAAATAATAAAAGATACTATTAAACTGAGAGAAGAAAAAGGGCTAGTGAGACCAGATATGATTCACCTTTTATTGGAAGCTAGAAAGGGAAATATACATTCTGAAGATCAGAATATTGTTGATGCAGGATATGCGATAGTGGAGGAACATCTGAAAGGTAAGAGCTATGATATTGGAGGAATTATATAGGAATTATGGAGTAAGAATTTGTTGTTCAGTAAAATATGCAATTAATTGGTAGTTAAACTTAGTAGGTTTAGGATATATAGTAGTGTAGTGACACCATGGAGCTAAGAGTTAGGTTGGCTAGGTGCTACGTTTTCTCGACTTTGTTTATGGAATGGAAGCTTGGACCTTGAATGCTACATCAATGAAAAAACTAGAATCATTCGAGCTGTGGATGTACAGAAGAATTCTAAAAATATCGTGGACAGAACACGTCACAGAAGAAGAGGTTCTGAGAAAGATGAATAAAGAAATGAAAATCTTAAATACCATCAAAACAAGAAAATTGGTATATCTCGGACATATTACGCGTGGAGAGAGATAAAACTTGCTCCAATTGATTATGCAGGGAAAGATTCAAGGAAAAAGAAGCATAGGAAGACGCAGAATATCGTGGTTGCGCAACCTGAATGGTACGGATGTAGCAAATGAACTTTTCAGAGCAGCCGTCTCTAAAATCAGAATAGCTATGATGATTGCCGACCTCCGTCGCGGAGATGGCACTTAAGGAAGAAGAAGTGACACCATGAAATTCATATAGATTTATAGATCAAGACAGTAATGGTATTCATGACAAGTTACCAACTGCATACGGACTACAAGAACTCATTCGTAATAAATAAAAGGTACCTTCTTGTTTACGTGCCATCTCCGCGACGGAGGTTCCCCCAGTGGCAGCCCGTGAGGTAGTGCCATAGAGCCATGGCACTACCTTGCTAACTATGCAGAAACTTTTTAATTCCTGTCAATTCTTTGTGTGTATTTCTTTTGATCTTCATAAATTATATAAAATATGGCAACTATGGGCGTAATACAATCCCTGCCGACAGCGGAGAGTATTCGACAGGAGAATCTTCTTCGTGCCGAAGTCAGTACTGGCACGACTAAAGAGAGAAAGATTTTCCGAGCATTCTATGTAAGTGACAGAGAAAGAGCTATATTGGACTATTAGTATACCTTAAAATTAGAATATCTGTGCCAGGCACGAGGGTATGATGCCAGGTTTATTTATTTTGAGTTTCTTTACGTGCTGGTTTGTCGCTTTTATTATGTATATTTTCTGTTAAAAAGTTTTTGTATTTGTAATTAAACTTTTAGTGCATCATGATCGTGGGTATTTTGATAATATTTTGATTATTTCTTAAGTTTAATTTATTAATCGACAATGAAGATTAAGTATCTTAAAAAATTTTTTAGTGGTTTTTCGCTAGAAAAAAAAACTACAAATATTATAAGGTGTTGTGGAGCTTTCGAGTTAGCTTTAAGAGGTCACCACGAAAAGGAAAATTCAGAAAATAGAGGCATATTTAAGGAGCCGGTCAATTTTTGACAATATCGTGAATCCGTCACTAAAAATTTTGGCGGCTGCCCGAGTTCTGCCACTACCTTCTTAAAGTGGTACGAGCCGCCACTGGGTTTCCCTACACCCTGCGTATTCTGCATGATTAGTCTCTGTGCCTTTTACTATTGTTGTTATCTTAATGGTAAATTACTCGCTAAAATTAATTCTTATTTCTTTTTATTCTAGCTGATAAGACTGCCGAAATAACTGATGATGACATTATCGCTCAAGCTTTTGTTTTTTTCTTTGCCGGTTTTGATTCAAGTTCTACTCTTATAAGCTTCTTAGCATACGAACTTTGTGCCAATCAGGACATTCAAGAAAAACTCAGAGATGAAGTTAAAGACACATTGGACAGCTGTAACGGAAAACTCACCTATGAAGCACTTGTGAACATGAAGTATATGGATATGGTTGTTACAGGTAAAATAAAATATTTTATATTTAAATTTAGTATTTCCTATTTTAAAAGTATACTTCATAGATAAAGGTAGTGAAAATATATTTATAATAGAATTCACCTTATCAAATGAAGCAGAGCAATACCTTTCTTCAGATGTAGCAAAGCAATGCCCTTTATCAAAAAGAAAAATAACTTAGGGTTACCATTCGAAGATGAATAGTAACTCTGGATGTTGAAATGATTTTGAGCACTGGTGAAGTAGTGAAACTATATAATAATGTCGTATGGCATTTTTGCCGGGGAGATCCTTTCGGGCAGTTCCGGCGCCATTTACATCTTTAACCCTGTTTTTAAGTAACTAGTGCCGATGTACACTAGCCCAGGGGGATCGACGGCTTAACGTGCTCTCCGAGGCATGGTGAGACGGCTCGTGTTATTATTGGAAATGAAAATGGTTTGTCTTTTGCAGGGATCGAACCCACGTGCACTGGCGTATGAGGCCAGCGATTATGCCGTTACTCCACGGCCGCTCACCGCGGTAGTGAAACTAAATCAGTTTTATAGCTGCTCAAAAAGGGAGGGAGGCTATAGATGCACTGTATGTACAATCTAACCTAGAAGACCTAGTAGAAAATATGATTAGCCTTGAACTCGAGGAAGTAAGCCTTTAGAAGAGTCTTAACGGTTTTCTCTTCAGTGGAAAACAAATTCCTACTCAGAAGGAGAATCAAATTTACTCACGGAGTAGCATTTTTGGAGAGAGATTGGTGAAGCCTAACTGAAGCAGAAATAACTTCACTGCGTCACGGTAGCTTCTCTGATAACAATTCTTAGACCTCTTAAGCACAGCTTTACGCTTCTTTCGTCAAGAAGTCGTCTTGACCCCATTAAAGAGATCTCAGCTTAACTTGCGATGTCTTTCTGGCAGGAAATCAGAGATGCTAGAGCACAGCTAGCCTCGTATTCCTAGACGATGATCTGGATTAATGATCCACAGAGATGTCTTTTTCCACAACTCTGACACGACACAAAGAAAAATTCAAGAGGTTTTAACTGCTGACTTCCCGAGAAATGAACCTGATAGCATCTATGTTAATAAAAATATGCCGGTGAGCTGACAGAGATGCCTCCTCCGATATAGCCCACTTCGACATCAACCCAACAAGTGCTCGATAGTGCAAATAGACCGGTCTAGTTAGACTCAAAAATAGGAGTGAGGTTACAATAATTACCATCAAGCTGAAAATTGGCAGAATTGTCCAAAATACCATCATAAATGAAATCTAAAAAGTCCTCATAAATCCAACCCGAGCTAAAAAATTTACGCGGGGTCAAAGGTCACCAAATATGGTTTTTAGCGATTTTCGGCGAAACGGTAAGTTTTATCATAAAATTAGTACTAACAAAAAATGTATATTAGATAATTATCTATAAAAAATATCTGAATACTTTTTTCCTAAGAGCCACCGTTTTTGAGATACAACGACTCAAGGAGTTGAAAGAGTTCTAATCGTCATATTTATGTATTAGTACACCACGTATATACATCACTGAAGCTTAATACAAGTAAACATAATATTCTATCGGTCAACTTAACTTATATTACACATAATAATATAAGATATTATATGATAATGTTTCTACTATACAGCTTGCGGTCTACCGAGGGGTGCAATGTATTATGTACCTATATTACAGTGCCAACAAAAAAATCGTTGCAAAGTGAATATAACGCGAAAGTAATAAGAATTATTATTTCAATTTTACGGCTTATTCCCAACAAAAATAGTAAATTGATATGACAAAGTATTAACTTACAATAATTCTTCTTATTTATTCGTCTTATTCAATTTGTAAAGATGGGTTCTGTCGGAATAAACACGTTCCATACGTACCTATTCTTTTCTCAGAAGGGTTTGAACATAATAATGAAAGCCAACTTTCTAGGCAAAATACTTATTGCTAAGTACTAATAAACATTTCAATATACAATAAACTTTATGCAAATTTAGTTTGTTTACTATTATGCAAATTACACCGTTATCTTCCTGGGTGGCGAAATCCTTCAGGTAGATGACACCCTCGAGGTATTAATTAGTCTTAAGTACTACTCCGGAGTGAATATACGTGTTAAACCTAATTTTACTTAAAGGCGCTAAAGTTTTTAAAAAAACTAATTCAACTCCACAAGAAGTTATTTCCAACAGAATTAGCTTTCTTCTCTCTATGTATGGAGCGCTTAAAAAACTACGTGCTTAGATAAGTTTCGATATACATGTTTCTTTAAAAATACTCGAAATAAAAACAAGTGCAATTATCTTGTCTTCCTCCAACCTCAGTGGCTCCTCATCAACATATTTTTCGAGTATATTACTAAGTTCGAGTGTGGCTTGGTTATCAGCTAAAACCAAAAGACTGGGGATGAAAACTAGTCGACAGTTCATTAGAACCAATTCAAACTTTACTCCCATCTGCGCCGGAAAAACTGAACACAATTTTTTGCAACTGTAAAAAGGGATGTTTTGTTCGGTAACATGCATTAATTGTCAAAACCGGTCGTGCTTCAATGTTGAATCACCAACAATTGAGGATTCATTTGATTCTATCGAGGAGCCATGCGATGTGTCATTATTGGGGCAATTTACTTGCACCCAGGATGAACAAGAAGAAGAAGAAGAAGAAGAACAAGAAGAATAAGAACAAGAAGAAGAAGAAGAACTAGAAGGTAAAGAAGAAGAAGAAGAAGAAGAAGAAGAACAAGGAGAAGAGGAAGCAGAAGTATTAGAAAATTATGAACGAGTTGGATGAATTTCCCTTTTTTTTTAATTTATACCGCTTTTTATAACTTTTATCATTTTTAACCCTTACCAGTATCAATTATTCAATAGCCTCAAATTAAACAGAATTATAACAGATCCGTGGAATAGGCCTACTGGAGAAACCACGTTAAAAAACGCGCTAAGTGCACTACCTCAAACGTGGTGCGGAAACGTGTACGCATATTATGACGATTACAACTTTTTGAATCGTTGGATCTCAAAAACGGTGGCTCTTAGGAAAAAAAGTAATAAGATATTTTTTATATATAATTATCTAGTCTACATTTTTTATTAAAACTAATTTTATGATAAAACTTTTCGCTGAAAATCGCTAAAAACTATATTTGGTGACCTTTGACCCCGCGTAAATTTTTTAGCTTAGGTCGGGTTTTTTAGCTCGGGTCGAATTTATGTGGACTTTTTAGATTTCATTTATGATGGTATTTTGAACAATCCCGCCAATTTTCAGCTTGATGGTAATTTTTGTACCCTCGGATGTGTAAGTTGACCGGAGTAAAAGTGATGTCGATAAACTAAGGTCTGCTTAACGTCACGACAGTCCCGAGAGATGCTGCAGCATCACCTTGGAAAATAACATCGGTATAGTTGTGCTAGCAAACTAATAGTCATTAAAAAATCAAAAATGAATAACCATTTTCAATTTAGTTGCAACAAGAAACTACATCCGCATTATATTCTAGTTCAATCAGAGAATGCAGCAAGCACCTCTACCGGTTTCGGAACATATTAGGCTCTCATCGGGAGGCACATATGCTGCTCTCTCTCCAGGACAAAACAGTTAATCGTTTCCGAGTTATAAACAATTTAAAATTGAAAAACATCGAAAAATTACGATTTACAAGGTTCAAAAACACAAATAAAAAATATTATTTTTAAAACTACGAAGTGCCTAAATTCAATTTCAACCCTAATTTTATCAAACTAAAAGAAAATAAAAGATGGTTCAGATTTTATTACAGTACAGAGCCTCTACTATGTGTTTATACGTATTTCGGAATAACCGTTTCCTCATCGGAGCACCTGGGTAGAGGCACTGAACTGAAGTCAAATCCTTTCATTCTTTCCGGGTAATTATCAAAATAATGACCAAAAATGCTACTAGCACCATCTATGAATCAAAAGTCTAATAAGTCAGGAAATAAAATTCGAAATTATTTTTCCTCTGAGCTTTTTAAGTTGGAAAAATAAAGCATAACAGAGTGGCGAAATACTCGACAAGGGAAATCTAAATTGCATTCCACGTCCTGTCATTCACCGTGATAATAATTTTAGCGAACTATTTCCTTTAATATCCACCAAAGGTGAATAAAGTATAAAATAAAAGAAAAGAAAAGATGGTCCAGATTTGATTACAGTACAGAGCCTCTACTTAGTGTTGCCCAAATGCAAGACCAAGACGAGACTTGGAAAGTCTTGGTCTTGGTCTTGCACCAATACACCTGGTCTTGGTCTTGGTTTTGGTATTGCACTCCCAGTCTTGGTCTTGGTCTTGGTCTTGCAGCAAGAGTCTTGCAAGTCTCGCAGTTACCCACTAGCATATTGCTATTTATTAAATATTACTTTAGATCTTAGAACAACGTAAACGTATAGGTACATTTTCAGCTTGACTTAACATAGACATAGTAAAAACCAACCAAATTAATAAATGTCTAAACAATTCACATTGGGTGGGTTTAAACTCACGATCTGAACTATCCCTGCCTATAGTCTAACGTCTAACTAACTGAGCTATCTACCATGTCCCACGAGAGTCAGTCTGTTTCTTAATAAAATTTTGCATTTTGTGTTTGGTGTCCTTCGATAGATTTTTCAAAAATATTGAACGCACTTTTTAATTTTTCGATCTGACATTCATTTCGCGAAATATTCGCTTTTTTGTGAAACTTTGTGACTCACCCATTTCCTTAGGCCCCGCTCAAATCATCAGATTTTTTAAATATAGGTACACTGTTTTGTATTACATGCTAAACTTACCTTATATTAATCTGACGATTTCGAGTTTTTCTAAGGTTATATATTTTTTTCGGGCCTCCCTTAACGAATTCCCCTGTATTAAAAGCCAATATATGGTAGAGGTACATTTACAGGGTACAAGGTTTCTCCCCATGTGATAATCTGACGCGCTCCAATAACTGCAAAACTCCCCGCTTGGGTTTCCCTACCATTAAATGCATTATTTTATTTCAATTTTTTCTAAGATATATTTTGCTTAGAATATTTTTTTCGATAAAATACTTACTTTTTGAGTCATTTGCGCAAAACTGTCGAAAAACGTGTTTCTTTTTTTTTGTTGAAAGATGAACATATTCAGTCGCAAATAGCTCGAAAAGTATTGACTTGGTTTATTTGTAGATGAATAAAATAGAACAAAAGTTGCTTAGAATTAGTCAGTTTATTCAACCTCGACTTATTTTGAACCTTTGTTTTTTAACCCCCCAAGAAGGGGTGAAAGGTGAAACTCATCCCCAGGGCAAAATCACACATGCATCGGCCAGTATCTCTTTTTTGGCGTGTTAGCTATGTGTACGTAATCATACGTCAATCCAAAATCCAAGCGGTTCTTTAAAATTTCAAGGTTTTGTAACATTTTACCGTAAGTGAATGGACTATACAGGGTAGCCGGGCATTATCTTATCGAGTGCTTTTTCAGCAAAAAATTTTGTTTGGCCTATTGATCTAATATCTAATTGCACACTCTGTAAAAGTTTATAAGTAGGACGTTTAGTCTTTACGATATGGTATTATTCCCACTAACTGATAAGGAAAAACAATTGACTGGGTGTCGGTAACAGTGGATATGCTATTTGTATTTTATTTTTATCAACAAAGGTGACATTATATCTTTAAAAGTTTCAATGCGAAATGTGATACTTATTATTATACTGTCGGTGCGGCGTCACACAAGAAGATTATTTTATGAAAGGTATTCTCAAAATCTAGTACAATTACTTTCGGAGCGAAAGTGTTGTCTGATATTAGGAAAGAATGAAAATAAATATTTTATATTTACATTGTAATAATAAACCTCTGAGTATTCTTATATGGATATTTTAATTCGCTATACATATATGTTTATCGTATTGTTCATAATGCGCATAAATCCAATTTTCCAAATTTTTGTTACATATTTTTTTGCGTCTCATTGTCTCTAAGCATATTAGGTGTGGATCCCGCGTATGAAAAAAAAGTTGATTAATAGCAAGCTGAAAATGTGTTAATAGCTTAAGGCTGTCTAGTCGGACAAACTTTGATGTATGGGAACACTGGAACAGGAGAAGTTTTAATTGCGGAACAGATTAAAAATTTGGAACGTCAGACCACGAAAACGTCACATGTATTTTGTCCGACAGAACTTCCAATTGATTTGTTACCCTTTCATTAAACTCTCATGCAAAAATCAGACTGCCATTTATCACCAAATGGGCATTTTAATGAGTGGAACACGTAGAACATGTCAAATGACAGGAATTATGACAGGTGATAAATAGCAGTCTGATTTTTGCATGAGCGTTTAATGAAAGGGTGACAAATCAATTCGAAGTTCTGTCGGACAAAATACATGTGACCTTTTCGTGGTCTGACGTTCCAAATTTTTAACCTGTTCCACAATTAAAACTTCCCCTGTTCCAGTGTTCCCATACATCAAAGTTTGTCCGACTAGACAGCCTTAAGCTATTAACAAATTTTCAGCTTGCTATTAATCAACTTTTTTTTCATACGCGGGATCCAGACCTATATTCCCGAACAAATATATTCCATAAAACGACACTCAATCCTAACTGCAAGACGCAAGAGTCTCGCAGGCTAAGTCTTGTTCTTGCTCAAGTCTTGCACGGTCAGTCTTGGTCTTGGTCTTGCTAAAATAAGGCGGTCTTGGTCTTGGTCTTGGTCTTGCTAAAACGCAAGAACAAGACCAAGACTGCAAGACCAAGACCGATTTTGGGCAACACTACCTCTACTATGTGCTTATACGTATTTCGGAATAACCGTTTCCTCATCGGAGCACCTGGGTAGAGGCACTGAACTGAAATTAAATCCTTTCATCCTTTCCGGGTCATTATCAAAATAATGACCAAAGATGCTACTAGCACCATCTATGAATCAAAAGTCTAATAAGTCAGGAAATAAAATTCGAAATTATTTATCCTCTGAGCTTTTTAAGTTGGAAAAAATAAAGCATAACAGAGTGGCGAAATACTCGACAAGGGAAATCTAAATTGCATTCCACGTCCTATCATTCGCCGTGATAATAATTTTAGCTAACTATTTGCTTTAATATCCAAGAAGGTGAATAAAGTATAAACTAAAAGAAAAGAAAAGAAAAGAAAAGAAAAGAAAAGAAAAGAAAAGAAAAGAAAAGAAAAGAAAAGAAAAGAAAAGAAAAGAAAAGAAAAGAAAAGAAAAGAAAAGAAAAGAAAAGAAAAGAAAAGAAAAGAAAAGAAAAGAAAAGAAAAGAAAAGAAAAGAAAAGAAAAGAAAAGAAAAGAAAAGAAAAGAAAAGATGGTTATTTTATCAGTTACCAATAAGTAACTTGGTCTTATTTCGTTTTAAAACATTGTTTTTTCGTTGTTATTGCAGCCCGATCGCCCGTCCTCTCATATACGCTTCATTAACACTTAAAAAGAACAATGTTTTCGAATATAATGTGCCAAAAATTCTTATAATAGAAGAAGGCTTGAATTTAGGTACTTCGTTATTTCAAAAATTATTTTTTTACTTGTGTTTTTGAACCTTAAAAATCGTCATTTTTCGACTTTTTTTTCAGTTTTAAGTTATTTATAACTCTGAAACGAATAACTTTAGAGGAAAATTACCAAATAACAAAAAATTGATTTTTATAATGTGTTCAAAAAATTATTTTTTAATAAATATAGCAATAACTCCGTAATTATGACATTTACAGTAGGAAAAATGAAAGAATACCCATGAACGAACATATAAAACACGCTGTATTTTCCGGTCACCGTGTCACACAAAAAATTGGCCAGCGCAAGTACATGTAATAATTATTGTTTCATGTACTTGCACTGGACAATTTTCTTTGTGACACGGTGACAGGAAAATACAGCGTGTTTTATATGTTCATTCATGGGTATTCTTTCATTTTTCCGACTGTAGGTATAGGGAATATAACATGAAAAATAATCAGTATTTCTTAAGTACTTCAAAACGCAAAAAATATACATTCTATAAAATATAAATATATTCTATAATATAAATATATTAAATATAATATTCTATAAAATAAACGTTCTATTTGAAATAAAAAAGTTCATTAGATTTCCAGAAAAACGGAAGATTTAACAACAATGTAATTAGGTACCACTATAATATCGGCCGCATTAGAAGACCCTTACCCACCAAAATCTATAAAAATCGTTCCAGCAGCTTTCGATAAATTACCGTGTTTCCATACTTTTTCGCTACCCTGTATAGTTAATCGATTGGATTGTCGCAAACAGGAAATCTTGTGAACTGTCCCGGTAAGCTCGCTGGAGGCACTCCTCCGCTATGTGGTTGATAGATTGGACCTCGCCGCATTGACGGCGGCTTACCCCATTTGTGCATCCTGTAGGTACGCACATCGACCATGTTGAGATCTGATGCGATTAAGTGTGCACCAGGTTTACATGGTAGGTCAAATCCAGGAGGTGTCTCTGTGATGAAGGTATGACTGTAATTTCCTACCATTCATGGATCCATTTGGTGATCATGTTGAACACGGCGGCTGCGGTTAATTCTGCTGTTTGTATTGGAGGTTTTCTGGAGCGCAGTGGACTTATGGTTGCATCTTCTATATGGTTATGAATCGACAGCGCTGTGTTGCTAAAGACATTCCATCTGTGTGGAATGTCTCTCAGCACTGGTAGCCAATGGATTGGTGTAGATTTGATTACTCTAGCAATCATTCTCATGGTGTAACTTATTGATCCATATTGGTGCGCAATATTCCGTTACGGAATAAACAAGAGCTTAGCCTGAAGACCTGAGTGTGGATACCGATGCCCCACGTGTTGTGCTGCAGAGCTTCTGAATGACATTATTTCTAGTTTTTAGCTTCTCGCCAACTGTACTTAAATGTTCTCTAAATCTTAACGTTTTGTCCAAAGTCACGCCTGGGTATTTTGGATGTTTATTGTAGTTAAGGCGTGTGTTATCAAAATGAACGTTAAGAGTTCTTGACGCCAGATTTTTGTTTAGGTGGAAGCAGCTTACTTCGGCCTTAGACGCATTGGGGCGAAGTCTCCATTTTTTAAAGCAACTTCCCATAACCCCTAGGCCTTCCATCAGAATCCCTTCAGCTTCATCTAGTGATTTTGTTTGTGTTAATAAAGCCCAGTCATCAGCCTAGCCAAACTTTGTAGATATTATTGTCGGCATGTCTGTGATGTAAAGGCTAAAAAGCAATGGTGCGAGTACCGCCCGCGCCCCTTGTAGCAGACCATTTTACCTCACAAGAAGCGGAAGCTATTATAGGTCTTCACAATACCTGACCAATTCCCCTGTCCTAGGTCAACTATTGAAGGAAGTTCTATTGAGTTGTAAGAGAAGTAAGCATAGCAGGAGCAATATTTTTTAAGATACCTTTTTATTGATCACTCTTTTAGCCCACATGCGACCAAACTGCAGAGAGAAATATAGTATTTTTACTACAAAAACGTTATTACGTAGGTCAAAATTTTTGACGTAAGAGAACTGTCAAAACATTAGAATGTGACTTTCCATTACTGCCATGTTTATTATAAATATGGCAATAATGAAAAGTCACATTCTAATGTTTTGACAGTTCTCTTACGTCAAAAATTTTGACCTACGTAATAACGTTTTTGTAGTAAAAATACTATATATATATATATATTTTTTAATTCTGTTTTAGAAACCTTACGAAAATGGCCAGTTCAGCCAGCAATTGAAAGAGTATGCACTAAACCGTATACCATAGAACCCACTTTACCTGATGAAACACCAGTTCATTTTAAAATAGGATCCTCAATGATAATCCCAACTTACGGAATACACCATAACCCGGATTACTTTGCAGATCCAGATATCTTCAATCCTGAAAGATTTAGCGATGAAAATAAATCAGATATTAAACCATACGCCTTTCAACCATTTGGAGTAGGTCCAAGGAACTGCATCGGTTCCAGATTTGCAATTTTAGAAACGAAAGTTCTGTTCTTCTATATTTTGAAGCACTTTAGTATTGTCCCTACAGAGAAGACCGTAATACCTGTTAAGATGGTCAATAATGTTTTTTCTCTAATGCCTAAAGATGGATTCAATATGGGATTTAAACGTATTTAAGTTATTTTTATCGTTGTTTCATATATAGGGTGAGGCAGATAACTGGCCTATTAGAAATATCTCGAGAACTAAAGGCAACAGAATCATGAAAATTGGATTGAAGCGGTTTTGAAGGATGATCTATTAAATGAAAATATTTTCATCTCTTTTCAACTTCCGGTTATACCGGAAACTTCGTTTTTTTAAATGAGACACCCTGTATATTTTTACATTTTTGGATTCTCCTCAATATCTTCTTTCTTAAAATATGAGGTTTTGTAATATTATACAGGGTATTTTAAAAGATATTTACGTTTTTTTATTAATTTCGGAGCAATATTCACACCCTGTAGAATTGTAATAGTTTTACATTAAAAATTCTGCTTACGTTCAAGTGATTTTTAATATAGTCTACTATTGTTAAGAATCATTAGTATAGCTAATTTTAAAATTTTAGGGTTGGTCGAAACTTGGAATGAATATTTTCTGAGTTTTCTTTGTTGAGTTTAGTATTGTAATGAAATGATATTTTATAGTACTTTTTTATTTTATAAGTATTCCCTATACCTAATTGCTTTAATTTGTGAGTTATTGGTGATTCAAGCTAAACATTAATTGCAACAAAAAATACGTAAAATTTTATTAGGTTGGCCGTAAAAAAATTCAGTCACAAATAATTTTTCAGAAATAAATACATATTAATCCAGACTGATCCTTAAAATTACCAATAATGGTTTAGCAATCAAAATACCTACGTAGTTAAGATTGTTGGTGCGATTAACAATTAAGCACAAATTAAAGCAGTTAGGTATAGAAAATGCTTAAGAAATAAAAAAGAACCATAAAATATCCTTTCACTACAATACTAAAATACAGGGTGTTCCATTTAAGAAAACTCAGAAAATACTCATTCCGAGTTTCGACCAACCCTGTATACTGAAATTAAAAATTTAGCTATACTAATGATTATTAACAATAGTAGACTATATTAAAAATCATTTGAACGTAAGTTACAGTTTTAGATATCAAACTTTTACAATTGTACAGGGTGTGAATGTTGCTACGAAATTAATAAAAAAAACGCAATTATCTTTTAAAATACCCTGTATAACATTACAAAACCTCATATTTTAAGAAAGAAGACATCGAAGAGAATCCAAAAATTTAAAAATATATATTGTGTCCCATTTAAAAAAACGAAGTTATAAGCAACTTCCTGTATAACCGGAAGTAGCAAATAGATGAAAATATTTTCATTAAATAGATGACTCTTCAAAACCCCTAAATCCAAATTTTCATTATTCTGTTGCCTTTAGTTCTCGAGATATTTCTAATAGGCCCTTTATTTGCCTCACCCTGTACACACCCAGTAAACTTTGTAACGCTTAACGAATTAATAATAATATTAGTGATAAGCTTTGTCTATTACTAAATAAAATATTTTTAGTATAATGTCTGAAAGTTCATCTATTTCATTCTACTTATTTATTATACTACTTAAGTTGGAAACATATGGGAAACTTTTTTATTATTAATTTTACGAAAAAAAGTTATTTTTATAAAAAGTTCTGAATGCTCTAAAACCTAAGATTCAGTCATTAGATATCAAATTTTATCAATATTATACGAGGTATGTCAAAAAATATGAATTTCGTTCAAGGGTAAAGTACCTTTATTTCTCTGAATATCGAAAATTCTTATTAAGAAAAGTTGTTTAGAATTAAAAACTAAGATCAAATAAGCAATTATATGCTTCTAATTGAAAAAAAAATAGTTTCCAAACTTCTCTCATGGATACTTCGTTTTTATTTATTCCTACACATAAGATAACTCTTTTATTATTACTTTTACGAAAAAACTTTATTAAAATCTTTGTATGTCCTAAGCCGTAAGATGCAACCATCAGATATCACATTTTATTAATTTTATACGAGGTATGTCAAAAAAAATGAATTTCACTCAGGAGTAAAGTACCTTTATTTTTCGCAATATTGAAAATTCTTATTACTAAAAGTTGTTTAGAACTAAAAACAATGTTTCATTATGCAATTAAATCCTTCTAATTGAAATATTGCGAAATTCATATTTTTTTACTCACCTCGTATAAAATTACAAAAAGTTGATATATCATGGCTGTATCTTTGTTTTTAGACCATACAGAGCTTTTTATGAGGAATAATTTTTTTTCGCAAAATGAACAATAAAAGAGTTACCATATTTGTAATAAATAAAAACGATGTTGAGTGTTCATAAATTTGAGAAAAATTTGTAAAATATTTTTTTTTCAATTAGAAGCATGTAATTGCATATTTGATCTTAGTTTTTAATTCCAAACAACTTTCCATAATAAGAATTTTCGATATTCAGAGAAATAAAGGTACTTTACCCTTGAAAGAAATCCATATTTTTTGACATACCTCGTATAATATTGATAAAATTTGATATCTAATGATTGAATCTTAGGTTTTAGAGCATGCAGAACTTTTTATGAAGAATAACTTTTTTCCTTAAAATTAACAATAAAAAAGTTTCTCATATGTTTCCAACTTAAGTAGACACGCTGTACATATATGATAGGATAGACTGTAAGACAGATATAAAGACTTTGCTTGAAGGTGTTCAGTGTAAGTGCATTCTTTGATCAGAATAAATTAATGAAGAATTTAGTATGCTTGTAACGTAAAATCTGCATGGGTAAAGGGAAGAAAACCAATCCCCACGTTGGACGCCAAATATAGTCTAAAGTAAATTAAACAGGATGGGTAAAGAGGATGCCCAGAATTTGGGTATTATTTTGAGTGATATAAAAATTAGGCCAAGGTAAAGGTTTGTCTGGAAATATAAGTTAAACGAAGAATTCCAGATTAAAAGACGTTCACAGCGCGAACCGATTCTCCGGTGTTTTGAAGTGAGTCTACAGATCTCAATGTGGATTACTGAAGTCGGAAATAGGGTAAAAAAGGGAATCATACTAACTAGGTGGGAAGTAGATAAAAAATTTAATAAGCAAATGGAAAAAAGGACGCCAACTTATCTGTTCTCTAGTGACAAGGAAAACTCAAGGAAAACAATGTTGGAGGATTCGTACACAAATACAATTCGTACAAAATATACAAAACAGTAAAACAAATTAGGGGAGTGCATATAGATTTTCACTTCGGAAAAAATCAAACAAGATAGAACTTTTTGTAATTTCATTAAAAAATGTTTAATAAACAACATATCAAAAAGTTCTGCTCGAGAAGTGGGTGCTTCATGTTTTATTAAACAAATGAACTGCGAAATTCGATGTTTTTTTAAATAACTCCGAAAATATAAATTTTAGAAAAAACTGACTTGACCATTAAAAAATTCAAAAAACTTTACAAAAAAAACCTTTTATAAAGAATTTTCTAAAATTAAATCTGTATCTTCTATAATTTTTTATTTATAACGCTAAAGTTACCCTTCTCACAAACATTGGCGCACTGTAAACTGGAGTAGAGCGAAGTGCACGGTTGAGTTATTTTAATGTGATTCTTTAACTAATGGATCAAAAGAAATTTTACAAATTGAACATGAAAGAAGAGTAATTAAGCTATCTTATGATTATAATAGAATGAAATAAAATATATGGTTATAAGTGCGGTGTGAGCGGAAAATGAGCCTTACATGAATTTTGTTTAAAAATGATTTAAAAATGTGTAACTAATACAATTTTTCTTATCAAACTCTAATTTTTGCACAACTTACCTTTTAAGCACCGTACTAAATGATGCTTCATTCAAAAAAAAAACTCAAAAATTTAATGCAATTGATATGACGTTTCAAAAAAAGTAATTTTTGAAATATTCGTAGTTTTATAGAATTACCACCACTTTAAGACGGTATTACTCAAGTTTAAACAGATTGCAGTTTTATAAGCGATTTTTTAAAGCTTAAGATGTAATCTTTAAAATGAGAGATATTTCTTTTTGAGAAAATTAAGAAAGATAACAAAAATGTAATACAAAAACTGAAAATTACCAGCTAAAAAAATGTTTATACAAAGTGATCAAAACTTTTATCTGCAAAACTTACCTAAAATACATTTAATACTAAGCTTCAACAATAATGAATGTTCAGCAAAAAAAAATTTTAACTTTATACAGTATGTCTGCGTAACTTGGAACCTACTGATAACTTTTTTATTATCAGTTTTACGAAAAAAAGTTATTCTTAATAAAATACTCTGCATCGTACATAATCTAAAAGGCAATCATCAAGTATCAAATTTAATTAATTTTATACGAGGTATATCAAAAAATATAAATTTCACTCAAGAGTAGAGCGGACTGGGACGTTTCGCCGTCGCCGTTTCGCCGTCGCCATTTCGCCGTCGCCGTTTCGCCGTCGAGCCACTTCGCCGTCGGCCGTTTCGCCGTCGAGCCAGTTCGCCGTCGGCCGTCGGCCGTTTCGCCGTCGCCATCCCGGCATTGGTTAAGTTTACAAGATCGTGATAACATACTAACTTTTTTTATACTAATTGTCGCAAGAACGTGATAACATACTAACTTTTTTTTATACTAAATGTCAGTGTAAATAAAATGCTGATGTTGCTAGTAAAAACAAGTTATATTTTCGTATTCAACTATACATTGTTTTCGTCTGAAAAATAAAATATTTACAGTATTAAAAATATTTAAAAAGTTACATTTCATAATTATGGGCATGTCCTCTAAGATATTCTAAAATATCTCCATCGGCATTGAAGTTTCATCGGCAAGAGTATAATTAGATCATTAAATAGATAAATATGACTATTATCAGATTCCCGGAAATAAACAATATTGAGAAAAGGGATTTCAATTTCAATTGTTTTTACTGTATCAAAAATAAAAAACTTCATTATGCAAAAGTAACTACAATAATCGTTCGAAAACCATTCAAAACTTATATACAAGTAATGATCATCCCGAAATTATAAGTATGAATGCTAACAACGAAATGGCGACGGCGAAATGGCTCGACGGCGAAACGGCGACGGCGAAATGGCGACGGCGAAACGGCGACGGCGAAATGTCCTAGACCCGAGTAGAGTACCTTTAAATTTCACAATATCGAAAATTGTTATTAAGAAAAGTTGTTTGGAATTAAAAAATTTGTTTTAGTGTTCAATTACATCCTTCTAATTAAAATATTGTGAATAATAAAGGCACTTAACTCTTAAGAAAGATTAATATTTTTTACATACCTCGTATAAAATTAAAAAAGTTTGATATCTGATGGTTGTATCTTAGATTTTAGACCAGGGAGAGCATTTTATGAAGAATAACTTTTTTTCGTAAAAGTGATAATAAAATAGTTATCATAATATTGTAATAAAATGATGATGAGTATCCGTAATTTAAGAAAAAATTGATTTTTTTTTTTCGATTAGAATTATGTAATTATATATTTAAACATAGATTTTAATTTCAAGCAACTTTTCATAATATCATTTTTTTAAATACTGGAATATAAAGGTACTTTACTCTTTAACGAAATTCATATTTTTGACATAACTCGTATAAAATTGATAAAATTTGATATCTGATGGTTGAGTTTTAGATTTTTGACTATCCAGAGCATTTTATGAAGAAAAACATTTTTTCATAAAATTTATAATAAAAAAGTTTTCCATGTGGTTCCTAGCTAGGCAGACATACTGTATAAGAGCTTCTGTATAAGAATTTTCAAATTGCAATGCCATATTCGGATTCAGCATAATCAAAAACAAAATAGAAACATATTTGATCAAAGTAAAATGATGAATTTAACGATATTTTTAAAATTATTTATACAAAACAATTGTTATTGTTTAAACAATTAACAAACAATTAGCGGCCAAATCTGCGAGCAGAACTTTTTACTTTAGCATGTATATAAACTAACAAAAAAAGTTTGAGAAAAATATAAGCTTGTTTGAATTTTTCCGAAACAATGCATGTTTTCGTTCTAATTGCACTCCCCTAAATAGGTTAAATATTTTCCTAAGGTGTCCAAATCAAAAAAGAAACATCGCACTTACCGTCTGTGGTCTTAAAAGTAATTAGAACTTATTTGTTCTCTAAGAGAAGGTAAATTTAGTTGAGAGATAAAAAATAATACAAACTGGATATCTCTCTATGACCTGGTAAAATAATTGTTAAAATAATAATAAAAAGATAAAATGAATTACAAAAATTCGAAATTTACCTTGGTCGTACAAGACACATTGATTACATGCATTTATTTTTACATTACTAGACAAAATATTTAAAAAAATATTCAGAAAATTTCAGCTATTGCAATTTTTTATAATTTTATTTAGCAGAAATACCAGAAATAAAATAAAAGCTTACGGTAAATTTTGAGTTTTTCTATTAACTAAACTCTTTTAACTGCAATGTGACTGTAGTCTCTCTAACACAGCGATCATGGATAAAAGTATCTGAGATCTTCAATTCCTTATAGATCGAGTCACTAGAGAATGCTCCAATAACGGACTAAGCATAAATACAACAAAAACAAAGTTACTTCTTCTTTTGTTTTTTCAATGTGCCTCTAGTAAGTTGTCGTTCCATCGTTTTCATGGTCTTCCCACTGATCGTCTTCCTATTGGGGAACCGTCTTTCGCTGTCCCGACTACCCTATTTGTTGTCATTCAGCTTATGTGGTCATTCCATTCTATTCTTATGTTTCTTACCCAGTTATTAATGTCCCATCGAGTCTTACCATCGATTTTTAGAAGGGTTTTCATCTCCGCTGTTTCGAGCAATCTTTTTGTCCTCTATATGTCGGGTCGTGTTTCTGCCGCGTACGTCATTATTGGTCTGATGACTGTTTTGTAAATTCTGGCTTTCATTTCTTTTCCGATATTTTTATTTCTCCATATTGCGTCATTCAGGCAACCTGCGGCTCTGTTTGCTCTATTCACTAGATCTTCCACTTCTGTTTCGAGCCTTCCTTAGCTAGATAGTGTGATGCCTAGGTATTTAAACTCCATCACTTGTTCTATTATCTGACTTTCCAGCTCAAATTTACATCTCATTGGATCTGCTATTATAACCATGCATTTTGTCTTTTGTGAGGAAATTAACATGTTAAATTTTCTGGCGATTATGTTAAATTGGTGCAGCATACGTTGTAAATCATCTTCATTTTGAGAGATTAGTATTGCACCGTCCGCATCGCAGATTATTTTAAGTTGTTTTTCTCCCATTTGGTATCCTTTTTTAGTTCTTACTTTTTTATTATTTCGTCCATGAGCAGGTTGAACAATAAAGGACTCAAGTAATCCCATGTCTTATCCCTTTGCCGGCTTCAATTGGGTAAGTTAGTTCATCTTCCACTTTTACTTTTATTGTGTTATTCTGGTAGATGTTTTCGATTTTTTTAATTATTCCTAGAGGTACCTCTCTCGAGTATAACAAATGGATAACGTTCTTTAATGTGACCCTGTCAAATGCTTTCTTAAGGTCCACGAAACCTAAATATGCCGGTTTGTTGTATTCCAACGATTTCTCTTGAACTTGCCTCATTATAAATATAGCGTCAGTGCATGACCTTCCCGACCTAAAACCTTGTTGTTCTTCGGCTAATGTTATAATTTCATTAAATTTGTTTGTTATCATTGTGGTTGTTAATTTTAATGTTGTGTTTAGTAAGTTAAATCCTCTGTAATTCTCCGGGTCCGGTTTGTCTCCTTTTTTGAAGAGAGGTATTAGGATGCTTTATCTCCATTCTTGTGGTATTCTGTTTTGTTCTATAATTTTTTTATTAGTTTTAATAGTTGTTGTACAAAGTTACTTGTGGTTAGTAAACAAGACGTCGGCCCTATGCAACTAATTGTCAGGAAGGAACCGATAACAAAAGTTAATCATTTTATATACCTATAGAAATCGTATAGAAATTGCAATAGAAGCATTTATGAAACTTAAGTATATTTTATGCTAAACAATTATTATCAGCGAACTTATAACTAACAATCAAGTTCCTAAAATGTTATGTGTATCCTGTATTACTATATGAATGTGAAACTTCATTATCATGAAGGTTATTAATATGATGAACAAATTGGAAGCCTTGGACAAATAGCATGGGTTCAACGCATTTCAAATAGAGAAGTCTTAAACAGAGTAGGTCAAGGCAAAGATGACGTGATGAACTTGATAAAAAAGAGAAAACTTGAATGTCTGGGGCTTATAATGAGATGTAGTAGATACTGGATACTGCAGTTAATACTCAACGGAAAGATTGACGGAAAAAGAGGAATTGGTGGAAAGAAATATTCATGGCTCCGAAACCTTCGTCAATGGACTGGCTTATCAGCAGATGAATTGTTACATGCCGTACAAGATAGGGGGTATTCCCATCTCCGCTCACTATAATCCTTTATTACTTATGATACCCCAGGTACATTTAAAAAAAACCCAGGTCGGCTCGAAGATTAACAGGTAGGTATTAGTATCCCCAATAGTAGGTACAATTATAATTTTATCTTGGAATTATAGATTTATTAGGGAAAATTCCTTATTAACATAGAAAAACATCCTACCCTCAATACCCCTAACCCAACCTATTAGGCCTCTTAGCGCTGCAATCCCGAACGTACCCAGAGGGAGAACGCCTGCGCGTTACAAAATTGGACGTTCAATAAGGTCGAATTTTTCCCTCCGAAAACCTAATGCGCAGGCGATCTCCCTCTGGGTAAGTTCAGGATACGTTCAGGGAATGCAGCGCGAATAGGCCTAATATTGTACAGAAATTTTGGGTTCTTTGCGAATGGAAGAAACAGTTTTTCTTGGTTGGAGATGTTGGTCGTGGAATCGATTTTGCTACTGATACATAGGATAAATTTTGGTTAGATGTTTGAGACATATTGACTGTTTGGGTATCTGCTACGCCACTGCTCCTGTAGTCAAAAACAATTATCTCTAGTTGAAAGTACACTAATACTATTTTTGCACTATGGTTAACAAAGCACAACAAAATATAGAACCCCAAAAACGAAAACTAGCTTTAGGTGAAACAAAGTGGAAATGTGTAAAGGATAATTGCAAAGCTTTCATCAAAACAATTGGAGAAAATAAGAATCGAATTACAACTAGTATAAACAATAATTATAATCATGATCCAGAATCAGAAAACCTATTAGAAAGACAAGTCTTCAGTCACGGGATAAAACGAAAGGCTGAAGATGACTTATTTGAAAAACCTTCCAAATTAATTAGAAAAGAACTAAATAATAATTTTTATGGGAATCGAAAATTATTTATATGGATGGTACATTTTCGTACTGTACAAAATTTTTTAAACAAATGTTTACAGTTCACGGCTATTTGTTATTAACAATATCCCATGAGCCGAGCTGGTATATTTTATATCGGGCAGTTTTAATCTTTGCGCCGACATGGGACATTTTTAAAAGATCTACCTTTTTCTTGGGCCGAGATAGGCACTGTCCCAAGATAGAGAATGATATCGGAAAATTAGCTTGGGAGCTATCCAGGCCTAAAATTTGGGCACGGTACTCAAAGAAGAAGAACTGTAATCTATGCGGATCCCTCATCTACGAAGAAGAAACATGAACGTTAAAAGCGCAAATCAAATGGAGGCCAACAAATTCGTCGTCAACAACAACGTCATTTAAACCCATAATAGACTTTTTTTAGAAAGGCTGGGCTGAAGGAACAACTTTAACCTAGGGGTGAGCCATAATAGACCTCTCAGGTCGAGTGGAAGATATAGAACCTAACCCTAACCTATCACCTCCCCTCTCGAAATCCCTAATTCAAACAATTTAAACCATATGTTTACAACCAACTTTTTGGCCAACAGCTAGAAATAAAGAACCTGATCTGTTATACTTCAGCATTACAAAGGAAATTGGTAATAAAAATGCACAGCAGAATCATGTTTCGATCTATCCTCAGATCATTCGCAAGTAATAATTACCATAAACACTAAGATCATACAAAAATGATACTAATCTTCACTATTCAATATGAAAACTGACTGAAATATATTGAAAAAAAATACATGAATTATGAATTAATAACATTAAACTGTTTAACAACAGATAAGGACGTAGAAAAAGCATCAGATAACTAAAAAGCTGACTAGGTAGGTATATGCAAGACGCTGCATGCTTCTCAATCAGAGAAAAGATTTTCCATCTTACACAACAAACAAGATCCCATCATATTCTGTTCACAGCAGCTCGAAATAGATCAGTTGACGTTAGTACGTTAGACCAGTCCATTTAGTAAGATTGACCACCCAGGATATACATATGTCTACGTCCAGGGCCTCTCTTGCCCTCAATTTTGTCTTGTAGAATCAACTGTAAAAGTCGGTAGTGATTTTTACGCATAATGTGGCCGAAATAAGCCAATTTTCTGTTCTTTATGGTGTTAATAATTGCTTTGTCTGTTCTTGGCCTCTGAAGAATAGTTAGGTATGTTAGTTGTGTGAACATACGTAGGTAGCATCACATTTCAAATGCCTCTAATCTAATCTAGTTATCTACTAGCAAAATAAATAACCAATATGGAAAACTCTTTATGGTCAAATATTTAGGTAAGTAATACTTTTTTGGGGTGTAAATCTAAATTGTAAATATCTTACCGTATCATCCCTTTTCAATAATTCGCAGATACAATGTAGAGAATGTAAAGATGATACAAATTGCATCTACCTACATATTTTACAAACTATCCCTAGGACTATCCTCATTTGAAAAAACTTTGTTCAAGTAAGCAATACCGAAAGAAATGATGCGAGATTATTTCATTCTTCAGGAATGCATTTCAGACCAGATTAATTAATCTCAATGGATTTTGAAACTATACAATCCTTATTTGCTCTACTTTTTGACAATTTTATCGGCAGCTAGATCTAAACATAATTTTATTGATCACAGCATCTACAAAATAAATATAGGCTAATAAGCTAATAAAATCGTTTATGTTATAATTTATAATAATATATTAAACCAAATATTCCTCGACTTTTTATCGTGACCATAAAAGTAATACGCAACCCACGTATAGATGTTACCGCATGTTACAATTTTAGTCATAGAGATGATAAAAAAATACCTGTTATTTTTCCTTCTGGTAAATTTTTCTTTGTGAAAATGGTTGTTTGCTTCTTCTTTTTCTTATACTTGTTGTAGATCTGTCGATCTGTTAATCACGACGTTGAAGTATTTCTTGAGATATAGACAGCCAGCTATCTCTCCATCTTTTTGGTGGTCTCCCCGGTGAACGCTTGCCTGCTGGTTTTCCTTCTAGCGCAATTCTTGGTAGTCTGTGATCCCGCATTCTTTTTACATGACTGAACCATTCTCTCCGTCTTTGCCTACCCCATCTTACTACATCTTGAACGCCACATTGTTCCCCGATGATGTTGTTTCTTATTTTATCCCTTCTTGTCTTCCCTGCAATTGCTCTTAGTGTTTTCATTTCGGCTGTTCGTAGCATGCTTTTGGTTTTATTGGTTTCTTCTCTTGATTCAATAACATAGGTCATAGATAGATAGATACGTTTATTGACAATTTTTACATAGTAAACACTAGATGTCATGTCACAATATAAATAAGTCACTTTTGTATACATAGGAAATAACTAAGAAATAATACAAGAACACATAATATAACGTGAAAAATAGAAATATAAAAATATAAAAAAAAAGAATTCAATTAGGTGTAATATAGTTTTCATAAAAACAACCACACTAGGAGATCAAACAAACAAATTCCTGTATACTATAGAAACAGTGTTCCAGTAGGAAGTGTTTTGCTAATTTATAAAATTGTTTAGAATTCATTGCCTTAATATCAATATTTTTGTTTAGGTTTAAAAAACAATTATACAGATTATAATCTATTGTATTAAGTTGTGTAACACACAATCTGGAATATGGTATAATGATATGACTTTTGTTTCTTGTATTAGGTATACTGATATTGATGAGCATTTGTTTTTACATCTGATATGGTCTATCACCAGTTAACAGTTTATCATAACAGGTCTGATGCAAGTTTTATAAATTCTAACTTTGCTGTCCAGTCTCATATATGGCTTATTCCAGACCACATCGCTCAAACATCCGAACATGACTGCGGCCTTGTTTATTTGTCCTCTTAGGTATCTTGCTGGGTCATGATAACTTGATAAGTCTACACCTAGATATTTTAATTGGTTTAGCTGTTCTATGGGTTAATGGGTTTGCCATCTACCACGACCTTGCATCTAATTGGATCTTTCGCAATGGTAATGCATTTTGTTTTCTGCGTGGATATGTTCATGTTTAGTCATCGATATGCTTGGTAGAATCGATAAAGTTGTCTTTTTAGGTCATCCTCATCTTCTACAATCAGGGCTGCATCATCCGCATTGCACACTACACTGATTCTACTGTGACCGAGTCTATATCCTAGTTGTAGCGATTCCACATGTTCTATTATTAATTTCATCCATTAGCATATTGAATAGAAATATGCTGAGGATGTCTCCTTGCCTGATTCCTCCTGGTGTTGGTATGTTGGTCGTAGTGGTGTCGTTTGTTTTAATTTTTGTCGTGTTGTTATTGTTCATTTGGTTTATCACTTCAACAATGTTTGCCGATATCCTTTTTTGTTCCATTTTCTGTAATATATCGCTAAGTCTGAGTCTGTCAAATACTTTTGTTAGGTCTACGAAGCAAATATATGCGGGATTGTTATATTCTATCTACTTCTCTTTGGCTTGTTCCATGACAAATATTGCGTCAGTCGTCGACCTGTCTTTTCTGAAAGCTTGCTGTGCTTCTCTGTTCTTTATTCGTGATTCCAATTTATCCTTGAGTATGCCTGTGAATAATGTCATTGTCGTATTTAACAGAGTTATTCCTCTGTAGTTGTCCGGGCTACCACAAACGACTTGACCGTCTCTTGAGAGAGTTATTCCTCTGTGGTTGTTTGTGATTGTGAGAATTATTGTCTTGTACAACGAGAGCACAAGCTAAAAAACAGAAAGATATACACAATTCGAAAAACGAAGGGACTGATTAACCTAATGTTGTCGAACTGTTGAAATTCCCTAAAAATGCAATAGAAGCGAGACTAGTAATAAATATTAATGAATACGAAGATTATCGTAAGATACTGCTACTGCTAATAATTAGTGTTGCCAAATGCAAGACCAAGACGAGACTTAGTGAAGCGTCTAATGTCTTCTGATTGATGAGTAATGTCGCTGGGTTTAATTAGTTAGATAGTAGAGACAATGGACTGTTTAGATTTGTAGAGGTAAAATATATATGTGCGTTTAGTATAGCAAAAATGAATAAATGTGTGTGTTTGTACGCAAATGTGAAAAAGTTGACCTGGCTATATGTTCATATTCAGATTCAGGGACTCAACTGTACATAATATTCTTCTGTAAGTGTCTTTATTTCTATTAATAATATCACTAAAAAAAAGAATTATTATATAAAAGTAACGAAGTAGCGTATAATGGAGTGAAGTGTTAAGTGTAACGTAGCAATCAAAACTGCACTATTAGAAGATACCCAACTCTACCAGGTACATATCTATAACCAATAAATTGGGAGTAATTATTATTGTGTATGTGCGCACACCCAATTAATAGAAATAGATGTATATAAAATTTACGCGATAGTTGCGTATAAACGTCCGAGTGCGGTCCTAATTAGATTCTCATAAAAGTTTTATGTAACTGCAGGGAATTGCTTAACTCATGTATACACTTACAGTACCGTATTATCCATTTAATTCCAATATAAGTATAAGATTATAGATTAGATCTTAATTAAAAGATTGGCGGAATGATTATTTTTACCGTACCACTTTGTAAATTATGGCAAGTCCTGGAAAAATCCATTATTAATATAACTTGAATAAAAGCAGTGCAAAAATTCTATAACAACATCCAAGCCAACAAAAAAATCAACAACAGATTATCCGATAGCTTCATGGTGAATAAAGGGACTACGACAGGGATGCAGCTTATCGCCAACACTGTTAAAATCTATATAAACGAGGTCTTAAATAAGTGACGGAAATCATGTTCTGGAATGGGGATACAGCTAAACGACGACTCAACACTATACACACAGCATTTTGCTGACGATCAGGTGGTGATTGCCCAGGATAAATATGATCTAATATTTATGACATACCGGCTGTTTCGAGAATACAAAAAATGGGGCCTATACGTTAATATAGAGAAAACCAAATATATGTGTTTAGGAGGACAGAAAAATTAATTGCAACTAGATATGGTTATCGAGCCAAGTTCTGATTATATAATATATACGTTTGAACGAGAATCCAACAAATTGGAAGGACAGAATTCGAAATAGAGGAAATAATTATGAAAAGAAAGAACGTAATAGAAGCTTTGAATTCACTTCTTCTTCTTTTACGGCACTACATGCCAGATTGAGTCTTGGCCTCCTTTATTTTTTGCCTCCACCCTTGTTGGTCTGTGGCTGCTCTTCTCCATACACGGACTCCTAAAAGGGTTTGTCCGTCGCTGTTTACTGTATCTTCTTAGCGCTTTCTTGGCTTTCCAACTTGATTTTCCGTTTGATGTTCATTGTTAGACTGTATTCTTGATCATATACCGCTATTCTGTTCACCAGTCTCTGAAGATCTTCAATATTTTCAGCTAAGATGACAGTGTAATCTGCATATCTAATGTTGTTAATGGGAACTCAATTTACCCTTATTCCAGGTATGTCACCCTCAAGAGCTTTTATTAGGGTCTCTTCTGAAGAGACATGAAAAGGAATTGGCGACGATACGCATCCCTGTCTCAAACTCGTCTAATTTTAATTTCCTCATCTGACAGCTGTTTGTTTAACACGTACTTTTGCTCGCTGCTGAGGTCATTGTATTCTATTTTCTTTGATTTCAGGACATTCATTAATAGTTTATCCCATACTTTGTCGAATGCTTTATTATAGTCAATAAAACACACATACCTATATATTTTGATTTATGTTCAGGCATCTTGTATTAGTATATTAAGCAAAAAAGGAGCTTCACGAATTTCTAGGCCTTATGGCGACGAATCTTGGAGCAGGCCCGAATCCACAAAGGATTGTCGAGCCAAAGATGATGATTAACTATTTAGATGGGAAATAAGCCACAAAACACCTTACGTCTTTAGTAACACGTTTTTGTTGCGAAAGTAATGACATTTTTTTCATCTTCAGTAAGAATCCTCCACAAAACTGAGTTACAATATTATACTGTCGTATATTATGATACATCATCATATCATCATCTTTGTTCTGAAGCTATTTCCTTGTGGCATTTTTATGATTAACTATTTATATGGGAAATAAGCCACAATTAAATTGAAAAAAAATACTTTTATTAACGTTTCGACGCCCAAATCGGGTGTCGTTGTCAAAATACAAAATACTACTAAATTAAACAAAAATGTTGTTGCTAAGTAAAAAAATCCTTCTAATAATTTATTTAATCTGACTCATTTATATTGGCAATTCAGACGTACATTATACATTTTGAAATAGAAGACTTTAAAATGATATCGCCAATATTTATGAGTTGCGTTCCTGGGACGACTTTACTAAAAGATAGTTCATTCGATTACATGAAATCAATCCCAACTCAAGAATATCCATCACAAAAAAAATCATAGCATGTGATCTGTATTTAAAAAGACAACCAAATGCAACGATGGCAGTAAAATTCTCACGTTAGAGATTCCATAGTAAATCACGAGGGAAAATCAGGAAAAAACCTCGTGATACTATCCTGACATCGTAAGTATTTGGTCTTACATTTAATTTACTCTCAAAACCTAATACCAAATTTTGACTTTAATATAATTAAATTATAAATAATATTAATAGTACATAGATATACAATAAGTAATACTAAAATATAAAATATGTACTAACTCGATATGTTATTGACTTACTAATCGTGGTATTTTCTTTCTATTGACTTTCTCTTTCAGTATGGGTAACTACCTATTATTAATAGATATTAACAGTATCTATTATTATTTATAATTTAAACATAATAAAGTCAGAATTTGGTATTAGTTTTTGAGAGTAAATTAAATGTAAGGCCAAATACTTACGATGTCGGGATAGTATCACGAGGTTTTTTTTCCTGGTTTTCCCTCGTGATTGACTATGGAATCTTTAACGCGAGAATTTTACTGTCATCGTTGCATTTGGTTGTCTTTTTAAAGACAGATCACATGCTATGATTTTTTGTGACGGATATTCTTGAGTTGGGATTGATTTCATGTAATCGAATGAACTATCTTTTAGTAAAGTCGTCCCAGGAACGCAACTCATAAATATTGGAGATATCATTTTAAAGTCTTCTACTTTAAAATGTATAATATACGTCTGAATTGCCAATATAAATGAGTCAGATTAAATAAATTAATAGAAGAATTTTTTTACTTAGCAACAACATTTTTGTTTAATTTAGTAGTATTTTGTATTTTGACAACGACACCCGATTTGGGCGTCGAAACGTTAATAAAATTATTTTTTCAATTTAATTGTGGCTTATTTCCCATCTAAATAGTTAATCATAAAAATGCCACAAGGAAATGGCTTCAGAACAACATAAAGATGATGATATGATGATGTATCATAATATACGACAGTATAATATTGTAACTAAGTTTTGTGGAGGATTCTTACTGAAGATGAAAAAAATGTCATTACTTTCGCAACAAAAACATGTTACTAAAGACGTAAGGTGTTTTTACTAATTGAAATTTCCGGAAACGTTAAATTATAGTTAAAAATCTAGATCCATTCCTGCACTATGTATACGAATACAAATCGTAACTTTAACTCCGATCTGCGAAATGTTCGGAGTCTCAGCAAACCCCAAACTATCATTAAAAAAATACCCAAGGTACTCGAAATCTAGTTTATTGCTTATAGTACGTTACAGATCGAAAAGCGATTAGTACTTTCTCTTTTTATTTTTCTGTCTCCCAAATCGGGATAGACTGATAGTCCGATGCAAGTCGTCAGTTGTGGTCAGAAGTAAGTTGAAGTGAGGTGCGATTTTTATTGTAGAAAAAGTAACGACTACGTAAGTGATCTACTTTCAATAAGGCAATACTTAAATAATTTAGGGATTTATTTGTTTTTAATATTATTAATGTTTTAAAAAATTGATATATCATTAAAGCTTAGTTGAAAGCTCTTTCTACCTTGTAATCACCCCAATCTAAATAATCCTTCATGATTTATTATGTATTTTCTATAATTTTTTCCAGTCCCTTTATTCCGCATTTTTTTCTAGCTTTTGTTTTCTACTCAATATATCTTGTAATTAACATCTTATATTATCCTATGTACTTTTATTACCCTGAATATTTTAAACGACCGGTCGGCAAGCTTTTTCTATAAGGGCCACAAATATTATGAGGATGTTGGTGCCGGCGACATTTTACCTAAATTTACTACATTTTAAAGATAAAACTATTTTTTGGCCTTTTAGTAAATTAATTTGGGTGGGTATAAAATTAAGTGAGGCTTATAAACCTAATGCGATTTTTAAGGTTGTACTTAACTTGAATGATTTTTAATGCCTGCTTCAATTTTGCAAAGATTGAAAAAATCCACTCACACAGATATGTACTTATGTTTCTTATCTTTTTCTGTATATTTGTTTGTCCCTTTAATATTTATGGTCAATAAACTACATTTTAAGTTCTATTATTGCGCACAGTTACCCGACATATGCGCACCATTAGCCGAATAGTTCGTGTAATTGTGCGCGTTACACTAATTGGAAATATCGCCCCTCACTGTTCTACTGTTCAACCATTCATTGAATAAGGTCCGACCAATATACCAATTTGAAGTATATCTTCAAAAAAGTTGGAAACTGAAATTTGCAAAATATCCTGACTTAGCCTTAGCTGCGCACCAATAACCGAATCTCCCCTACATCATTTCTATAAACTACAAATGGGTTTTTGGAAAATCTCCTTGTTAAGTAAAATATTTTTAAAATTAGCAAAGGTTTTTAAACTGAGTTTGGAGTTGTATGAACACATTTTTCATTTTAGTATTTTGCCATACAAAATTCCCCTTGCTCCTTCAACGACTTTCTTGCAGTTCGGGAAATGGTCGAGCTTTCTTTTACCAATATGTTTGATAAATTGTTTCAGTTTTTTATACAATGAATTCTTCTTCTTCTGAATACATCTCATATCTCATCTTTGATTTACTTTAGTTTGTCGGTTAAATCAGTCAGAAAGATCTATCTACTGGTTATTGAATAGATCTTCCAGAGGATTTTATTTAATCTCCTTTAAAACCTATTTAGAATGTCACCCCAACTCACAACTGAGCCACCTCACTTCACTGTAATAAATGACGTCACCATAGTCAAATTCCAGATCTTCCAGGAACTTTTCGAAGGTCTATGATGTGATTTTTTCTTATAGAATTGACAGTAGATACAACCTTGGCCATTTTTTATTTCTAAAATAATAAGTTGTCCCACAGCGTCTATTGATGACTATTACAATTAAATATCAAGGGAGCAGCTGAAGCTAAATCTTTCTGTTTGGTAATGACTCTTCCTATACCTACACCTGTGTTTTGACAGCTCATTTTCTTGCCTTCGTCAGTAGTAACACTTATTTGTTAACTTAATCGTAATAACTCTAAGGCTTGTTTCAAATAACGGAATAACCCGTCCCCTAGAGACGTACTCTTCTGGTCAGAAGTGCACATTTTTATAGGCTCTTTCAAACAGCTCTTACTTGCGAGGGCCGCACCGTAGTGGTTTACCGGTCGCATGCGGCCCGCAGGCCGGTGGTTGCGGATCCCTGTTTTAAATTAATTTTTTTCATGTGTTCTGTAATTAATCAATGTTATTTCCTCCAAATATTACCGATAACCTTATCATTGTCTTGTAAGTTGTTTCTGTCATTTTATTTTCGTTTGTTCTCTTATTATTTTATTACTATATTGAGATAGTCTTCTCTTTTCTGTCAATTTTATTTATTTTTATTTGGCGTTAATTTGTCCTGTGAATAACGGCAGAACACCTAGTAGAACGATTAGCGGAACTAAGGTGGGACTTCGGCCAGTAGTAAGACTAAAGAAGAGCTGGATAGACGAAGTGAGAACTGATGCAAAAGAGATATTGAAGATGGACAACTGGAGGAGAGCAGCCACAGACAGAGATATTTGGAGACGGATGCTGGAGGAGGCCAGGGCCCTACTTGCGCTGTAGCGCCACAGGAGAGAGAAAACATGTCGTGCGTTTCTGTTACTTCTTTTTTAAAATTACTTTGATTCCTAGTAATTTCCCCTCTCTCTTCTTATGTTATAAACCTACCTTCTTTCAGGTCACATTTAATTAAATTATTTGTTCATATATTTGTTTGGTGCTTCAGTTTTCAAGTTGAAAGCCGAATTTAAATACTATCTATTACAGTTCCATATCGTACTTATTTTGGACATAAGCCTCATCTTATCTATTTAAGTATATATACTCTCGGTCTACAACTTTCTCCGTCTTCCGATACCCATTCGCCACTCCTCTCTGTCCGCATATTGACCTACTTGCAGACCTCTTTCATCCATGGCTTTATTTATTCTTGCCTGCCACCTTTTCCTCAGTCTACCTCTTCTTCTTCTACCTTGCAGTTTCCCATTGTCTATTTTCCTGGTTTATATACAGTTTTGTTAGTATCCATCTTATTCCAGCATCTCTCTTAATAACATGTTTTAGCTCATCTTTGAGATGAGCCTCTTTTTGGTGCTTCTAAGCTATTTATGTGCTACATTTGTTACCTACAATTTCTAAAAATAACTGTTCCAGATATTTATGGCATTGGCGAAGAATTGCTGTGCAATTGCAGACAATGATGTTTAACTATTTTTTTTTTTCATTTCTGCGAGACCAATGTGTTGCTTTGTCTACTTTGTCAAGTTTATAGAAATAATATCTGAGTGAGCGATGTCCAATGAGAACACCTGTAGTACCTCCAATTCAGTTTTCTAAGGTCCTAAAAATATTTTTAAGTAGTTAACAAAACAATATGTAGCATTAAGCTATTTTTTCCCATTTTCGGACATCTTCCATGGTGCGGATTTTTGAGGTATCCCAGAGAGGCTCTGGTCCTATAAAAGGTGTACTATCTACTTCTTTAGCCAGTCTGGCAGCAATCTCGTTATCAGCAATCCATTATATTGTTATAATATTATATAATATAATCTTATAATATTATATAATATAATGTTATAATATTATATAAGTTACTTTGTTGTGCCTCGACTGTTACTTAAGGATTCTATTTGTAGTTTCAAACTGTTACAAACTCAACAAGTTGTGGATATTAGAGTCTTAAGTTCAACTTGGCTATCATTAATAAACATTTTGGCAGAATTAAGGCTTATGTTAGGTTAGGTTCATCTCTAGGTTAAATTTGTCGGTAGGTGACACTTCTACGAAGTCGTAGAACTCGAATTGATAATGGTCAAATGTATTGAGCTTTATCCTATCGATCCCTGGCAGTTGCTTAAAACGAGTTCCGCCATCTCGTTATCAGTCTGGCAGAATCTGCAATTCACACTTTCTGTCAGTTCGATTTTCTGTGTTTCCTATTCATATCTAGTAGATCTTATGATCTCTTCTTCGAAGGCTTATATATAAAAGCCTTCGAATGTGTTGGACCCATTTGTTCATACCTACGTTTACATTTCATCCTTTCCACACAGTCCGATATTCTTCTTTTGACTGTACTCTTTGCTATGCCAACAACAGATTCTAACCCTATGGATGTTTCTTTTGCCCCTCCCCTGACACGTAGGTTCGCTTTTTCGTTCTCTTCAATACCAGTATGTCCTCGCACCCAGAGTAAACTTACTTTGTTACTTTTCCGATCCTAATTAGATTCTGAAGACAGTTCCAAACTAACTTGGAATCAATCCGATTCGATTACAGAGCCTTGAATGCCACCTGGCTAACAGATATAATCCTTATAGATCTGTCCCAGTAGTTCCTTTTTATTATTTCTTGTAGGCACATCTCTATAGCAGTAATGCTCACCTGGAAAATGGTAGAGTGATTACATAGGTTTTCACTCAGGCTTAGCCTTGGTTTCGCTCCGTTTAGCCCAGCTCCAACTTCTTCATCGGCTTTTAAGCCATCTGTAGCAGACCCAGCATTAATCTGCCATTATGAGATTCATTTTATTAGATTCCCATTCGTCCCGTAGGACGAGTTTTAAAACTTGGAACGTATTATACGGTAGGTATGTATTTTAGAGAAACCCTCACGTACAAGTCTTAACTTCTGTACATTATTTTTAAATGTTGTATGGCATTTCTTATAAACAATTGGAATTTATGATTTTACCAAAAATTTAAGTTCGATAAGCTGCAATAAATTAATTTGTTATTGCAATGAGTTTAACAACCAGACTACTTTGGTATTAGAACGTTTGAGATCAAATAGGAAAAATATTCCGATTCGGATTTTTTGCACATTCTTACTAAAAAAGGACCCCTTTTAACAAATTTGCAGGTTGCCAGGACCAAAAGTGGGTCAAAAATATTTTAAACGTTTTTTTTTTGTTTTTTTCCTAAAATTATTTTTTTTTTGCATGGAACAAAGTTTTTTTAGGTATCTTGGATCATTCCAAACAGAAAAGGTCTGTAGTGACTTTTCTCTAAATTTGATAGTTTTTGACATATAAGTGAATAAAAATTGAAAAATTGCGAGATCGGCCATTTTTAACCTTCAAAAAGTATGTGAAAAACTTAAAATTTGAATGTTGCCAAGGTAGGTACATATTCTTTAATAGTGTAGGAAACAGAGGTTGAACCTTGCAAAATGGACACAAGTCCGGTTTTATTTTTTTTCTGGCATATCAAGGGGTGCTTATTATAAGACTAACTTTTTCTGAAAAAATTTCGCCCCGGAACCCCCCTTTTCACCCCTTTAAAGGGGGTAATTTATGGTTTTTGCAGAACGTAGCCCTTCCTGTACCTTTTACAAAGAATTTCTTTTATAGAAATATGAAGAGGACTATATTTTCTACGATTTATTTGCGACAGCATCTCTCTATCATCCACCGTTTAGCAAGGGTGGCGCCCCAAAGTTGACAAATTTTTAAAAAAGATGTTTTTAGAAAAATATATTTTTCGCTAACTGTAACGGAAATTAAAAAGAAATGCTACGGAGATTATTCACAAATATATGATTGATTTTTTCGTATAGGTTTCACTTAAGGGTAATTGTCCTTTTTTTAATGACAGGGTGTTACATTTTAAAAAACCCCTTTTTATACCATCTGAACCGTTTATGCTAGAGTAAAAAGACTTTCAGCGATTACCCATGTACTGGTGTCATTTACAAATTTGTATAATGCACCCCCATTTTTTCCCCGGAACCACCCAAAAAAGAAGAAGAATTAATAAATAAAGTGATTTTCTTGGAATCCTTCACACACAATGCCCTTTATTAATATGCTTCATATATCATTTTGTGCAAGTTATTATTACCCATGCATGGACACTAAACGCGATTTCCTAGTGTAACCCTTGTAGCCAAAAACAATAAATAAAATGGGGGGTTAAAATTTTTTTTGTTTTTTGCTTTTTGATCCATATGGGCATATGCTTCATCAATAGTGCTTTTCAAAAATATATATGGTTATTGCAACATCCCTGCGCAAACAAACCCTATCCTTGAAAATATACTGCAGAAACTACCCCTATACCTTATCCAGCATGTTTTTACGATTTTCTCATTACCTATTCATTTTTTTAAACAAAACTTATACAAGGTTAAAGACCACTATTTACTCTAAAAATTAGGTCCTATTCATTTTTTTCGTTTAAGCAACCGTTACGGCACAGTGGCGCCGTAAACCTCATATATGCTTTGACGGGCTCCAGTTTTTGTTTATTTTTTCGTCATCTGTTTGTTTTATTGATAAAGTACTTATGTAAAATAAAACAACACAGTGTAACCTACAAATCATGACCTATGCATATTTTACATTCTTTGCTCCCCAAAGCTACAGTGGTGGCCCAAAATAAATTTTTTCATATTTTCGCCACCTACACGCATTTTATTGCGTTAATGCTACCTTAATAGCACAATATTCACCCCTAAGTGGTCGCTAAGCAGTGGCGGATCCAGGGAGGGGTGATGGGGGCGATCACCCCCACCCCTCTCAAACCAAGTGATATTATATTTAAAGATTATAAAAATATTCATTTATTTTTATAGAAATACTTATATAATATTAATATTATTTTTATAAGAATGACTTTTTATGCTTTAGCGACAGTGGCGGATCCAGCATCGTTAAGAGGGGGTGCCAATTGGTTAAATTTCTATAAAAATAAATGAATATTTTTATAATCTTTGAATATAATATGACTTGGTTTGAGAGGGGGGGAGGTGTTCACCCCCATCACCCCTCCCTGGATCCGCCACTGCGTAGCGACCACCTAAGGGTAAATATTGTGCTGTTAAGGTAGCATTAATGCAATAAAATGCATGTAGGTGGCGAAAATATGCAAAAATTTATTTTGGGCCACCACTGTGGCTTTGGGGAGCAAAGAATGTAAAATGTGCATAAGTCATAATTTGTAGGTTACACTGTGTTGTTTTATTTTGCACAAGTACTTTATCAATAAAACGAACAGATGACGAAAAAAAAAACAAAAACTGGAGCCCGCCAAAGCATATATGAGGTTTACGGCGCCATTGTGCCGTAACCGTTGCTTATACGAAAAAATGAATAGGACATAATTTTTAGAGTAAGTAGTGGTCTTTAACCTTGTATAAGTTTTGTTTAAAAATAATACATAGGTAATGAGAAAATCGTAAAAACATGCTCGCCAAGGGATAGGGGTAGTTTCTGCAGTACATTTTCAAGGATAGGGGTGGTTTTCGCAGAGATGTTGCAATAACCATATATATTTTTGAAAAGCACTATTGATGAAGCATATGCCCATATGGATCAAAAAGCAAAAAACAAAAAAAAATTTTCAACCCCCCATTTTATTTATTTTTTTTTTGCTTAAGGGGTTGCACTAGGAAATTGCTTTTGGTGTCCATGCATGGGTAATAATAACGTCCACAAAATAATGTATGAAGCATATTAATAAAGGGCATTGTGTGTGAAGGATTCCAAGAAAATCAATTTATTTATTAATTCTTCTTTTTTTTTGGGTGGTTCCGGGGAAAAAATGGGGATGCATTATACAAATTTGTAAATAGCACCAGTACATGGGTAATCGCTGAAAGTCTTTTTACTCTAGCATAAACGGTTCAGATGGTATAAAAAGAGGTTTTTTAAAATGTAACACCCTGTAATTAAAAAAAGGGCAATTATCCTTAAGTAAAACCTATACAAAAAAATCAGTCAATTATTTGTGAATAATTGCCGCAGGATTTCTTCTTAATTTCCGTTACAGTTAGGGAAAAATATATTTTTTTTAAAACATCTTTTTTAAAAACTTGTCAACTTTAGGGCGCCACCCCCGCTAAACGGTGGATGATAGAGAGATGGTGTTGGAAATAAATCGTAGAAAATATAGTCCTCTTCATATTTCTATAAAAGAATTTTTTTGTAAAAGTTACAGGAAGGGCTACGTTCCGCAAAAACCACAAATTACCCCCTTTAAAGGGGTGAAAAGGGAGGTTCCGGGGCGAAATTTTTTCAGAAAAAGTTAGTCTTATAATAAGCACCCCTTGATATACCAGAAAAAAAATAAAACCGGACTTGTGTCCATTTTGCAAGGTTCAACCTTTGTTTCCTACACTATAAACATCGATTGATGAAATCCCGAAGAGTTTTTTGCAATACAGTATTCAAAACTCCTTTTTTTCTAATTTCTAATCACGCGTGCGCGACACTATTTTCCACCGTTGCATGTGTATAGAGTACCTATGGTGCAAATGAAAGGAATAAAGTTGTTATTTCGTAAACCTGCGACTTTAAGGAAAAACCCCGAAACAGGTCGATTTTTATTTTTAAGTTATGGTATTGTGGCATATACGGTATACTCGTGACGTCATCCGTCTGGGTGTGATGACGTAATCGATGATTTTTTAAATGAGAATAGGGGTCGTGTGGTAGCTCAATTGAAAGGTTCTTCAATTCTCTATTCAGTAATGTAAACATTTACATAATTATTTATACAGGGTGTCCAAAAAATTGTTATTAAATTAAATTATTTGACAAAAAAGAAGTGGAAGGACACCCTACATAAATAATTATATAAATGTTTATATTACTGAATAGAGAATTGAAGAGCCTTTCAAATGAGCTAGTACACGACACATATTCTCATTTAAAAAAATCATCGATTACGTCATCACGCCCAGATGGATGACGTCACTAGTATACCATATATGCCACAATATCATAACTTAAAAATAAAAATCGACCTGTTTCGGGATTTTTCCTTAAAGTTGCCGGTTTACGAAATAACGAATTTATTCCTTTCATTTGCACCATACTGTCGGTGGAAAATAGTGTCGCGCACGCTTGGTTAGCAATTAAAAAACAAAGGAGTTTTGAATATTGTACTGCAAAAACTCTTCGGGATTTCATCAATGGATGTTTAAAGAATATCTATCTACCTTGGCAACATTCAAATTTTCGGTTTTTCACATAGTTTTTGAGGGTTAAAAATGGCCAATTTCGCAATTTTTCAGTTTTTAATCGCTTATATATCAAAAACTATCAACTTTAGAGAAATGTCACTACAGATCTTTTCTGTTTGGAATGATCCAAAAAAATCTAAAAAAAACTTTGTTCCATGAAAAAAAATTATTTTAGGAAAAAACAAAAAAAACGTTTAAAAAATTTTTGACCCACTTTAAAAGTAAGATCTGACCTTTCTGAGTAAGATTGTGCAAAAAATCCGAATCGGAATATTTTTCCTAGCGGATGCGCAGTGGCTTTCTGGACTAAAAAGGATATTATAGCTCTTGGACCCACACTTAAAAAGATCATTATTACCTACCTCCCTCATGAGACTTCGTTTATTCAGTTATTCATGTTGAGTCGGACAACTTTTCTAATACGGAAAATGTGTCGTTTCGTAAATATAGAGGTTTCTAAAATTTGGTGCGTCCGACAACAACTGGAGTAACCTTAAAAATCTGTCGGACTATGTTACCAAGTAATTGTAAATATTGTTATCAAACAATCCTGAAAAAATCAGCCGTGAGGGTATCATTTTTATTAAAGTTATGGACTCATAAAATGAGTACCCCCACAGCTAATTTTTGCAGTATTGTTTGATAGAAATACTTACAATTTACCATTACTACCGCCCCATAGCTCTACTCAGCATGGTATATAAACTATTAGAAAAGCTTCTCCTCAACAGAATTAGTCACAGGATACTAGAAAACGTTCCCATTGAACAAGCTGGCTTCCGCCCTTATCCAAGCTGTACTGACCAAGTGCTGTCATTAACAACTTTTATAGAAGCTAGTTTTCCAAAGAAACAAAAGACATAAATAGATCTAACAGTAGCATATGATACTGTTTGGAGACAGGGATTAATATATAAACGGGCCCGTATTATCCCCTGCAGAAATATAATTAACCTCATTGACAACATGCTGACCCACAGAGCCTTCCAGGTTATAATGGGAAAGGAGACGAGTAGACAGATGAAACTTAACAATGGCCTTCCACAGGGTTCTGTCCTTGCCCCCTTACTTTTCAGCCTCTATATTGCTGACATGCCTGAAACCGAATCTCGGAAGTTTGGATATGCTGACGACTGGACCCTTGCAACAAGCCACCGATCTTTAGAAACTACAGAAATCACTCTTACGAATGACCTATCCATCCTCAGCGAATACCTTAAGAAATGGAGACTACAACCAAGTAGTACAAAAACTGAAGTATCAGCTTTTCATCTCAACTGGCAAACAAGAAGCTGGCAAACAAGAAGCTGGCAAACAGAGAATTGCGAGTGTATTTTAATAACAAGCTGTTGAAACACAATAAATACCCGAAATACCTTGGGGTTACTCTAGATAGAACGCTCACATTCAGAGAACATCTGACGAAAACAGCAGCAAAATTGAAAACACGCAACAATATAATACAGAAATTCTGCGGCACTACATGGGGGTCCACAGCATCAACTTTAAGATCCTCTGCTCTTGGCCTGATATATCCGGTGGCAAAATACTGTGCACCAGTGTGACTAAATAGCAGGCATACCTACCTGGTCGACACTCAACTAAACCGTGCTATGCGTATGATAACAAGCGCAATTAAGCCCACCCCTACGATGTGGCTATCCACCCTTAGTAATATAGCACAACAAAACCTACGCCGCGAACATGCATTGGTTAAAGAATACAACAAAATAATGGAAAGTCGCCAGCTTCTAGTCCACAACGACATCCCCGATATTCTTGGAAACCGTGTCCGATCCAGCCCAAGTAGCACAATCAAAACATTTTAGTTTCATTTAAGGTTTATAAAGGTTTTATTGTGGTAAATAAGAAGATAATGGTTTTAAGGTTACCTTGTAGATATACTGCCAGAACTTTAAAACTGTTAAGCATTTGTCACTAATTTTAAAGTATCTAGTAAGTGTACCAAATAAGACTAATTAATCTTAATAGATAATTTGTCTTATTGTAGTTTTAAAATGGTTTATTCTTAGTTCACTTTAAAACTAAACAGTTTTATGAAGAACTTCCGGACTGTTTGGTTTTATTAGATTCTCGTTTGTGACCTTTTAGTTTTATTGCAGTTTTGAAGATTCTCCTAATATGATTAATAAAACCTATTATTAAAACTACTTGATCTCAAGACTATTATGTCAGTAAAACATATGCATTCAAACTATTTTTTAGTTTTCTTTAAAGTTGCTTTCTTAAATGCAATTAGTAGGCTATATTAAAACAAAACGCTCTTAACTTAATCAATTTGATTATCGTAAAGACCAAACTATGCTTCTTGTTAGAAACTCTTCTTTCATGTCCAAAATGGTCGGCCCTTTATTTTAGAGCGAAACAGTGGTGTAGTGTGTTGTAAAAAGTGAAAGTACAGTTAGTATGGAAGAAATAAGTAGCGAGTACTTAGAATATAAACGAACTGGTCATTTTAAAAGAAAAATACAACACACACAGCACTACGACGTCTCGATTTTAGGTTAGATTCACATTAAAACCGAGTGGCATTATTGACAGCTTGATAGCTTTTATGTAGGATATATGCTCTTGGAAAGGTATAAAATAAAACCATTTGATCTTAACAATTCTCTGTCGATAGACCAAATAGTATTATTTGGATTTCGGCCATATTGCTTTCTGGAGATGCTGAAAACCATGATAGATTACAATATAAGGCTTACATAAAACTTATAAATAAGCGCCTTAAAGTCATAAATTCTATTTATTTTAACATTAAAACATTAAAATTGTAGATAAAATATTATTTTTCTTTTAAATTAATATTTTTCCGATTTAAATTTTTTTATTATTTTTATTTTTTAATCGTCAAAATTCAGAAATTTTAGGGCGCGTGAATTATTTAGACCTATTTTTGTTAACATTATCAATAAAGTTGGATGTGCAAGTGTTTTTCTACCTTGACAGTCCGAAATAACCAAGTACTTTTTATTATTTTATGGTTACAAATACGTATTTATATACCTATCAAAACACATGGGAAAATATGTTGGCTTATATGGAGTATATGGGTTTTAAAAATCATTTAATATGGTAAATTGTCTTAAAAAGTCTTCATTTAAAAAACCTTTTTACGTTGGCTATAAAACTGCCTGCACTTAACGTGTCTTTTAACATGGTTTTAAAAGTACCTTCACAGCAGCTTTAAAACCAGTTGCTTAAGAAAACAAAGTTTTAAGAAGGTTTTTATTTTTGGTTTTATTGACCTCTTTCAGAGTGGGCCCTTTTATGCTGAAAGCGGTTTTATTACAACCTTAAGGTTTACTTAAAAACCAAATGGTTTTAATTTTAGTTTTATGCTACAGTTTTAAAGCATCCTTAAAATACTTAATAAACCCGTTCGGTGCTACTTGGGAGGTTACCCCCTCTATAAGCTGCTCAAGCGCTGCAGCAATCCAACTTTGACTTAAATACCCGATGGAGAGAAGATTGGGAAAGTAAGACAAATCCGCATTACCATAGTCTACCAGACATCATAAAAAAACCTGGCGAATTGGAACGTCCCCGTAAGATTTGGTCAGCCCTTAATCGAATTCGAACAAACTGTGGAAGATGCGCCGACTCCCTCTACAGATGGGGTAAACCTCCCTCGCCTTCTTGTGACTGCGGCGCTGCAAGACAGACGATCAGACACATTGTTCAGGACTGCCCACGCAGAGCATACACAGGCGACCCTATAGACTTTTTTATGGCAACCGAAGGGTCAATCGAATATATAAAAAAACTGAACATCTGTTTGTGATGCATTGTATAATGCATAAATCTGAATATATTCTGTGATGTACTTAAGCCATACGCTAAATAAAAATAAAATAAACTTACAATTTACTGGTAATATTGTCAGACAAGTCTTTAAGGGTACTCTAGTTGTCGGACGCACCAGAGTTTAGAAACCTCTATAAGAGGCCTCCAGAAAAGTTTATAAGATGCCTCCCTCCCGAAAAGTTTCCGTATCAGAAAAGTTATCCAACTCGCAACTCAACATAAATAACTGAATAAACTAAGTCTCATGAGGGAGGTTGGGAGGTAAGCATGATTTTTTTAAGTGTGGGTAAAAGGTTTATTAACACCAACGGATAATGCAAAAGCCGTAGATTTAGTGTAAGATGGTCGTAGCCAACATTAGGAGGTCCAGATACTAGATGTAAACCGTTGTGCTGTTCAAAGAGCCATTTAGCGGTTCAACTAAAACGGCAACTGCACTAGGTCAGGGTCAGGCTGCAGATTTGATCATCTGCACGTGATGATCAAAATTTTTGGTTTCTTCATGTTTAAGAAATAGTCATCTAACTTCAATTGAACTCGCAAATCGCCTGAACGAATTCCGTTAATGGACTGGCTTATCATCAGATGAATTATTGTTGCATATTCCGCGCAAGTTCGAGAACGATATCGCCAAATTATCATGGAAGCTACCATCCACGCCTAATATTTGGGCACGGTACTCAAAGAAGAAGAAGAAGTCCTAAATGTGAATGTAAGTAGGTAAACAGTTCATCGACAACTTTAGGAAGCAAATTTATTATCCAGAAAACCAGCATTATGAAAATTAGAATTATGCAAATTGAAATAATGTCTCGAATGAGTCCAGGTTTGGCTTGAGATTACCAGTAAGTCAGTAAAAAATCTGGAGAAAACAATAACAATTTGGCCAATATAACATTGCTGACAGAATAACCTATCGAGCAGGCGATATCAGCTTCAATGACTTAGTCCTTGTGGATGGAGGTTCATGAAAGGAACAAGGTATATAGAATTATCTTGCTAGAATCCTTGCTAGAATCGTCAATGAATACTTAGAAGACATCGGTATTATCCGTATGAATTGGCCAGCTTCTAACTCCGACCTCAATCCAATCGAACATCTATAGCACACATCGGGAAGACGAATGCAAGTTCAGCTATCCCGTTAAAATAGCCCAGTTGGGATAACATTTAACCTTGCATTAGGAGCTGCCCCAAATTTTATTTTTCTAATCTTTAGGGGGGATCAATAGTAGTGTAAATTTAAAATTTCGACTGAATTTCACCGTTGCGTTAGCCGCCATCTTGATTTTAAACGAAAACCGTTTTTGCTCAATATCTCCGCCATTTTCAACTTTTCGACAAAAAATGCAGAAACTAAAATTGTTGAAAATGCGTTTTCTATAATTTCGTTTATCATAATTTGTTTCATGCGGTCGATATTTTCCGAGTTATGGGAGAAAAATAGTGACAGTTAGAACATAATTATTGATTTATTGAATTATATCGTTTATTATTAGTTTTATAACAAATTTGAACCTGTACAAAAATGAAGAGAATTAAATTTTGTACATTTTTGATCTCTTTAAATTTTTTGATAAAATCAATGTTTAAGGTAGTACGTATGCGGTAAAGATGCGAGCGTAAGAGATGATTGATTTTATAGCAATGGTTTTTGTTTAATATCTCCGCCATTTTCAACTTTTCGACAAAAAGTGTAAGGACTGAAATTGTTGCAATTACGATTTACTACAATTTTCTAGAGAACCAGTGGCGGGTCTACGAGGGGGGAATAAGGAAATTCCCCCCAACAGGGTCCAAAATTTCAAAAAATGTTGAAATATTAAAATATGTTAGCTGACATGGAACTTAATTATCGACAAAAAAATTCAACCAATAAAATCCTCTAGTTAATAAAATTAAGTGAATTTAATGCATATTAGTTATTATTTATGTCTTTTATGTACTTAGTTTGGTTAGTGTTTCATTGGAAGTTTCAAAAATTGTATAAAATATAATTTTCTTTATTTTTGTTTATGTACAATTATGTCGTGAAGTTAATAATAAATGAGACAATTTAATAATTATGCTTCCCCTCCGCTTCCAATATTTTTCCCCTTAACTCAGAGAATATTGATCGCACAAAAAAATTGTGGAAAATAAATTGTAGGAAATTGCGTTTCCAACAATTTTAGTTCCTACCGTTTTTGTCGAAAAGTTGAAAATGGCGGAGATATTAAGCAACAACGGTTCTCCTTTAAAATCAATTTGGCGGCTAATGCAACAGCAGAATTCAGTCGAGATTTTAAATTTACACTACTATTGATCTCCCCTAAAGGATAGAATTATAAAATTTGGGGCAGCTAGGAACCCAGATTAAATTCAGTAATTATGCTGCCCCCACCACTTTTTACTATTTTCCCACTTAACTCGGAAAATATCAACCGCATGAAAAAAATTGTTAAAAAGAAATTGTATGAAATCATATTTGGAACAATTTTAGTTGAAAACGGCGTAGATATAGAGCAAAAACAATTGTTACAAAAATCAATCGGGTATTACGCTCGCGCCATTACCGCATACGTACTACCTTAAAAATTAACATTGGCAAAAAATGAAAGAAATTAAAATTGCGTATAATTTAATTCTCTCTATTTTTGTATAGGAACATTTTTGTCGTAAAACTATTAATAAACGAGATAATTCAATAATTATGCTCTAACTGTCACTATTTTCCGCCATAATTCGGAAAATATCGACGGCAGGAAAAAATTGTAACAATAGAAATGATATAAAATCATATTTTCAACAATTTTGGTTGTTATACTATTTGTCGAAAAGTTGAAAATGGCGGAGATATTGAGCACAAACGGTTCTCGTTTAAAATCAAGATGGCGGCAGTCGAGATTTTAAATTTACACTACTATTGACCCCCCCTAAAGATTAGAAAAATAAAATTTGGGGCAGCTCCTAATGCAAGGTTAGGCCTGTTATTCGTCTAACCCGACTGTACTAAAAAAACTTGCTTGAGTTTAGTGCGGCTCCTCAGACAATATAGGGCGAATTGAAGCAACTTTATGTTCCAAGTTTAATTACAACAATGCCAATACGGATGCAGGCTATTATAATGGCCCGAGGAGAAAATACTAGGCATTAATGATAAATGACATAAATATATTTTTTCAAAAAAGCTACCTTTCGTTTTTTTCAATTTTCGAATAATGTCATATGTTTTTAAATAATTTTTTTCGCATAAATTGTGTTTCTTATTTACATTTAATGTTGCTCCTCAAATCTATTCCCGATCTATAAGTGGCATCTATCTCCAAAAATATGTCTTCTTCTCTATAAAATAATTTTTTGTACCTGAGTGTATAATGGACCTTCTAATCATTTATCTGGTATTAGTACATAATATAAATTAAATTCATAACAACTACAGGTTATTATTAATATTAATATATTAATATTTAAAACACAACCACTTTCTCATAAAGTAAATACACCAATATTTGTTAACACTATGTTTATGTAATAGTACCTTTAATTATAGCTTGTTTTGTCAGTTAAATGTTTCTGTACTAATTAGGAAACTCTCACCAAAAATCAACTTGCCTTAAATGTTTAATATTCATAATGTGGTGTGTTCACCTACACAAATTTTAGTTCGTTTTCTATAATGTAACGATCATGTTAATTTCCTGCTCTGCTTATTATATAGAACAAAAATTTAAACAAAAAAATAAATAAAACAATGATATACCTACGAAGATATAAGAAATAAAAACTTTAGATTTTAAAAATTGTAAAAAAAAATAAAATAAAAGTGGGCATTTTTACAGAATAGAAATTAAAACTGTGATCTTCTGACGGACTTCTACAGCACAAATGAAGTGCATACATATTAATAATACTTTCTCCCTCACAAAGAACAACACAAGTATACCTTTGAAAACAGCAGACGACAAAAATATCTATGATCGACTGCATTCTTTCAAATACATTATCTCAAATAGATAGCCCAAATCTTGGATGTAATGATACCAACATCGGCAGAGATAAAAGACTGTCTTCTTCTTCTCGAGCCGTCTCCGCTTTGGAAGTTTGGCAATCATCAGAGCGATTTTTACTTTTGAGACCGCGGCTCTAAATAATTCTACAAACTTTAAGAAGGCAGATCTGAACGAATATGGTATCAATATAAATGGAGAGAAGCTCAGTCATTTGAGATTCGTAGATGACATCGTCCTTATAGCCGATCGTATGGATGATGCAATAATAATGTTGAACAAGTTATATCAGGCTTCCTTAGAGGTCGGACTAAAGATTAATATCAACAAGACGCAAATAATGACTAATCTGATGCTAAATCGTAATATTGTTGTCGATGGAATGGATATTGAGCAGACTGTATCTTATAAGTACTTGGGACATGAAATTCGGTTGGGAAGAGATAACCAGACGTACGAGCTCCCACGTCGCATAGGATTAGCCTGGGCAGCGTTTGGTAAACTGAGCTATGTATTTAAATCGGACTTACCCATATGCCTGCAAAGGAAAATCTTTGACCAGTGTGTATTGCCTGTACTCACTTATGGAGCGGAAACATTAACACTCACAAAAAAGGTAGTGAACAAGATTCGCATAACTCAGAGGGCTATGGAGCGCCAGATGTTGGGTGTCTCACTGAGGGACCGAATCCCAAACGAAGAAATACGTCGTAGAACAAAAACAACGGACGCCGTCGAAAGAATCGCGTCGCTCAAGTGGAATTGGGCAGGACACGCCGCCAGATTGTCAGACAACCGATGGACAAAACGTATTGTCGAGTGAAGACCACGAGAAGAAGCACTACGGAGCAGAGGACGACCACTAATCAGATGCGCTGACGATCTGAAGCGTATTGTAGGCAACTGGATGCAAGCCGCACAAAACAGAGAAAGATGTAAAGAGCTGAGGGAGACCTATGTCGCAGTGGACGAGTACGGGTTGATAATGATGATGACATACAAACCATTTCCTAAGGTTCTTCAGTCATGAGTTACGTCTCCTTCCTATGGATCTTCTTCCCTGGATTTTTCCTTGCATAATGACCTGGAGTATTAGGTATTTATCTCCCCTCATCACATGTCCCATATATCACAGTTTTCTTCTCTTAATTGTTAGAAGTACTTCTCTTTCCTTATCATATGTCTAATTACCTCTACGTTGGTAATTCTATCTACCCATGAGATCTTCAGTATTCTTTGGTACATCCACATGTTGAATGCCTCCAATCTCCTCATGTCAATTTTCTTGAGTATCCATGCTTCTATCCCGGAGTATAATACGGATAGCACATAGCACCTTAACAGTTGTATTTTTAGCTCAAGGTTTAAGTCCCGACAGCAGAGGAGCTGTCATAAGTTAGTATTATGCAAAATTCGAATGAAAATACAGTAGAACGTCGATAATCCGAACCCCGGTAATCCGAAAGTTCGCTAATCCGAGCGCAAAAAAAATTATAAAATTAAAAAAATATGATCGCGGACCGAATTTTTGGATTTAATATAACAATATGGGCAAAATATGACCGCGGATTTTTGTTTTGTTTATGCAGAATACATACAATATACAGGGTGTCCAGAAACTCTACTGACAAACGAAGGCAGGAGATTCCTCAGATAATTTTAAGATAATTTAACCCAATTTACCTAGTCCGAAAATGCTTCCTAAGGGAACTAGAGCTCTTTGAAGATGGCGTCTTGTAATTAGTTTTTTCTTAAATACCTCCAGAACGCTTCTAGTTAGAAAAACGAAAATTGGTACACATATTTATTTTCCAGAGATAAATCGATTCCATCCTAGCACCAGTCATAGGCGTACGTTTTGGGTGGGGCAACGGTTTCTTTGTCGCATAACTTTTTTGTCATTAACTTTTAAGCATTTTTGATACTAGATTATTCAATTGTGAGGTATTCTAGTACTAAAAGGTACTCTTGCTTTAAGTCGGTAGGACACACTGTTTTCTAGAAAAATCGATTTGAAAATTTTTCGTTTCCTGAATTAGAAAAAAAAATTGAAAAAAATTTTCAAAAAAAAACTGTCTATTTTGCCAACTTAAAGCAAGAGTAACTTTGGTTACTAGAATACCTCATGATTTAATAATCTAGTGTCAAAAATTCTTAAAAATTAAAGACAAAAAAGTTATGCGATAAAATAACCGTTGACCTACCCAAAACGGACGCATATGACCGGTATTAGAAATTCGCAATTAATGAAATCGATTCGTCTCTGGAATATAAATAATCGTACCAGTTTTCGTTTTTCTAAATAGTTTTTTTTTTTGAATTTTTTTTTATATTCAAAAAACGAAAAATTTTAAAATCGATTTTTCCGGAAAACAGTGTATCCTATCGTCTTAAAATAAGAGTATCTTTAAGTATTGTGATACCTTACATTTTAATAATACAGACTCAATAATGCTTAAAAATTAAAAGCAAAAAGTTATGCGATAATATAACTGTTGCCCTACCCAAAACGGACGCCTATGACCGGTACTAGAAATTTGCAATAGATGGAATCGATTTATCTCTGGAAGATAAATATGTGTACCAATTTTCGTTTTTCTAAATAGAAGCGTTCTGGAGATATTTAAGAAAAACTAATTACCAGACGCCATCTTCAAATAGCTCTAGCTCCTTTAGGAAGCATTTTCGGACTAGATGAATTGAGTTAAATTGTCTTAAAATTATCTGAGGAATCTCCTGTCTTCGTTTGTCGGTAGAGTTTCTGGACACCCTGTATTTGTTTATTATGCAGGTGTTTTATTCCTTGTAACTAAAACGTATGTACATGTACTTATGTAGTATGTTTATATGTATTTGATAATTCGAACTACCCCTGTACCAATTAGTTCGGATTATCGACGCTCTACTGTACATACATATTATGATATGTAACATATCATAATAATAAAATTGCAGAAAACACCTCAAAGATGAAAGTTTAAAAACTTGCAGGACGACACAACCAGGTATTTATACCAAAAAAGAATAACAGAGAAATGCAGAAATACATAATATTATATCATTCAAAGTCATGAAGCCGAGAAAAGGTGGGCAAAAATTAAGGCAAACATCTTAGACTTGCTAAAGAATCTCAAGTCGAAAGAAAGATAAATAAAGGCAAGTCTCTCTCAAAGCGAACAACTCCGTGGTTCTGTACAGATGTGAAAGAAAAATCCAAGGGAAATAAAATAGCTTACCTGAAGTACATGTCAAACAAGACACAACAAACGTATGAAGAATTTAATGCGACCGCTGGGAACGCTTCTCAAAAATAACTGTAGCACGATTTTTATGGTTCACAAAAAGAAATACTAGTAGGTAGGTATGGCGCTTTATAATAGGTCAAACAGCGAACGTAAAGGAGTTAATAGAATCAAAACAAATCGAAAAGGATGCATGGATTGGCCAACTTATAAAATTATGTACAGAAGAACAACAAATAACGTTGGAACCATAAACACCGAAAATTACCATAAACAAAGGGGTTCGCATAGCAAGCATGAGGAACAAAACACTTTAAAACCTAAAAATAGAGAAGAGCTGCAGGTAAAAATGGGATACCAAATGAATCGTTGAAATGTGGGGGAGCTGCAATGACGGATCAACTGAGAACATGATTATAAGACACAATAAAATACAAGAAGAATGTAGAAGAAACGAGATAACCGGATTATTCAAAAAGGGTGGTATGAAACAACCAGAAAACTATAAAGTATTTACAATTTGCTAAATACTATCCTGAATCTTACCACTAAAATTTTACAAGAACGAATAAATCAGCTCATAAACTAAGCAGATGAGCAAAAAGGTTTTCCTACAGGAAGATCGTGTAAAGATGCAATATTCGTAGACCAGGGCATTTAGCACTAAAAACAACCGAATAAATCGATTTTTAAATACAGCACCTATATTTATATGTAGATATGTACAACTTCTTTAATAATTGCGTTCAGGATAATGTCTGGAAAAATTTCTACGACAGAAAAATGGGTGAAAATGTATAATTGCATTTTAAAGTGCATAAAATGCTTGCGAAAGTTCATAAACAAGGGCGTAACAGAGGCCCCCGCAGCATGAAGCTTGCGGAGCGCCCAATATGTCAGGGGCCCCATCTTGTCATCTTATATAATAATATGTAAAAATGTGTTACTGTCATATTATTTTAAACATACATACGCAACGTTTTTTAAGCAATGCTATATTGAAATTGAAGTTGACCATCAGATAGACATGTATTAAGAAAATTGTACATATAGTCGCTAATAGTTAGTAGTGCACGAAAAAAGTTGTTCATATTTATTCATACTGTGGGTATTTCTGACCACTCACTTATTACTGCTCACATTCAATTTAATCTAACACCACTTTGCAAAAATAATCTCGTAACGTATGCCACTACTGATTTCTTTACTGTTAATTTTGTTTTGTCACAGATAGACTGGCAATCTATTTTTCTTAATCACCCAGATCCATCGTCAATGTGGGACTCTTTTCTTCATACTGCTACTAAAACAATTTCTGATAATACAACTGAACGACAAATATACAAAAATCGATTAAAACCTTGGATTAACCTCTCAGCTATCCGCTTAATTCGACATAAACGAAAGCTTTGGCGAACGTATAAACTTACTGGTTCCCTGTATGATTTTCTCGCTCACCGTAATTTTTCTAACAGAGTCAAACAATCGTTGCTAAAACTAAGAACAGAATATGAAGAATCTATCATATCTAGTGGTAACAGTAAAAAAATTTATCGGTACATTCGCACATCTTTATCTTCTAAAGTCTCCATACCATTACTTCAAAAAGATGATGGGTCCATATGTTCTTCTAATAATGAATCTTCGGAATGTTTATCCTTATTTTTTTTTCAGGTTTTTACAGACGAACCAAATGACACCATTCCTCAAATAATGAGTCCACGTCTCCTTACAACTCTTGATAATATCTCTTTCACTCCAGATGTTATTAAACAACATTTGTCGAAACTACGCAATAATTCATCACCTGGATTAGATGGACTAACTTCTTTTTTCCTTAAACAGTGTGCAGAGTCTGTAGCCATACCTATATCCTTTATAATGAATACTTCTTTTAATCAGGGTTCTCTTCCCTCGTCATGGAAATTGGCTTCGGTTACTCCTATATTCAAGAAAGGAAATAAACTTGACTGCAATAATTATCGTCCAATCAGCCTAGTTCCTATTGTCGGCAAGGTCATGGAATCCATTATTTCTGAAGCTATGTCTGAATTCCTACTTCAAGAAAATGTCATCCCTCACCAGCAGCATGGTTTTATCAAGGGTCGTTCAACGATCACAAACTTACTTCATTGTATAAGTGACTGGTCTTCATCTTTAAACAATCGACATCCTGTTGATGTAGTCTATTTAGATTTCTCCAAAGCTTTCGATCGTGTTCCCAAACGTCGATTACTAGCTAAATTGGATCACTATGGTATCCGCGGAAAGTTAAACTTTTGGATTCAAAATTTTCTATCAGACAGGTACTTCCGAGTTCGTGTTGGGGAAGCTTATTCACTGGACAAACCAGTCTCAAGAGTGGAGTTCCACAAGGATCAGTACTTGGACCACTACTATTTTGTATATACACTAGTGATCTTCCTCTTGTTGTATCCAGTAAGGTTTCCATTTACGCAGATGATACTAAATTATATGTGAATCCAGTTATTGACCAACATGTTCTTCAAACCGACCTTGACGCAATATTCAAATGGTCCTCAGAGTGGTTACTTCCACTGAATATTGAAAAATGCGTCATACTACATATTGGCAAAAATAACCCATTACTACCGTACTTTATTAATGGGCATCCCATAGAGTCAGTAACCTCCCACAAAGATCTTGGAGTGATAGTTAACAGTAACTTAAATTGGTCTGACCATATAGTGTCCGTGTGTAAACGTGCAAATTCTAAACTGTTTCTAATCCGCAAATGTTTTACACGAATATCTCTAACCTCAATGAGTAAACTTTACTCTATATACGTCAGACCTATTCTTGAGTTTGCAGGACCAGTGTGGAGTCCAGATCTTAACCGTGATAAAGTCTTACTTGAAAATGTTCAACGTAAAGCCACAAGACTGGCATTTGGCCGTGTAAGACCTAATTATGAAGACAGACTATCCTTGGCTCATCTAACAACATTTGAACATCGACGTCTTCGAGGTGACCTAATTATATCCTTCCGTATTTTAAAATATAATTTTGGAAACCTTAACACAATATTTACGCTAAATCTAGACGAACGATTAAGAGGTCATCGATATAAATTAAAGAGGGAACAGACGACAACAAGATCCAGAATGAACTTTTTACCAAACAGAATATTTAACATCTGGAATAACTTAGATGAAGACACCATATCGGCAACTAGTGTTAACATTTTTAAAAATAGACTTGATAATTCTTTATTTTCTTTCCAAGACTAAATAATTTTAGGACGGCATTATTTATTGTTTCAAAATTTTGTTTGAAATTGTAATCTTTAAAATTTTTATTAGTTTTATAACGATATTTTTCTTTGTTTTGAACATTATGGGAGCTTTACAGGATTGAATTGTTTTAGGGCGACATTGTTTTATTGTTTCAATATTTTTATTTGATGTTTGTTAATTTTTAACTTTATTCTTAATTTGTATTAGTTGTAAAATGATATTTCTCTTTGTTTTTGGGCATAATAGGAGCTCGCTCCTCTGCCCTTATTTGATTTATAATAATAATAATAATAATAATAATAATATCATACTATGTAATAATGTAATCGTTTATTGATTTTCTTTCTATTTTATTCTATTCCACTAAAGATGAAAACTGTAAGTTATCATAAACCATCATAAACACAGTTCATGAATAATAGCCCAATAAATGACCGTTTTGGAGTTTGATCAGCGTTACGACGTATTTGCTTGACAATTTGCGAAAATTCAAGACCCGAAGGGAAGTAAAATAATGTCAAAGTGTCACGAGGGCCAAACAAATCGGTAATTTTTAAATACTTCAGTGTAATTCGGTAAGATTATTTCATGAATAAAACTGTTTTTTTAAATCATTTTAACTAATATGTTCTTGATATATTCGCCTGAATATTTGCTAAACTTGTTCATGGTGTTCTATTTGACAAGTTGTAAAACATTAATTGTCATTAATGTCACTGAATGTTCATTTTAGCGTAGCAACGAAGGACATCTGACGTAATACTTGACGACGGGAAATTATCGAAAAAAATTTTCGCTGTAATTTTTATTCTTGTAGGTTTCTATTGGTCAGAATCCCTATGAATGAAATAATCGAAAAAATATTTTAGCAAAAATGTAGCTTATAAAAGAAATCGACACAGTAAAAGCAACGTTGTATTCGTAAAAATAGTTTTTATTCGTCCAACTTCAAATCGAATACTTCAACGTGAAATACCCAAAAAAAATGAAGCACTTTTCGAGGAAAACTCATTAAAACTTTTTTGAAATGTTTAAAAACAAGCTTTATTTTTATTTTTTATAGAATCTTTTTGTATAACGTTTCATCGCAAGCTTCTAGCATCAAAACTAAGCGAGCGAGTTCAAAATAAAGTTGGCCCCTTTTTTGCTAAAAAAAAAACCGTGAGAATATCTTCCTATTTCGCACCCCAAATAAAATTAATCGTTAGCGCTTTACTATTTTCACGGTTATTTCACGTTGAAATATTCGATTTGGAATTTGGCTAATAATAACAACTTTTCATGAGCTACAATTTTGCTTTTACTGGTTCAATAGACTTAATTTTTATAATTTTTTATAAGCTACATTTTTCTTAAGAACATTTTTTTTCGATCAAATACATACTTACTTTTTGAGTTATTTACAACCATCTGAAAACATGTTTTTTTTTGTTAAACAATAAACATTTTCACTAGTAGATAACTTAAAAAGTACTGACTTGACTACTTCGGTGGTGACACTGAAAATTACACATATAATCGGTTCGCTAAACTCAGACACAACTGACTAGAGATTTTAGTAGGTAATTTTTTTGTTTTTGGCCAATTTTGCCAAAATTGGCAAAATTACTAACTATTTAGTAATTATTGATTATTTTTTGCCAATTTTTTAAAATTGGCAAAATGACTTACTAAAATCACTAGCCAGTTGTGTCTGAATTTAGCGAACCGACTATATAAGTTTTTGTTACACATGTCGTATTTAGTCATTTTTTAAGGGGGGCCCCATTTCTAATTATGCGGGGGGCCCTAACGGATTTTGTTACGCCACTGTTCCTAAACATGTCAAAGGAAGCATATTAAGGGCCAGATTTTGTTACTCGGGGAGTATTTGGGACCGCTGAACGTATTTTGGGACGACTATGGTATCAGAACCTTCGGAGCACCTGGTACCCAGGGTCACTACTAAGGTACGTCATCTGGAGGTCCGAGGATTGTCGACATTAAATTGATGTAAACAGATTACTTGGAGGTTTTTGGAGTCACTGAATACGAATACGCCATCAAAACCGACCCTCGGAGCACCTGATGCCCAGTGTCACTGTTAAGTCACATCATCTTCTGGAGTTTCGAGGGTTTTCTGCATTAAATTGATGCAAACATATTACTCGCAAGATTTTTGGAGTTGCTGAAAACGAATACGGCATCAGAACCGACACCCGGATCACCTGGTGTCTAGGGTCACGTCATCTTCTAAAGTTTCGAGGGATTTCGACACTAAATGAATGCAAACATATTACACGAGAGGTTTTTGGGGTTACTGAACACAAATACTCCATCAGAATGGACCCCCGGAGCACCTGGTGCCCACGGTCACTAGCTAAAGTTATCTTCTGGGGTGTCGAAGGTTTTCGGCTTGAATGCATGCAAATAGATTACTAGGCGGTGGTTTTTGAGGTCGCTGAATACGAATACCCCATCGAAATCGACCTTCAGACCATCTAGTGCCCAAGGTCACTGCTAAGCCATGTTATCTTCTGGAATTTGGACGGTTTTTGAGCACTAGGTGCACAGGGAGATTGGTTATGGTGGCGTATTCTTGTACAGAGACCCCAAAATAATACAGCGAGTAATCTGTTTTCATCAATTTAGTGCCAAAAACACTCGAAACTTCAGATGACGTTCGTTAGCAGTGAACCTGGCTACCAAGTGCACTTATGGTCGGTTCTGATGGCTTATTCGTCTTCAGCGACTCAAAAAACTCGAGTAATAAAATGTAATAACAAAATACATTTATTTTGACATGTTTATGCAATTTTGGACGCATTTTATGCACTTTAAAATGCAACTATGCATTTTCACCCATTTTTCTATAGTAGACTTTTTTCCTGACATAATCCTGACACAATGCAAAAATTTGGAAGTTTCTAGGTGATGTATTTAAAAATCGATTTATTTTGTGCTAAGTGGCCTGCAGTGGAATTACGAACACTCGATACGAATAATATTCGCCATGTTTTACCATAGGGCCTTACGGTAAAACATGGCGGATACGATTCGTATCGAGTGTTCGTAAAGTGAGTAAAGTAAAAATTCCTTAAAGTTATTGGGTATTATTTTATCAGTGTTGATGGCATGGATGATTCTATTATAACTATTTTAATAATATAAGTAAAAAATACGTTATCTTATAGGTATCTATGTATATTATAATGTAACTGTTTCATAAATACTTAGTTATTATTTTATAATAATAACCTATTTTACAGGTAAATACCTAAAATATATACTTAATTAAAGAATATTTTTTTTAGGTCGAAATGGAGAAAAGGTTATTGCTCCTGTTGGTCAACGTACTGTTTGTAGCAACAGCCCAAGACGGTTTTTTCAAAAACTCGATCTATGAAGATTTGTTCGGTTTCGTTAAGTACCCTGTACTAGCAGGAAATGGGTAAGTTTCTTTATAATTTCTAAAAAATTAAAATGTACATAATAGTACGGGAGCATTGGATGCTAAATTTACAGTTACTAAAGCGTCATGGCGACATATTGGTTTGTAAAGATTATCTCCTAAAGCCATTAGGACATTAGGTCCTAAAACCGAAAAAAGGTAACTTTTCGTAATTCGAAAAAAATCTCTCGAATAAAAGTTACTTATTTTTATGTAAGGAATCCCTATATCCAATAAAAAATGGGGGTCGCCATTTAAGACGTACCCCCACCTCCGTGGGAGTACGTCTTTGGTGTCATTCCATATATTTTTAAAAAATATTAAACACCTATTTTTCAGTTCTTCGAGCTGATGAAATTTCCTGACGCCCCGCTCCAGGGCCGTCTTAACCATACACGGCACTGGGGTGCAAGACTCATCTTTGCGCCCCCTTATGTCAGAAGATTATATCGATGGCCTAGCGTGCAAATGTGCTAAGTGCTAATTTGTTGGTTTTCCAATAATTGAAAATTAAGCTTTTAAATCTTATTAAAATTATAGTTTTTATCATGTACCTATTAATAATTGCTCACATATTTTGTAACATCTGAAGACCTTTTGTAAGTTCTAAATAGCCTTAAAATGTTAGCGGGTCCCGAAATAATAATAATAATAATAATAATAATTGTTGCTGTTACTTAACACCTTTGTAGTACCAAAATTTTTTTTAAGGAAGTTAATACCACATTGAAAAAAAAAATAATTATTTTTATTGACACAAATACAAAAAATAATACTCTATCAAAGGCAAAGTAAAAAATCCTAAACTAATATTTTTACCGGATATTTATAGAGAATTGTCTAATCTGAAATATCAGACTCTTCATTTCGACTTGGAATATTGTTAGTTGACACTGGAATGTCTTTTATAAACTGGGAGTATTCATCGGGAATAACTTTAGAATTTAAACGATATTCCAAATCTTTTTTCTTTTTATGTGAAACTGGTAGTCTTGTCAAATACTTTTGGTTTAGTTCAAGGTTTGTGCTTGTTCTTTTTCTTCCAGCATTTCCCTTACAATTTACTTCTATTTCTTCAAAATTTTCTTGAAATAAACAGTATTTATATTGTATTATATATGCTTTCTCTTTGTCAAATCTCAACCATTTAATATTTAGCCAATTCACTTTTTCTTTTTTTTTTGTGTTCATGGTTGTGTTAAAAACATAATTATTTACCAGGTTTTGTAAATCAAAAAAATCATTAAATTTCATGTTTTCCACAATGTATTGTCTTGGTCTTATTCTAGAGGCCGGAACTAGCAGACACCACTGGCGAGTTGAGTAAATTTTTCTATGGCGCTTAGCTCGTTCAATTGTGGCATGCATTGAGTCGGCCTCCAGATAGGAATGTCCCGACTCCATGAACATCAGGTCAAAAATTTTTAGGTGGTTGATGTGACTTACTGAATATAACATTGCGGCCGCAACATTTTTATTTCTGTTTTGGCCGCTACAGGTATCTGAAAATGATGCAACGTGGCAAACTGTATCAGGTAAGCTTTTGATGTATTTCAAAAGGCAAGTACCTATCTCTGCACTACCTTTATTTCCATGGTTCTCATCCCAGATGAAACAATACCCATCCAACGTAGCGGCATCGTAGATTGTGAAGTTATATACATTAAGTTTATGTTTATAATAAATTTGACTGTCTCCTGCATGTGGTATAGGTAAGATCGCCTGAAGGTCAAAATTAATGGAGCGAAAAGTTTTGCCATGTTCGTTTGCAGCCCTCTTTTTATCTTCGGATTTCATAGTCATCGATTCTTGTTCTCTTTTTTGTGTTTGTTATACTCTTCTGTTAGCGGTTCTTTGTTTGTGGCCTGATGGTATGCATTGCATTGTGAGCACTGATCCTTTTTTGGAACATGAAAAGTTAATGCTGGCTCAAACTCATGAAATATTTTTCTAGGGTTCCACATTGATTTTCAAGAGCATTTTTTAATATGCGAATGGTTCTGGAACTCATTATCACTAATTAAACTGCTAACAATCAAGACCACTATTTTTCTTAACGTTTACCGACAAATTTCACGTAATCTAACCTCACTTTTAATTGTGTTAGGTGTAGCACAAATGTGTTAAGTAATTAACTCTGAAGGTTTCACGAATCTCGATTAGTAGTACAAATGTTCTAAGTGCACTTGACACATAAGTTGTAGAAACCTGCAGGTGCGTAGTACTTATTCCTTTTGAAAGATGGCGCTAGAAAAAAATATGGACATATTTTACTTACCACATGTGTTTGCAAGATAATAATGTCTTAGGCGGTTTAGGTGTGCCAAATAACACGTTTTGACCAAAATTGGTACTTAGCACCTTTGTACACTAGACCATCGATATAGGTTATAGGTACGATAAAATTAAAACTAATTATGTTGGCTTTCTTTATTTATACAGGGTGGGCCAAAGAAAACAGCCCACCTCGATATTTGGCAGTAGCTATTAGATTTTAAGGAAATGCCGGAACAGGTCGATTTTTATTTTTAAATTACAATTTTTTGATATATATTTCATACTAGTGACGTCATCCATCTGGGCGTGATGATGTAATCGATGATTTTTTTAAATGAGAATAGAGGTCGTGTGTGGTAGCTCATATGAAAGGATGTTCAATGCTCTATTCAGAAATATAAACATTAATATCATTATTTATACAGGGTGGACAAAAAAATAATTTTTGAATTAAATTAATTGACAGAAAAAGAAGAATCTATGTAATTTATTTAACTCAAAATACATTTTATTGCTGCAGAAAATAGAAAAACATGTTTATTTGGCAAATAAACATTGCTTTTCGCTTAAATTAAATGTTCAAACTGCTAAGAGGTAGGTGGGAGGCTGTTTGTGATTTCATTTTGTTTTGTCAAAGCGAAATTTGTTTCGCTTCAGAGGAAACAGTAGCGATCAACAGGTAGCAATAAACGCGTTCCAAGATTGCGGCTCTAATTTTGAATATTTTGTCGAGATATTTGGCACACATATTCGTAATATAATAAAGAATGGCGGTACAGAGCCCAATTTCAGAAATATGTTAGTATGTGGAAATTACTCTACAACTAAATAAAATATTGAAAAAAGGAGCCTGTACCGCCATTAAGAAAGACAAAAAAATACACTTTCTTCAAATAAACTTTTTTACCCCATGCCTAGATTTTGTGTAATCTTGGAACTACTAAAAATCGATTTTTTTATAACAAGAAATCGAACGTCACTGACTTGGCAACATTTCGCGTCTATGTGTATAAAAATTATTGTTTTTGATAGTATAAACGTCACTGTCAGTGTCGAATTACCGACGCAGTGTTGCCTCACTTTTGAAAGTTCGCAGAACTTTCGCAATATTGGACCGCGTTTGTTGCCACCTGTTGATCGCTACTGTATCACCTTCATAACAAAAAATGATTATTTATTATTGTTTTTTATTAGATATTTCATGCAAATACCTTTCTAAATACCTATCTTAACATAAAATTTTCACCCATTTTGGTTTATTTTTATAAATATCTATTTATTAATAATAAAATCGTTTTCTATTACTTCCATTTAGCGCGACTATGATATTGTCAAAATATTAATCTTAGATAATGTCAAAGATTACCACTGTTGCCAAAGTTTATGATACTATCTCCCGAAGTTATATTTTGTTGCTACCTGTTGATCGCTAGATACTGTTTACTCTAAAATCAATTAATTTAATTAATATGAAAATACATACACAAATTAATTCTTTGACAAGGTTGTCAAAACCAAACTTTCAATATAATTAGTTAGCATGACGACGATCTTGATTTCCATGACGATGATTCAAAACGACTGTTATTGTCTGCCGATTTGACTTTCGAATATTATGTCAAAATAATTTTATTTCATCGAATTGTCGCGTTAATTTCATTAAAACAGGAACACAATAAGATACATTTGAAATAAAATAGTAAATAATATCTAAATATTAGTTTATTGCATGTATTATAATTATTTTAAGGCCATATTAAAATATCTACACGCGTGCGGAAAAGTAAAACGCGTGCGGAAAAATAAAACGCTTGCTGAAAAGTGAAACTTTCTAAACTAAAACGCGTGCGCGAAAGTAGACATTTTTGCACGCTCGTAGAAAAAAATTATTATGTTCATGTTAAATCAAAACGAAACAAAACAAAATTACACTGTAGGTACCTACCTACAAATAATATACATTAGATCAGTGGTTCTCAATCTGTGGTACATGTACCACTGGTGGTACATTTCATTTTTTGAGGTGGTACACAAAACGTAAAAACAGCCAAAATCAGCACCACTATTATAGTTAATTAGATCACCTAGTTAGATATGTATTTCAGTTAGGTGGTACCAAAAAAAAAATAAAAAGTATTTGGTGGTACATGACACAAAAAGATTGAGAACCGCTGCATTAGATGTTCAACATGCATGTAGGTAAGTATATAGTTTAAATACTTTTGGTAAAAGGTGGTACTTTTCTTTGAAATATCATTAAATCATAGAAATTGTAATAATGGTTGTTAATAGTTTCCTAACTAATATGTCTTATATAAATTGTACACGAGTCTTCGATTTGTTTTTAAGTAGATTTTGCCTTTTTCGGACAATACTTTCACTAGAGTAAACATTAAACACATATCTGTATATTTTCAAATTAAAATAATTAAAAAACATTATGCAAGACCGTGTACTTTTTTCACTTAGTGCTGTTTTATATAATCGTCACAACAGCTTACTATGCTAAGTATCAAAGATAAGTTGGAAAGCAAGAAAACTTAATTAGAAATAAAATCGCCATAATGACGACAAAACTAGCAATCCTTAAAACATACATTAGAGATGATGAAATCAGAATCTTACTAAACTTGCGTTTAAAATACAGGATATTGTTTTGTAGGTGCTACAGTCTTTAGGTAATTACTTACCGTGTAATCCAGTGCCGGTTTATCCACTGGGCGCTTGGGGCGGGCGCCCAGGGGCCCGTTTCTTTTAATTAAAAAAAAGTAAAGTCGCTAAATAATTTACATATTCTCCGAAAAAAGTCTCATACGCAGAGACGCCAATACGCTGCAAACGCCTTTTTGTAGCCTAGCCCCAGAGAGGCCCCGTGTCAGTGTTTGTGGCGGGGCCCTTTTCCAAAAATTACAGAAAGTTGTCAGATTTCGCCATGTCATTGATTAAAAATTACCCAGGTAGTGGGTAAAAAGTGTGTAAGTTATTAATCAATGGCCATGTCTCGAATTGTATCCAAAATAATCGCACAAACGGAGTTTTTTTAGTTTCTAATAATTTCATTTTGAATTTTGGGGCTTAAATAATAATTTATCTCACTTTTCGGCTTTAAAATAAGTTGTTTAAAATAGGAATAAAATAATTCCTTTTAAAATAGTTAAACGAAAGACAAAAATGGATATACATAAATCTAATTTATAGATAAAGAATAGATTATTCTCGAAAATGCCAATACTCAAACAATAGGTACACACTTTTTCAAACATTCAAAAGTAAAGCGATTACAAAAATTGCAATTTGGCATTATACAGCGGCCTCTAAGGATAGCACTTCACTTGCGATTTGTAGTCGCAGCGACAAAAAAATCGCTGTCGCAGAAAATCTAGAGTCTAGAAAATTAGTCGCTGTTTTCAGAATCGCGAATTGAATGTTACAAGGATGTAACATCAGCTTTTAGATGTTTTTTTAATCTAGAGATAAAGGAGAAGTCAAGACGTCAATTAATACTTTATGCGAGAAACATAAAAACGATGTTGATCAAACCAAAGAGAACTTGCATAATGAAATTACCCATTTTGTAACGTTATGCTAAAATTTGAATAAACATCATACAATTTATTTGATTCTTCCAGGATGTAAAAGCAACATTTCCCAATATTTTAACTTTACTGCAAATTTATTTGACGATACTAATTTCTAATGCGTCAGGCGAGCGGCCTTTTTCGGCTTTAAAAAGAATAAAAACCTATTTAAGGTCAAATTTGTGTCAAGAAAACTTAGACGCATTATCACTATTGTAATATAGACAATGAAGAACTCGAGAAACTGAATTGTGATAATATTATATGGCAGTTTGCGAATGCCAAGTCAAGAAAAAAAGTTATCTAATTTTTGTCTTTGTTTTTTTTTATAATGTTTTTTTGCTTGTCATGTGTTGTTTTGTGGAACTTTCTGTTTTTTATTTATGATTTTAAATGTATTTTTGAAGTTATACTTCTTTAGACGCGATTGAGAGTAAAATTTCATAATCTGCGCGCATGCGCACACAGACAGTATGTCGTTTAGTTGCTAAAATCTTTCTAGTTATGTATTAATATATCAGTGCAAGAACAGGTGTGAAAAGAATATATTAGTTTTTTTTTTAGTAAATATATTTATTATAATTTTTGTGTCTTTGGATTTGTCTTCCTCAGGAGTATGATGAGTACCTATTATTAAAACATTTTATTGTATATGTATAATAAATATTTATTCACCTTGTCTGTTTGTTACCGTGAATTGTCATTAGGTATTTACGTCCGAACCGATACAGACACAGTCCTCGTAGCGTATTTGGTATAGCATTTAGTCGATTCATTGAAGGATTGAAGTGTCGATTTTTCGAATGTTTTGTATAAATGTACCTATTTACGAATGTTTCTTCTAAAATTTAGAATATATTAATTTTATAATACATTTAAGTATGTAGTAATTTTCTTTACAATTTTTACTTACCTATTTGTTTTGGCTAGCTATAAGTGTCTGCGTAGGCTAGCGGTATGTGGATCTAGTTACGGACGTGTTAGTACTTGGTTCGATTCCCCATAAGGAAAAATTTTTTGTTTATTATTAATGGTTATTGACATCTTAGACTATTATTATATGGACTTAAAAATGATTAAAATTAATTAAAATAATTAATCGGGATGTTGCCCAACTATTTACCGAGTTGCAAATTTATAATAATTGCCTATTTCAAAATGCACTTTTGAAATGCATTTTTCTTATGCACAAATGCAATTTCAAATTTCTTATTCATTATATTAGTTCACAAAATTTCCTGACATTCTCACGAATCCAACGCATCAAACTGCATTAAAATCCGTCTTACTGCGCCAAAAATCGACAGTAAGGCCTTTTTTTGTGCTTCAATGCCTCGACTAATTCGGCCAGAGATCGAGAGGTCTTGAGTTCGAATCCAGTGCAATCCTATATTTTTTTTATTTTTTTGAAAGCGTTAAGCACAAAATTAGTTTGATGTTTAAAAAAAATTAAAACAAACTGTTTAAAGTATATTTATTTTTAAGAAATCATATAATAGAAGTATAACTTCTTACGTGCGTACAAAGTACACATGCATTCTTTTTTATTTGGATTATTTTTACGTTTGCTATTATTCTTGCTTGTTTAAAAAATATATTTTATGGATTTTACAATAAACCTTTACAGTTAATGCATGTGTTTTCTTGTTAAAAAACTGACAACGAATAGCAATGAAGGGGGCCCCTAAACCTCCAGCGCCCAGGGCCCGAAGTTAGGTTAAACCGGCACTGGTGTAATCCATTCTCTAGCATCATGTTGCTGCCATATTACCTACATGGATTGTGTCCATATCAATAATTTCCGCACACAATTTTTCACTCCGCTCATAGAATTGAAGGTTCGATCTATATTTGGATTGTTGTTTTCCACTTGTAAAAAGTTGAAGCGAAAAAGCTACCGCTGCTCTAAAGATTTCTATTGAACTGCATTTATATGACACAGCACTGAACAATAATCTTCACACTGCCACCGTTTTTTGTGACTACGCCAAAGCTTTTTATTGTGTAAATCACAACATTTTGACAAATAAACTAAATTTCTACGGAATTCGAGGTATTTCTTTAAATTGGTTCCAATCTTACTTGGATGATAGGAATCAATTGGTTAAAGCGAATGATACAGACTCTAGTCTCAAAAACATTGTATGTGGGGTACCTCAAGGTTCAGTATTGGGTTCTCTACTTTTCCTTATCTTTATTAATGACATCACTAGTTTAAAAATCGATAGAAAAGTATTTCTTTTTGCTGATGATAGCAGGAGCAACTCAAATATTGCAACTATTCATGCTACTATAACTTCCGATCTACTTACAATAAAAACCTGGTCTGACTCTAATTTACTCTCGTTTAACGTAGATAAAACAGTAGCATTATCTTATAAAGGAGCTCTTCAACTCTTACCTCTTAATAATAGCCAGATCAGTACCGATGATTCTGTAAAATTTCTTGGTATTCTTTTAGACAGCAACTTTAAATGGTCCCTCCATGTCGATTTAGAGATGATGAAATCAGAATCTTACTAAACTTGCGTTCAAAATACGGGCTATTGTTTTGTAGGTGCTACGGTCTTTAGGTAACTACTTCCTGTGTAATCCATTCTCTAGCATCATGTTGCCATAGTACATGGATTGTGTCGATATCAATAATTTCCGCAAACAAATTTTCACTCTGCTCATAGAATTGAAAGTTCGATCTATATCTGACTAGAATCTGGATTGTTGTTTTTCCACTTGTAAAAAGTTGAAGCTAAAAAGCTACCGCTGCTCTAAAGATTTCTATTAAACTGCATTTGCATTTACATGACACAGCACTGAACAATAATCTTCACAGTGCTACCGTTTTTTGTGACTACGCCAAAGCTTTTGATTGTGTAAATCACAACATTTTGATAGAAAATCTAAATTTCTACGGAATTCGAGGTATTTTTTTAAATTGGTTCCTTACTTGGATGATAGGAAATAACTGGTTAGAGCGAATGATGCAGATTCTAGTCTCAAAAACATTGTATGTGGCCGTGTCTACTTTTCCTTATCTTTATTAATGACATCACTAGTTTAAAAATCGATGGAAAAGTCTTTCTTTTTGCTTATGATACCAGGAGCAACTTAAGTATTGCAACTTTGCATGCTACTATAACTTCCGATCTACTTACAATAAAAACCTGGTCTGACTCTAATCTACTCTCGTTTAACGTAGATAAAACAGTAGCATTATCTTACAAAGGAGCTCTTCAACTCTTACCTCTTAATAATAGCCAGATCAGTACCGTTGATTCTGTAAAACTTCTTGGTATTTTTTAGACAGCAATTTTAAATGGTCTCTCCATATCAATTTGTTAAGGAAGAAACTATCTTCAGCTTGCTATGCTATAAGATCTGTTTCGAATGAACTCAATTTAGCATCTTCCAAATTAACATATTTTTCTTTGTTCGAGTCGCATCTTCGTTATGGTCTTCCTTTTTGGGGTTATGGTACAGCTGCCCAATTCGATGCTATTTTCAAATTACAAAAAAGAGCAATAAGATATCTGTTTGGCCTCAGAAGAACAACACATTGCAGAAGTTACTTCAAAGATCACGGAATTTTAACCCTTCCATCTTTGTATATTTTAGAAACTGTTTGCTTAATTCGTAAACATCTACATGTCTTTCCACCAAAACCTAATCATGACTACTTCACGATAAATTCTGCCTTTGACGTCTATTTACCGACCCCGTCATTTTTAAAGAAACTGGTTGTAAAATACTTTACAACCATCTCCCTCTACAACTTAAATCTCCAGCATCTTTTCCCAAATTCCGTAAACTGACAAAAGCCTACCTATCTGAAAGACCATATTATTCACTAGAGGATTTTCCTAATCAGTAACAAGAAATTACAGTACCCTTTGCACAAGTAGTGTTTTTATTATTTTTTTTTTATCTATATTTGGGTGTCATATGCAGCAACTTAACTTTTTAAACTTATTAATTACTAATATAAGTAGACTATGCAATTTGCAATTTATTTAAATTTTTCAATTGATTCTTTCTGTTTAACTTCATTATTATTAGTTTTTTAATTTATATTGACGATTTATGTAATTTTAGTAAATTGAATTGTTATTGTTTTATTTTCTTGCCTTTTTATAAGCTTTGTCGATAAAATTGTACAATTTTTCATGAGAATAAAGCATATTTCTATTCTATTCTATGACATCTCCATCTTCTTATATTCCTTATCTCTCCATCTTCTTATATTCCTTCCTCCTCTTATCGTTGACTATATTATCAATTTTATCATTTCATATCGCTGTTTACAGGGCCGCCGCTACCATGTGTGCAATGTGTGCATCGCACACGGGCGGCCGATTATAAGGGCGGCCAAAAGCAGGCCACTCTGATGATAAAAATTTTTTTTAAACGAAAATAAATTCAAAAAATTAAATATGTAGTAATGATTCAGATATTTCTATAAACTCTAATATTCCAAACAATCTAAACACAAATGCCAGAAAATGTTATTTATTATATGAACTGCCCTTTTGCAGCTGTAGCCATAAAGTAGTTACGGGAATGCTTTTGAATTCAAAGTGGCTAGCAGCTTTCAGACTTTAAGATATTTTTATCTACTTGGTCCATATGCGATTTTTTCAAATTCTGAACATTTATGATTTGTTAAGAGAGTAGGATACGACAATAGGATACTGTCCAAAAATTTAGATAAGTGCTTGTTAAGTTGCTCTCATTGAGTAATAAAAAAGTCTTTTTTATTACTCGGTGGTTTAAAAAAATCTTTTTTATTACTCGAGTTTGTCCTTTATGCTTATGTATGGTTATAGATGAATTATAGTTCACTCTAAGTTGAGAATTATTTGATGATTTTAGATACGCTTTTGATAAACGATTTTGTTTGTAATATAGTAGTGTGACCGTTTCTTTTGCACACTACTGTATTTCAAATAGGCCTGGATCCCGCGTATCAAAAAAGTTGATAAATAGCAAGCTGAAAATTTGTTAATAGCTTAACAGTGTCTAGTCGGGCAAACTTTAATTTACGGAAACACTGGAACAGGGAATGTTTTAATTCTGGAACAGTTTAAAAATTTGGAAAGTCAGATTACCAAAACGTCCCATGTATTTTGTCGGACAGAACATCCAATTGATTTGTTACCCTTTCATTAAACTCTCATGCAAAAATCAGACTGCTATTACCAACCAACATGATTCCTGTCATTTAACATGTTCTTCGTGTTCCACTCATTAAAATGCTCAGTTGGTGATAAACACCAGTCTGATGAGAGTTTAAGGAAATGGTAACAAATCATTGGAAGTTCCAAATGACGTTCCATTCCATTGACGTTCCAAATTTTTAACCTGTTCCACAAAGTCACAATTAAAACTTCCCCTGTTCCAGTCTTCCCATACATCGAAGTTTGTCCGAATAGACACCGTTATGCTATTAACAAATTTTTAGCTTGCTATTAATCAACTTTTTTGGCACGCGGGATCCAAACCTATATATTTAAATAGATTAGTAAAAAATTAAGCAAGCCGAATGTTGTAAGTACCTAGTCTTGTAAACAAAACTTACACATGTAGGTATTAGTACAAGATTGCATTTCTGTATATTATTATTGACGTAATAATAATAACTTTTTTTAGGGAAGCGGGATCCAGGTTTAGGCTCAAGATCAGAGCAATTATTATTCATATTCGCGTAACGGTCTCCTGTACATTTCTTTAAATACTAGTTCTTATGTTGAAACGACTAAAGTGTTGGAAGGGGGGCGGCAAATATTAAGTTGCACACGGGCGGCCAACATTTTAGCGGCGGCCCTGGCTGTTTACATGGTGGCCACAATGCGTGTAATATACATAATAGCACCAGAGAAATTCTTATCAAGCGAGGTGTGAGACAGGGCGACACTCTCTCACCTAAATTATTTATAACGGTCCTCGAATACGCCTTTAAAAGGCTAAAGTGGGAAAACAGAGGAATAAAAATAGAGGGGGAAATGCTCAATAGTCTGCGTTTTGCCGACGATATAGTACTTATTACCGAAGATCTGGGTGAAGCACAACAAATCTTACAAGAATTAGAAAACATATCCTCAACAATAGGTCTAACAATGAACCTCAGTAAGATCAAATTTATGACAAATTTAGTTCCCGGCGAACACCTAACCATCCAAAATCAAGTGATTGAATTGACAGAAAAGTACATATATATCTCGGTCATGAAATCAGAATAAGCAAGGATAATCAGACCTGTGAATTTTAACGACGAATAACATCCCGATAGCTATTATTAAGAGCAACATCCCGACAGCTATGAAACGGAAGACATTTGACCAATGCGTTCTTCCTATTATGACATACGGAGCAGAAACTCTCACGCTCACAAAAACAACAGCACTAAAAATGAGAGTGACACAAAGGCGCATGGAAAGATTGATTCTTGGCGTGATAAAAATAGACAAAATGAGGACACAAGACCTAAGAAAAGGAACAGTTATAACTGATTTCGTCGAACGTATAGCCAAGCTGAAATGGAATTGTCCAGGTCACGTAGGGAGACTAAAAAACTTAAGATGGGCCAGAAAACTAATTGACTGGCGCCCAAGAGGAGACAAACGCAGCAGAGGAAGACCACCAATATGCTGGATTGACGATATTAAACGAATGTTCAAGAAATGGCAACAAGACGGACAGAACCGTGAAGAGTGGCGAAAAATGGGAGAGACCTACGTCCAGCAGTTGACGGAAGAGGTTGCATGATGACGATGATATAGCTGTCCCCTCAAACTTATCACAACCCCACAACACTAGTAGGTCTGGATCCCGCGTATGAAAAAAAAGTTGATTAATAGCAAGCTGAAAATTTGTTAATAGCTTAAGGGTGTCTAGTCGGATAAACTTTGATACATGGGAACACGGGAACAGGGGCAGTTTTAATTTTGGAACAGGTTAAAAATTTGGAACGGTCAGACCACGAAAACGGCACATTTATTTTGTCCGACAGAATAGACTTAAACTCTCCGAACAGAGATTAAACTCTCATGCAAAAATCAGACTGCTATTTATCAGCTGTCATAATTCCTGTCATTTGCAATATTCTACATGTTCGACTCATTAAAACGCCCATTTGGTGATAAATAGCAGTCTGATTTTTGCATGAGAGTTTAATCTCTGTTCGGTGAGTTTAAGTCTATTCTGTCGGACAAAATAAATGTGCCGTTTTCGTGGTCTGACCGTTCCAAATTTTTAACCTGTTCCACAATTAAAACTGCCCCTGTTCCAGTGTTCCCATATATCAAAGCTTATCCAACTAGACACCGTTAAGCTATTAACAATTTTCAGCTTACTATTAATCAACTTTTTTTTCATACGCTGGATCCAGATCTATAGAATGTTATCGCTGTACAATTTCATGAAAAGCATCACAGTGACCAGCAGTTCTCGCTAGTGGCGCGCAGCACCCCCCTCCCTCACATGCATTTTTGCGTGTGTGCAACACGATATTTTATACAGTATGTCCCTGTAAGTTGTATCCATATGGAAAACTTTTTTATTATTAATTTCTCCTTCAATATAATTGATTCCATGACGTTTCCATGACGACGATTCAAAATCATTGATATTTTCTACTGATTTGACCATGCCCCGCGCACTCTAGTAAAAAAAATGTAATGGTATTTAGTTTCCTTCCAATTTTATAGAGGCGCTGATATCAGCATCGTGATTGGTGGAACATGACTTTGACAAATCTGGCACTGACTAGATTTTGTATTGTACGGGATTTTCGAGAGGACGCGTGTGTTTTGTAGTTTGTCTGTGTCACCATAAAAAGATATTCACTGGTTTTTTTTGATATTTTTGTTATTTTATAATCGAGAACCTTTTTAAAGGTAAGTTTTTATGATTGTAAGGTAGAGATTTTCTGATTGTAGGTCCCTACTGTTTATCCAACAGTTTTAAAATACACATTTTATTTCGCGTTTTGTTGTTGGGTCTAATGGCCGATCAGCTGTTGTGTGCAGACGGTGGAAAAATTCAACAAGTAAGCATATATTTAATCCAAATTAAATACTCATATTTCTATGTAAAATGTCACATTATTGTATAAATAAATAATTAAGAAACAAAAGTTGTTTGTGTTTTACCTTTATTGTCCACTTGTGATGATATGCCGATATGCTGAACACGTCTCGACACTGGGAACCGAGCGATTCTCTCAATTCGCGCAGATGCACCCACTGAGTTCCACCTCTCCGAGACAACACCGGCACACGGATATTTAAGAAGGTCGCAAGCAGAAATCAGTCCTCTGCATTACTGGAATCGACGTTGATTACTCCGAGCAGGAGGTCACCGACTTGCTCACAGAACAGCAATTCCCGGTCGAAAGACTGTGGAGAGTCAAAGCTTATAAAACAGGCAAGGACTCCAAAGTGATCAAGGTGGTGACCAAATCCTTGGAGAGATTCACGTCAGCTTTGAGCCGAGGCATAACTCTAGATGGCGAAATCTACAATGCCGAACTTCCTCATGGCTCCGACCCTACAATCCCCACTCCAAAATATTGCAGCAAATGCTGCATAAACGGACACTCCATCGACGAGTGCCCTCAAAAAGCATTCGTCTGCCCCCACTGCGGCGGTAACCACAAGTCCAGCGCCTGCACCAAACAGCAGGAACCCAAATGCCCGAATTGCGGCGGTGACCACCCCGCATATTCCAACAAGTGTCCACAAAGACACACCATCCCCTCCGCCCAACACGAAATACAGCCACTTACGATCGAAAGATCATTCCCCCCTTTCGAACTCCCTACAGAAACAAAGAACATCTTGTCTATTCAGACTGCTCTGTTGCTCAACTTGTTGCCCGAACTTCGTGAACATATCGCTGCAATCACGGCTAATCTGATTAGCCAAGTCTACGACCACTCCACAGTGGTCCACGGGTACGGGAGCAATGTCACAGTGACATTCCGCCCCAACCACTAAACACCCTCCCTGTATGGATTTCACCCTAGGCACAGTCAACTGTCAGGGTCTCTCCAAAAAGAGACCCCTCATCAAGAATATCCTGTCGAAGCATAACATCCAGATCCTCGCACTCACAGATACTCTGTCGAAAAACGATCCACACTTCGCAGGATATTCGATCATCCATCGAAGCCGCTGTCAGGTTTCACGTGGGAATGGTATTCTCGTGAAACACGGAATACCGCACAACACACACACATTCCCACAAAATTTTCGTCCACCTGATGTGGACTTCCTGGCAATTGACGTGCATATCCCCAATAACGAAACCCTCACGATAGTCTCTTACTACAAACACCCGGATCAACCACTCAACAGGCATTTGCTAGAGTACTTTTCGAGGCTCGGCAAGGCTGTGTTGATGGGCGATCTAAATTGTAGACACACACAGTTTGGTGATCACCGTCAAAACCCAGAAGGCATCCGCCTCACGGATTACCTACTAGACCTTCCTATTTCAAGAATCACCAACACTGAATTCACGTTTTTGAACGCAAATGGGGCCTCTATTGTCGACCACATCCTAGTTACTAGTAACATTCTGGATCGGTTCGGGGATAGATGCCACATAGGCGATTCAATAACGTCAGACCACGTACCTCTTCTTGTCGACACCGACATACTCATTCCAAAACAACCTAGCCCTCCAAGATCTATAAGAGACTATCGTCACGCTAACTGGACTGAATTCCAAAACTTCATCACACAAAATCTCCCTATGTTAGGCGAACTCGATACTAACGATAGTATCGACACCAGTGCAACCGATATCGAGAACCTCATCACTGAGGCGATCACGCACGCAATTCCACTCAAACAAATAACCTATACATCACCGGCACTTCCACAATACATCATTGCCAAAATTCAACAAAAACGACGTCTTCTACGTCAATACAAGGCCAACAGAAACCCACTAATCAAAACAGAGTGCAACCGGATCTGTGCCAGGATAAAGAGGGAGATATCTGTCCTAACGGCTCGCCGATGGGAAGATGCTACCTCAAAACTGGACTACAGAGACGGAGGTAAATTCTGGCAAAAATTCAAAGTCCTAACAAAACAAAAATTATCTCAACCATCTCATCTGTTGGTCAACAATCACATAGTCAATTCCCCAGAAGGGAAAGCCGAAGCATTCAGAAATTCGCTTCAAAACAATTTTCAAACGCCAGATAACCCGAACTTTGATCGCATATTTAAATTCAACACAGAATACATAGTAAATGTTACTCTCAACCACTACATTCCAGTCTATGATCCTATCATGGACCCCCTCACCGACAGGGAAACGGAGAGCTTTTGCCAAATCGGCAAAAACAGCGCTCCCGGACCTGATGGCATCAACCGAAGGTGCCTCAAAAAACTTCCAGAGAGTATCATTCCTCTTCTAACTAAAATATTCAATGCATGTCTCAAAAACAGCCACTTTCCTACTCCTTGGAAAGTGGCCAACACCATCATGCTTTTGAAAAAAGGCAAACCCCCAACCGACGTGGAATCCTATAGACCAATTTCATTAATCAATACTCTGGGTAAGGTTCTTGAGCTAATCCTAAAAGAGAGGCTCAATAACTTTCTCGAAAACCACAATATCATACCAAAATTCCAATACGGATTCCAGTCAGGTAAATCTACTAAACATGCATTAATAGATTTCACTACCAAAGTTACTCAAACCATCAACGATGGTTCAATCGCCATAGCCACATTTCTGGATGTGCAGAAGGCTTTCGACCAGGTCTGGCACGACGGGCTTGTTCGGAAACTTCTGTACATCGGGCTACCATTGCAATTCACCAAAATTGTACACTCCTACCTCCACAACCGTACTGTCAGAGTTAAAATAGGCGATCAAAAGTCCACCCCCTTCACTCCACAAGCTGGAGTTCCCCAGGGTTCAGTCCTAGCGCCGCTGTTGTACATCATCTACAACAGCGACATCACTAACCAAAATATCCCAGGTACTCGGCTGTTTCTCTATGCGGACGACACGACTCTGCTCTCAACTACCTCTCGATACAACCCAAGACTCCTCTTCAGAAGAGCCCAGGCTCTGTTGGACGGCGTCGGCGAATGGTGTTGTAAGTGAAGAGTCACGCTGAATGCGAACAAAACAACAACAATTGTGTTTCGCGCCCCTTCTGTGTCAAATAGAATCATTTGCAATGATGACGACCAACATCCTCTGAGTCTGTTGGGAGAAAGGCTTGTTGTTAGCCCGACTGTGAACTATTTGGGAGTACTGTTTACCAGGACTCTCAATTGGGACGCAGATCTAAAGGCAACTTTAGATAGGGTAAGGAACAGGGCCAGACTTCTCAACGCTCTCTCGGGAAAAATTGGCAAGACACACAAGAAGACTCTCATTCACACTTACAAGACCTTTATTCGACCCGTCATGGAGTACAAATCATGTATCTACTCTCTTTGCTCTAGACAAAAACAAGAGAGGTTGTTGAGGACGGAGCGTAGAGTCTTGCGTAGATGTAACTATGAGCACTGGCGATATCCCTCAAACGAAATCCATAACATCTCGAACACCCCCAAAATCACCGAGAGAATAAACTCTCTGAACAGGAACTTCACAATCAAAGTAATCAACGGCCCCCCTTCCGACACACAAGAATCTCTCAAATGTTCCTGTTCATCTTCCGGCCACGTACTCCACCGAAAGCCCAAACGCAAAAAGATTCATGTTCCGTCCGCTCTAATGCAAACATGCATTGACGAACTCCCGGTGGAGTACGAAAACATCCTTGAGGCTACCCCGTTAGCCTACCGTACCCACCTCTAACATTTCCTCTTCCCTACCCCGAACAAGGAGAAGTTGGTTTTTTGCGGTTTCCCAACTTCATTGCACAATTATACCTGTTCGTCCCAAGAAAATAGCCGCAACTATTTTCTCCACTCGAACGCTCACTGTCCACGCTACGCTCAAAGCCACCTCCTGACCGCCGACGAGGGACGCAGGTTCGCCTGTCGTTGTACAATGGTTTCTAGGGAGACTGGTCGAGAGCAAAGCACGGACAGTACACGTAAATGTCTATGGAACCAACAACAATCCATCAAACTTTCTTCTCTGTTGACTTCTTAGCCTTCTGAACACCACCGTCCGGCATAACCAAGGATCCAAGAACACCAGGACACGGCGCATGCCCCAGTGTGTTTTTCGGACTGTTTGCTTTTGCTGCCAACACTAAACATTCACCTCAAACCCTGAAGAGGACAAAATCCTAAACAGGGAAACACATTGTACGCATTTCTTCTAAAGCATTATTCTAGACAAGCAAATCAAACAATGTAGTAGTAGTAGAAATCAGTCAGTCCTGAACGACCGTTCTGGGCTCCATAACCAGCCAAGCGAAGTGAGCGAGGCAGGCGGACCTGAGTCGCGACGTGCACTGTATTGAGTGATTCGTAAACTTAGGCAGGCCAACTCGAGACGAGACGCAAGGTGTACCGAAGTGAGGTAATTTGCGACTCGTAATTCAACGGAGGCAAGCGTAGTGAGCGAGCCCCGATAAATATATATTTGAATATCGCCGTTAATTTTGTTCTTCTGTTACAGACGCCCATCCGGAGGAGGACTTCGCTGGGACGAAATAGAATATTGAATTATTATTTTGTACATAATTTAGAATTAATAGATTTGCTTTGTTTTCAACCTGTGTTTTACTGAGTCTGTCGTCCTAAAAGAACTACCCGTTACACACTTGAATAAAATAATATTAAATATTGGAAGTACCGTATGGAGGCTAGATTACGCTACCCTTCCTATCCAATCAACAACAAGAACGTTTAAAATTTCACACCTATCATGTCGAAGCTACAGACCACTTATGTGGAGGTCAGATTTGTAGTATCCTTCCAATTAACCAGGTGCTGAAGGCTGAAATACGTGACATATTTTTTGAAGGGTAAGATCGCATTCTACCCAATCACACAACACTTTTTTCTATGGATTTAACCTTTGAATATTATGTCAAAATAATTCTATTTCAACGAACTATCGCGTTAATTTCATTAAAACATAAACAAAATAATCTATTCTAGCGGTGAAAAATCACGCCGTGAGGAAAAGTGCAACTTTCGGAAACGAAATGCGTGCGGGAAAGTGGCTGTTTTAGCACGGCCGTAGGAAAATGTATTATTTTGATAAGAAATAAAATTCTAGCTTTATTTTGAATGATTTTTCCATAATATTTACTAAATTTTAAGTAAAACGCGCCTTAAAAGAGTACTTTTGATAAAGTTTGAGTCTCTTTCAAAGTGAAGACCGAATTTTATTTTCCATCAAAATGAAAATACATTTTTGCGCCACGTAATATTAATATCAAGTCTTTTGTAGCTGGAATATTGTGTGCGCCACTTATTTTTACCGCGTTCAGCGGTTTTTTATTCTTATGTTTCTACTAAAAGTTTTTACAATAAAATTTACCAAAAAAAATTTTATACTTTTGCAGAATTGGTATATCTTCGTCATTTTCGAAAATAAGTAATGGCAAAGCTCCACCTAGAGAAGAAATCATCCAGCCAGGATGTGGAACCGCTCCCGACCATTGTCCTAACACAATTTATCGTTCCTACGATGGTTCATGCAATAATTTGAAAAATCCGACTTGGGGAATACCCAATACCCCATATAATAGATTATTACCAGCGAAATATGCAGATGGTAAGTACTTACAGGTAAACCAGAATAGGAATAGACGTGAACATGCAGTGCGCGCTAGCAAATCTCAAATTACGGCAGAGACCGCTCATTGATCGACAACCGCTTGGCTGTTTATGTGGATAGTTTTACTATAGGTCCTAGGTCCGTATCGCGACGTTGACAAGTTTTGCGTAAAATCTCAATTTTTATTATAATTTTTAATAATAGTGGTTTTGAATTTTATAATTGTTTTAATTTTTTTTACTTAACTTAATGCCTCGACAAAAAATGGCCATTTGCATGGTACAGTTAATTTTGCAATCAGACACCTAGTGTATTGTGTAGTGTGTGTGTGTTGAGTAAATGTATTGTTACTTTGAAAAGTTGACTACATTGTCTTTAGAAAGAGACGCTAATTGTATCAGAACGTCTGAGGTCCCTTGAAAATTGAAAAAAAAAATAAGCGAAATCTAATCGTGAGTTTTAGTAAATACAATAGAATTGTTATAAAATTTCACAGAGTGGTTACCAAGTAAGAATTATTCAAATTGAAATAATTTTATTGCTTTTTGCATTAATTGGCAAATAGTAAAAACATGTCGAGACAGCATAGGTGCCCCACTATATTGTTGTAAGATTTATATTTATTACCTGAAAATTTAAAAAACATTTTAGGACATAAATATTTTAATATTATTCAAATTAGACGAAAATTATCTTGTCAAAGCGTATTGTTGCGATTATTTCTATTAGTGTAGGAAACAAAGGTTGAACCTTGCAAAATGGACACAAGTCCGGTTTTATTTTTTTTCTGGTATATCAAGGGGTGCTTATTATAAGACTAACTTTTTCTGAAAAAATTTCGCCCCGGAACCTCCCTTTTCACCCCTTTAAAAGGGGTAATTTGTGGTTTTTGCGAAACGTAGCCCTTCCTGTAAGTTTTACAAAAAATTTCTTTTATAGAAATATGAAGAGGACTATATTTTCTACGATTAATTTCCAACACCATCTCTCTATCATCCACCGTTTAGCAGGGGTGGCGCCCTAAATTTGACAAGTTTTTAAAAAAGATGTTTTTAAAAAAAATATATTTTTCCCTAACTGTAACGGAAATTAAGAAGAAATCCTGCCGCGATTATTCACAAATAATTGACTGATTTTTTGGTATAGGTTTTACTTAAGGGTAATTGCCCTTTTTTTAATTACAGGGTGTTACATTTTAAAAAACCTCTTTTTATACCATCTGAACCGTTTATGCTAGAGTAAAAAGACTTTCAGCCATTACCCATATACTGGTGCTATTTACAAATTTGTATAATGCACCCCCATTTTTTCCCTGGAACCACCCCAAAAAAAAGAAGAATTAATAAATAAATTGATTTTCTTGGAATCCTTCACACACAATGCCCTCTATTAATATGCTTCATATATCATTTTGTGGACGTTATTATTACCCATGCAAGGACACCAAAAGCAATTTCCTAGTGCAACCCCTGTAGCAAAAAAAAAATAAATAAAATGGGGGGTTGAAAATTTTTTTTTGTTTTTTGCTTTTTGATCCATATGGGCACATGCTTCATCAATAGTGCTTTTCAAAAATATATATGGTTATTGCAACATCTCTGCGAAAACCACCCCTATCCTTGAAAATATAATGCAGAAACTACCCCTATCCCTTGGCGAGCATATTTTTACGATTTTCTCATTACCTATGTGTTCTTTTTAAACAAAACTTATACAGGGTTAAATACCACTATTTACTCTAAAAATTATGTCCTATTCATTTTTTCGTATAAGCAACCGTTACGGCACAGTGGCGCCGTAAACCTCATATATGCTTTGGCGGGCTCCAGTTTTTGTTTCTTCTTTCGTCATCTGTTCGTTTTATTGATAAAGTACTTATGCAAAATAAAACAACACAATGTAACCTACCAATTATGACTTATGCACATTTTACATTATTTGCTCCCCAAAGCCACAGTGGTGGCCCAAAATAAATTTTTGCATATTTTCGCCACCTACATGCATTTTATTGCATTAATGCTACCTTAACAGCACAATATTTACCCTTAGGTGGTCGCTACGCAGTGACGGATCCAGGGAGGGGTGATGGGGTGATCACCTCCCCCCCTCTCAAACCAACTGATATTATATTCAAAAATTATAAAAATATTCATTTATTTTTATAGAAATTTAACCAATTGGCACCCCCCTCTTAACGATGCTGGATCCGCCACTGTCGCTAAAGCATAAAAAGTCATTCTTATAAAAATAATATTAATATAATATAAGTATTTCTATAAAAATAAATGAATATTTTTATAATCTTCAAATATAATATCACTTGGTTTGAGAGCGGTGGGGGTGATCGCCCCCATCACCCCTCCCTGGATCCGCCACTGCTTAGTGACCACTTAGGGGTGAATATTGTGCTATTAAGGTAGCATTAACGCAATAAAATGCGTGTAGGTGGCGAAAATATGAAAAAATTTATTTTGGGCCACCACTGTAGCTTTGGGGAGCAAAGAATGTAAAATGTGCATAGGTCATGATTTGTAGGTTACACTGTGTTGTTTTATTTTACATAAGTACTTTATCAATAAAACAAACAGATGACGAAAAAATAAACAAAAACTGGAGCCCGTCAAAGCATATATGAGGTTTACGGCGCCACTGTGCCGTAACGGTTGCTTAAACGAAAAAAATTGATAGGACCTAATTTTTAGAGTAAATAGTGGTCTTTAACCTTGTATAAGTTTTGTTTAAAAAAAATGAATAGGTAATGAGAAAATCGTAAAAACATGCTGGATAAGGTATAGGGGTAGGTTCTGCAGTATATTTTCAAGGATAGGGGTGGTTTGCGCAGGGATGTTGCAATAACCATATATATTTTTGAAAAGCACTATTTATGAAGCATATGCCCATATGGATCAAAAAGCAAAAAACAAAAAAAAATTTTCAACCCCCCATTTTATTTATTGTTTTTGGCTACAGGGGTTGCACTAGGAAATCGCTTTTAGTGTCCATGCATGGGTAATAATAACTTGCACAAAATGATATATGAAGCATATTAATGAAGGGCATTGTGTGTGAAGGATTCCAAGAAAATTACTTTATTTATTAATTCTTCTTTTTGTTTGGGTGGTTCCGGGGAAAAAATGGGGGTGCATTATACAAATTTGTAAATAACACCAGTACATGGGTAATCTCTGAAAGTCTTTTTACTCTAGCATAAACGGTTCAGATGGTATAAAAAGGGGTTTTTTAAAATGTAACACCCTGTAATTAAAAAAAGGGCAATTACCCTTAAGTGAAACCTATACCAAAAAATCAATCATCTATTTGTGAATAATCTCCGCAGCATTTCTTTTTAATTTCCGTTACAGTTAGGGAAAAATATATTTTTTTTAAAAACATCTTTTTTAAAAACTTGTCAACTTTGGGGCGCCACCCTTGCTAAACGTCGGATGATAGAGAGATGCTGTCGAAAATAAATCGTAGAAAATATAGTCCTCTTCATATTTCTATAAAAGAAATTTTTTGTAAAAGGTACAGGAAGGGCTACGTTCTGCAAAAACCATAAATTACCCCCTTTAAAGGGGTGAAAGGGGGGGTTCCGGGGCGAAATTTTTTCAGAAAAAGTTAGTCTTATAATAAGCACCCCTTGATATGCCAGAAAAAAAATAAAACCGGACTTGTGTCCATTTTGCAAGGTTCAACCTCTGTTTCCTACACTATATAGTATAATATTCTTTTTCTCATGATCATCTTTCAGTGCGTCACAGTTTTTCGATTTCTTTCTAACGCATTAAATTGTATGTAACAGAAAAAAAGGCACGTCGGTGATTACTTCTAGTTCTGTGATTATTCTAGTTGTCGATAGATGGCGCCATAATTAAAAAAAAATAATTTTTTTTAATTAGATAATAATATTACAAATATAATCTTTATAATTTATAAGACTATACAAATCAAAGAAAATACCATTTTATAAATGCAAGAAACACATTTGATTTGTTTTTATTCTAAATTGAAAATAAAATGTGACAACTGTCAGATTTAATTAAAATGTCATGTTAGAATAAATGTCATAAATGTGTATTATCACGGACTTACCCTTTTTCCTATCATTTGTGACGCACTGAAAAATGATCATGAAAAGGACAATAGTTATGTATTATATAAGGGGTAAAAATAGCGGATTTTAGCAGATACATGAAAGTTACGTCCCGACGCGTAGCGGAGGGCGCTAAATCATGAGCGCGCTAAAATCTACATGTTGCCTCGTGTATAATACAATATTTTTTTCTAGGTTGTCCGCGAACAGGATAGAAAGAGATTTTACCCCATGGGATACAATGTGACATTTCAGCAACTGACAAGAGGTGGCAAATTATGACATTTCATATCAGTTATAGAAAAAAAAATTATATTACTTGAACATTTGAAAAACATTTTACGATATAAATATTTTAAGAATATTCAAAGAAGACGAGAATTACAGACTAGTCAAAACAGCTTGTTTAGATTATTTTTATAGTATAAAAACTTTATAGTAACAGAACATTGTTAAATAACCATTTAAAATTTACAAATTGCATGCAACTCCTTATAAACAATGATTCATGTAAACATTTTAAAAGAAATCAGTCAATATTTGTAAGAACCGTGGCAACTCCGTATTAATTTAAGTCCCAAATGAATTCTGCATTCCTGCTCCGCTTGGCGCGCAGCTTACGTCGATTCCTATTCCGGTGGGTGTGTACTCTGTGCTCTTCATAGCTTTGTACTCAGTGGCGTATTTAGATTTATTATTAAAATATTATTAAATTATTCCTAGACATTTGCATTGGCAGGGGAAATTTGTATTAGTGGGGAACTTCTAATAAAACACCAACCAAAAGACATAAAAGGATATACCCAACCTACATAATAAAAGACACAAATAATAACTTATATGCATTAACTCCCTTAATTTTCCTGACTTGTCTGTTTATTGGGTTGAATTTGTCTGTGGTTTAAGTTTCATGTCAGGTAGATAATATATTTTTATATTTCAACAATTTTTTTTCTTTAATTTTGGACCTTGTTAGGGGGGAAATTTTCCCATTTTCCCTCTCCATAGATCCGTCACTGGGTACTACTCTGTATTATTATGCAGTGGCGAAGCGTAGTGGGGGCGGCAGGGGCAGCCCTAACCATTTTATATTTTTATCGCAACTACAAATTCGGACCGATTGAAAGGAACACGGAATTTTTCATTACTTATTTTGTGACGAATTCGGGGAATTCCTTTGCTTTGAATGATATTTTGTAGCGACTGGCAACAACGTCTATATGACTTGTGGGAATTCCCCGTTTATGACTAACAATCAGCACAACTTTTTTCGGCAATTTAGAACGTTGCTATTCTTTTTTTTTTCCTCATCGACACATCGTTGGCAAGTTCTGATAGCAGCTACAGGCAAAAAGGGTTCAAGACACGAGGTGGAGTGCAAGAGGCGATGCCGTAAATGTGGCATGGTATCATTACAAAGACATTCTCGTCACTTTGAAAAAACTAAAGGCCGCGTCTCACCATCAAATAATTTGATCAAACAGTTTGAGCAAACTCCGGAAGTACGTCAAAGTGACGTCACAATTGCAGTTTTTTTGAAATTCTAAAAATCTGTACTCTCACTATCAGTCTTGTTTGATTAAATTTTTTGTATTGAGTTGTCTAACTTGTTTGTACTTTATTTAAAATTAAAATTTTTCATTATTATCCACAATGAACACTCAGGATGTGACGTCACTAACTGTCACTTTCAGTTTGCTCAAACCAGTTTGATCAAATTATTTGATGGTGTCACGCGGCCTTGACAGAGGCAGGTGAAAGCTTAAATACTAGGACAGATGCAGGTGCTTTACTAGTTTCGATGCAGTCATTTTCCTTTCTTTCTTTTTTGGGCATGTGGCAACTGGTGCTACATGAAGTGAATGATGCACAAAAATATTTACAAACAAGGGGACTTGACATATAAGATTGTGCGCTCATATGATATTGACAGAGAAAAGAGAGGAATGGGCAAATGGCGCTGTAGGTTATGCAAAAATATGTGTGAAGAACTTAGAATTTCCACAAAACCTCGGAGGCGCATAACAAGAAAGCATATTTTTGATGACGGAACTAGAGGTGCTAACTTGTCTTGTGAAAATGAGTTGAGACGAAAGCTGTTTTCTTCGTTAGATAGTTATTGTAGAAATTCGTGAGCGTTTTCAACAGCTACAGAATTTAACGGATAAGTTTGTTTATCTAACGTCGGCTATATTATTAGATCCAGACAACAGTGAATGTAGAAATGTAGAATGTAGACTACGCATCTGACGAAATTGACGAGCAGGGTTTCAAGCTATAAAAACTTCGACTGAGGACTTTCGTTGCTGCTACAGGCAACGAAATTGATTAATGCAGACTCACTTGAATTATTTAAATTTATTGTTAAATCCAAGCTGGAAGATACTCTGCCCAATATTTTAATAATATTCCGAATATTTCTCACAGTTGCTATAAGAAATGTCAGCTGTAAGAGCAGGTTTTCAAAATTGAAATTGATTAAAAAATATTTAACATCGACAATGAGTACTCTAAGACTAACTAATTTGGCTATTTTGTCTATTGAGCAAGAGGTGTGTGATGCGATAGACATTGACGGTGCAATAAAAGACTTTGCTCTTAAAAAAAGTAGACGTATAAATTTTTAATTGAAGACGAAAGTTTTTTTTTAATTCTAACAAATACTCATATGACTTTTCAATAAAGATAGAAATATAACATTATAGTATCGTTCTAGTTCTAATTAAAAATTGATTTTGCTTAATTTTGTCCATCGTCAAGGTGTACCTAATCTTAAGTGATAGGTACCTAAGCTATATCAATGTATCTAATTGGTTAAAGTAAAAGAATTTTTGTATTAATAAACGTGATTGTAAAACTTAGATAAACTTTTTTTATTTTAAATCCAACCTGTACCTATAATGCAAAATAATGATGACTTTTCTCGCCGAAATTAATTTCTATATTTAAATTTCTCTATAATTAATGTGTGTAATTTATAGTATACAATAAATTAAAATACCTAAATAAGAGGGCGGCAAAATTGTCTTCCGCCTCGGGCGGCCGACACTCACGCTACGCCACTGGTATTATGTTTAGGCAGATCCGTGTGATACTTTTATTAAAGTGATCCTCATTTCAGTTGTTAATTTTATAGTACCTTTAATATTATTGTTTTTGTTTAGGTATTCAAGAACCTTTACTATCAAAGAGTGGAAGACAATTACCCTTAGCCAGATCGGTGAGTCTACTGCTTTATCCAGATGTTCCGATAGAAGATCCAATCTTCACTTTGAATGCTATGCAATATGGTCAAATTATAACGCACGATCTAAGTATGACAGCAGGAAGTACCCAAACACGTAAGTGGCAAACATTGTATGAAATACTCCTAAACTTATTGTGGCATAATAAATTACCAAAATACTATATCATTAATTATTTAGGAAATGCAGTAGAATCTCATTAATTCGCTACTTTAATGAACGGACAAGTCCAAAAATCCCTCACACTTCTCGCACGTCTCTCATCTCTTTCTACACCTAACACCGCCTATGCATTCCGTCGCGTCAAAGAGTTCTAAGAATTCACCTGCTGTTATAAGTATGTGTTTTAGTTAAAAACGTCAAGTAAACTGAAACAGAAGACTAGCTGTGAAAGAGAAAATGCTCATTTTAAGAAGTGGAGAAAGCCTGTGCAAATTGGCAAAAGAATATGGAGTTGAGCGTGCTACACGATCTTAAGAAAAAAAAACAAAAAATGGTGGATCACGTGAAGATGATGGAATCTGGACCAGGAAAGCGAACTCATACCTGCGTTAATCTATAGTTCAAAGTAGAACCACTCTCCGAAAAATTGGAAGTAAAATCTTTAGTCGCGCATGGCGACCGCGCAATGTTCCCAGTCGCTTTTGTCCCACTCGCGCATTGCTAGTCGCATAGAAACGTACGGGTTTTAACAGGGAAAACCCGCATCCACCACTGGTGAATTACCAATTGCGTACTGCCGGTATTACTTCTTGAGATCAAAGTGCCGACATGGAAGAGGTTTTACTGTCTCTCTTTATACTGTGGTTCAGTTGACTACGGTTCATCCTTGAACGTCGGTTTGTTTGGAAATGCAATTCTCATTGTCAGTTCAAGTTCTACCCAAGTAGCAATTTTTCGACGCATTGGTTGTCAGTAAAAAACAAATGGACTGTATATAACGTTGCCACAGTGGACTTTCAGTTGTTTCGGCCAACGACCCCTACCCCGACTGACATTACGATGTTACAACGTTAAATAATACCTTTAGTTATATGGGCAACTAAGTTATTACTATTGTGACAACTACATATCACAGTTAAGTTTTTTCAACAATCGCAACGACTTAAAAACGTTATAATGCTAAACTAATTTACGCCCATGGGTTTTCTGGCCGACTAGGTAGTTGTCTCTCACGACCCTAGGTATAGTTCTAGACGTGTGACACGTTTGCGGCAACTTCAGGAGCAGAAAAAGAATTTACTTTATAACCTTACTTTTTTCTTATTATTTTATATTTTATTTTGCTGGAAATTTTCGATTAATTTAACAACCTGTTTATTTGTTTTTTATTAGCTGGTTTCTCCATTGTCCATTGTTTTATCAGTAGATTTGATAAGCTTAAATCTTTTTTTCAGCTTTGGTAGACAGGGTTGCCAGGCCAGTTCTTACTCTTTCAGTACTATCCGTTGCAAGATAATTCGACTGGAATTCCGACAAAATATGTAGGTACTTTTTGTACATATTTTGTCTGAATTCCATCCGAATTATCTTGCAATGGATAGTAGTTTTGCTTTCAAAAAATCAATAGAAATTAGTAGATTCTTTTTAGGCCCTGTAATTACAGTAAAACCTGTGTTAACGGTTACCTGTCAAAATCGGCCACTTGTCGGCCGGTTTCATTATCAACTTAAAGTGAACATTAACTAAAGTTCACTTTAAAGTTGACATTTACCCATATATGAATTTTGATAAAGGTAGGTACCAACTTACTTAAAATTTAAAATCCATTTTAACTGATTATGAAACCGAGCGTTACAAGCATTTTGAAAATTCTCCAAACCAATTATATGAAGATTTCCTTATTTAGATCTAGTATTCACCAGTTTTATTTCTCTGTCCATCTACTATCATCATCTACGTCCTGAATCTTATTTTCGGTAATGACATTGGGAAATTGTAACAAAATGTCTGAAAATTAATTTAGAAATTGGGTAAATACTATTAAAAAGCAAATTTTATTTTAGTGATAACAAAATGTTGAAATATACCAAACATCTAATAAAAAACATTGTCTACTAGAATTTTTTAAATAATATCAAAAATATACCAAAACATTAGATATCTACTAAATGTGGCAACGCTGTTAAGGAGAATGATGTACTTCATTGCACTGGTCACATGACCTCTGTCACCCAATAACAGGGTGCGTTCTAAAGTGGTTGGGATAGTCGGTCAGGCCGTGTTTGGTCGGCGATGGGACTTCTCGGTTTTCTCATCCGTCTAGGGTTGGTAATAAGGTATATTTTAAGTAATATTGGTAATATTGTTTAATACACCATTTTGATTTTTTTTAGAATGTAAAGAAAATAAAAACACAAAATATAAAAAATGCAGGCATTTTCTAATACCTTTAAAAGCACCATCAATACATTAAATTTATACAAAACATCTTTAATATAAATTCTGGCTTTTATATTAAAATTAGATTTTCTTAAATTTGAGATGCGTTTATAAATTTCACATCAGGTAATTTTGTTTAAGTCCTTATTTATGTATTTATATAAATTTAAATACCTAATATGATGTCAAAATAGTTTACTTTTTATATAGGTAAAAAAACATAACCAGTCCGACTCTTTGAGCAACCATTGCACGCAGCGCTTCAGTTGTCTTATGCAACGCTTAAGGTTGCCTAGACAACGTCAAGACAACTCAAAAATCGTCCACCAAATTAGTGCAGAATTGGGTCGTCTTCTAGGCAATAACAACGTTGTAACAAAACGTTGCCACGCGGTAGACAACGTTTTCACGTCGACAAATTGCTACTTGGGTACAGCTTTCGAGAAATGCCAATAGATGGAAAACGGTAAAACCATCGCCATTTTGTATGACTTTTTTTATGCTGTTTCTGAATAAAGTTAAATTTAAGTAGGTATGTATTAATAGTATAGTCAAACAGTCATTTTAATAATTATAAATAAATCTAATAAACATAAAAATAATGTTATCGTTATGCTTAATATGCGTCTCATGATAAGTTGCAATAATACAACGCATGCCTAATCAGTGAAATCATCTGAACTGGGTTCTGATTGTTCTGAACGGCCGAATTTCAGCGTTCAAGAAAGGTTCAAGCTGAACGTAGTTAAACTGCCATCGGTTGAAGGTGAATTGAGAAAGGCGATTTTGACTTTAAACTGACGTTCACTAGGAGTTCAGGTTAAACTGGAGTTGAACTCGATATGAGAAATCGGCCCTTAGAGTTGGTAAATTTCTAAAAATGGAAAACGCTCTCTGTATGTGGTTCATGTAAGAGCGTTCTAAACACACTCCTTTACCTGGAGAAATTCTAAAAGTTAAAGCGCTCGAATTTTAGAAAAAAAATACAAAGATAGATGATTTTCATGCCAGTGTTGGGTAGCTGAATAAATTTAAAGGGCGATTTGGTATCCGTCTGTCGTCTGTTAACTGCAGAGGCGTGCGGTCCATGGAAGCGGGAGAAGCACCGCTTCCCTATACTTCCATATAAGAAAATACGTATATTATTAATATTAGTATTTAATTATCAACAATGTTTCCCTAATCTAAGTAATCTACATATTATGTAGGCAATAGGCATTGAAACATTATTAAAAATTGATCGCATACGAACGGACTCAAATATTCACACAATTCAACGATTCAGTCCGCCCCTGACGGAAGCGCATCTCAAAATCGCTGCTTATCATGCATTTGTCCCGTTCAAAAATTGGTCAGGGTTTAATACCCTCACCAGCTAATCATGTTCCTTTCACGCGAATTTTGATACCCCTGGAAGCGATCGTCCGAGCGCCTTACGATTCCGAAAACGAGATGCGGAGACTGTTACTGCTGCTATAAGGGGTAGGTATTTAGGTACAATGGCTTAAAGACAATTTCGATTTCAATTTTTTGCTTAATATTTTTACTAATATTTTATTTGACATTTTGAGATTTTTCCTTTTACTGATATTTTATAATACCTCCGACATTTTACAGACGAAGTCAAGTGACATTGCATTTTGTATAAGACAATTTGATGACTTATGATGATTAAAAAATTGGGTTGTTTAAAAATATTTCGGATAAAGCTGAAAATATGGGCTTCGAACCTTAAAGAAAAATAATGATGACTGATAATGTCGGCGAAAGAGAGACATATCGATGATTATACATCGAATTTTTTGATAATATTCTACAACAAATGAATTATCGCTTTTAAAATTTTCAAAGAAATAAAATATGTAGAATTATGTAATTTTAATATGTCTAATTATAATTAATCAAAATCTCCCACACAGGTATTTAATTCAGTACGATTAAATTTTTTTTGATATCCTAGCTTTGCATTCTCAGTTAAATGTCATTTATAAAACACCTGAAATTAGTGATAAAGAAATACTTAGAAATCGGTTGAATTTTTTGAATACTACTGGTTTAAATAAGTCTCTGTGTGAAGTGGTCAAGCTGTGTGAATTAGTAGGTACTAACTATCCCAGCTACAAGTGCATCAGTTGAACGAAGTTTTTCAGTATTAAAACGCATTAAAAGTTTTACAATAAATTTCACAAGCGAAGACAGACTTTCCAAGTTAGCCCTATTATCCATTGAAAAAGAGTGCATTAAACAATTATCAGAAAATCCAAAATTTTACAACGATGTTATCGACAAAGAATTTGCATTGGTTGATAGGAGGATAGGACTCAAGTATAAGTAAATAAGTGTCATGTTGTTGAAAGTTGTGTGTTGTGGAAGGTGATTCGAAATCGGAATATAAAAACAATTTTCAATAGAACTCTTCTTTTTAAGTTTAAAGAAACCAAGCCTGGAGCAGGGACTCGAGCCTGAGCAAGCAGTACAAATCGATGATAAGTCACTAGATATACGATATAGTAAGTCACTAGAGTCACTAACCTGCATTGATCGGAGTAGGATTTCGTTTGTGAGTCCTTGTATCCAGGACTCCTACATATAATAAGCACTTTGCTGATAGAGAGCCCCTATAGCGCATCAGAGTGCTATCGGAGAGGAAGTGGATAGTATGGAGCATTGGGGCGGGATGGAGTGACGCCCGCTTATGAGAGTAAATTCTCCTTGCCCCAATGAATTTGTATCACCCGAATCTCATTCTCAAGGCGTGTGCATGTCTCTCAGACTGGTTTAAACACTATACTTAATTTTTTGTAGTTTTTTTTAGTCGATATAAGTTAACAGGTAATACATTAGGTATACACCTATTAAGTATAGGTCTGGATCCCGCGTATGAAAAAAAAGTTGATTAATAGCAAGCTGAAAATTGTTAATAGATTAAGGGTGTCTAGTCGGATAAACTTTGATAAATGGGAACACTGGAACAGGGGCAGTTTTAATTGTGGAACAGGTTAAAAATTTGGAACGGTCATACCACGAAAACGGCACATTTATTTTGTCCGACAGAACAGACTTAAACTCTCCGAACAGAGATTAAACTCTCATGCAAAAATTAGACTGCTATTTATCACCTGTCATAATTTCTGTCATTTGACATATTCTACATGTTCCACTCATTAAAACGCCCATTTGGTGATAAATAGCAGTCTGATTTTTGCATGAAAGTTTAATCTCCCTTCGGAAAGTTTAAGTCTGTTCTGTCGGACAAAATACATGTGCCGTTTTCGTGGTCTGACCGTTCCAAATTTTTAACCTGTTCCACAATTAAAACTTCCCCTGTTCCAGTGTTCCCATATATCAAAGTTTTTCCGACTAGACACCCTTAAGCTATTAACAAATTTTCAGCTTGCTATTAATCAACTTTTTTTTCATACGCGGGATCCAGACCTAGTAGGTATATATTTTGATCTCGACCCTCGTAAGAAAATATTTGTTAAACCCTTATTGAATCGCTTCCTCTTCCGAAGATGTCACCGCACGCCACTGGTTAACTGAATCGGGTGAAGAATCTCAAGCAATGAATCTGTAGTGCAGCGATTTATCCAGCATTTTAAAAAAAAAAAGTAGAAAGAAGAACTACGTAAAGCAGACGAGACTGTTGCCCAACAAAGCGTTCTTCTTCTCGTAGCACTACAATTCGGGGTGGGTCTTGGCTGACTGCACAACTTGTTTTCATCTCACATGGTCATTCATAGTTGGGTTGTTATTAAATCTGACCATATTATGTTAAATACCTCTCCAGCCCATTCGTGGAAATTATAGGTTATTTTACATCCATATCCACTACTAAAGAAACGAGCTCACCAGTTAAAAAGATAGAATCACATTTATGTCGTGTTTATGTAACTCACCAATTGGATTTGTTAGTGATTTGTGAAATATAAAAATCCCAGAGCTTTTCAAAACATTTGTCTGTCAGGCTTCTATAGGCATCAATTTAAAAGTTGGTTCACGAGAGAGGTATACAGTGAATGGTTCTATAAAGACTGTCTCATAAGTTAAAAAGTTTATTAAAAGATCTAACTTGTCAATAAAATCTTTACTCGTACTTGGCAATGCAGAATGCTTTAGACTTTAGACAAACCAAATCAATAAAAACTTATATTAAGCGATGGGAACTGTATACCTTTATTGCAGCCGATGGATCAACAGTAGAAGACAGAATCTCAAAGAATATAATTTGGAGGATGTTGTATTCTCTCCCGCTCATGAATGGAGGTATGTTTCACCTTACTTAATCCAATCATGGAAATAGCTTTGGACTACAATCTGTATCAAAAGAAAAATAGAAAAGTGTCATCCTGAAGATAATCTACCTATTGCCGATTGGTTTAAAAAATTATCAGAAAGAAGATTCAAGAACGTTTAAAAGAATTAAATTCTTGGATTGAAGGAACCGAAGAATCAAAGAAAATTGAAACAGATAAAGATATATGTGAAGCAGTAGTAAAAGAAGAATGCCTAGTAGAAATCTTGGAACCACCAATTACTACAACTGTAAAAGTAAAATCAGACACAGCATTCAATTGTTTCAATACAAGCTTAATATGGGCTGAAGAAAATGAAGTATCTGTTAAAAATATTATAATTATTCGAAACCTACGAGAATATTTTTAAACTAGGATTATGGCAGGTTAGGGAGTAGAAGGATGTTTCCGATTGAGTCGCCGAGGAGGAGCGCGTACTGTTGCATGGTCCGGTAGGCGTATTTCCGTTTGCGTGTTCATTTCAAGACATTGCGGTTTTGAAACGGACACCGAAACGGTGATACATATCTAGTTCCAAAAAGGTGTTGATTTGAAAGCGCCAACAACCGAAATGTGCACGGGTTTGTACCGAAACATGTGGCGTTGGAATTCTACAAACAAGTGCATAGAATAGGTCTATTATTCGTTGCACGTGCTGTTTATCAACTTAGCTTTGAGGGTCGTGTTGTGTATTTAAGTTCAAGTCAATTATTTAAGGTGCATTCGTAACTCGTTGGATCCATGGTATTTTCAAAATCCTTCTATTGCACCATATCTCAAATGCTTCCAACTTCTTTATGTTGTCTACTTTCAGTGTCCATCTTTCCATTCCATACAAAAAAGTCGAGAACAGGTAGCATGTTAAGGCTCTTATTCTCATCTCCAGAGAAAGGTCTCGATTAACAAACATTTTTTTCATTTTTATAAATGCTTTTCTTGCAATTTCGATCCGTGTCCTGATTTTTCTACCTTGGTCGTTGTTTTCTGTTACCAAGGTTCCCAGATATTTGTAGTTATTCACTCTTTCTACTTGTTTTCCCTCGATATCTAGCCTTCCTATTGTATGTTGCTTAGAATTAATCATGAACTTGGTTTTCTTAACGTTCATTCGTAGTCCATATTTTATACTGACTTGATGTAATCTATTTAGGTACTACTCGTTGCAGTGCTTCTAAACTGTCTTCAAAAATAGCGGTGTAGTCTGCGAATCTTATGTTTTTCAAGAATTTTTCGTTTATTGATATACCCTGTTCTTCCTCTGATATTGCTTCCTTAAAAATAGCTTTAAAAATAGCTAAAAATATGTTTGCTAAATAATAATTGTTTAGCTGAAACTAAAATATGTTTTTAATATGCATAACACTTTTAGTAGAGGAAAGGATGCAAATATGGGCTACCCATTTTATTTTTCTTTGTAAAAAAAGAATAAAAATTCTATTTTATTTCCAAAGGTATGCAAGAATACCTACATTTAGTTACTTATAACCTGCCCAAAGTGCAAATTGATTAAAAAATATACAACTGTTTGAAATGTATAAATAATGAAAAATTGTACTTTTGCGCCGTTTGAATAATGATCCTAAATATGGGCTACCCCGAAAAATGTGTCTTAAATTTGTGTGAAATGAGATAAATGCGTGACAAATATATTTTAATATCTAAAATACAAAAAATACATTAAATAACTCATAGGCTAAAACTATTTGCAAAAGTCACACACATATTCTTCTTTTTCGGCCCCAGCGCACTCGTTATGTGCCCACAAATGGAACAGAAGCACTTGACCCATATTTCACCAAGATTATCCTCTGAAAAAAGTACTTCGCAAAACATACACGTTACGTCAGCTGCGTCTTGTGGAGGCTGCGTGGAAGGAAACTCATTGTAATCGCTTTCATCATCTGCAGGCACATATTCCTCCTCATCCTCGCTACTAGAAACCGATTTATTTTTTTGGTTCTTTGTGACTTTGGTAAGCTGCTTACGTTTTTCTTTTTTTATTTCTTTTCCTTTTCTTTTTTCTTTGCCTTTTCCTACTTCGTTTTGCCTACATTGCTACATTGTTCTAAATATGGGCCACTAGCCCATAATGAAAACAGAGGCATAGCCCATATTGTAAACACGCTTGCTTTGCACAACAAAAGAAGTTATGTCTAAAAGCAGACAATTTGAAGAAAACTCCTTAGCATATATCGAATACTAATAATAGAGCTTCAACGTGACACAGACTTTTTTTTGAAATTCGTGTTTATTTTTAAATAATGGAATTTATCAACTTACCCGAAAAAGTTTTGACACTCGCACCAACCGACAAACAATTATTATAAACTGGGAAATATCTACCACAGTGGTGCTATCGCTACGGTGATAGTTTAACTTCGTCAAATACCATTTGAAATAGTCAAAATGTAGAGATCTGCAACGAATAGCTGTGAAACCCACCTAGCCCATATTACAAGACCAGCCCATATTTACAGCCTTTCCTCTACCTATATTTTTGTGCATTAGTACAAAATGTATACGTATCGTAATAGCATTTAGTTTATTTTGACAGGATATTTTGGCACTACTTTGAGTATTTTGAAAAATTATAAAGAAAAAAAGAAGGTAACAAAATTGTTCTATTTCCACAGATCCAATGAATGATAATTTGTTATTCTGCAGATAGGAGCTATTTGTGATAAACAGTTCAAATGAAATAAAATAATGTTACAACTTAACACGTATTTGTGATAATTTTAGGAGCGAAGTTCTTGTACAAACCAGTGCGCATTTCAAAATTAAACGTCTTGAAATGCACACGTGTTTGGAAGCTGATATGCTCCGCCGTTTACGTGCCGATTTCAAAACTACCCGGTCTTGAAATGAACACGGAAACGTAAATACGCGTCCGGTAGCGCCAACGTATCCACTATGTAGAGCAGTTGGAGGAGAGTAGTGATGTTGATTATAGTTACTTTCGAGTATTCGTTACAAATCGTTACTTTTGTATAAAGTAATCATTTACAGTATTCGTTACTTTGATAATGATTACTTTTGTTACTTTTGTATTTGAGTACCGGTAATCATATTGAGAATCGTATTTCTCAGTAGGTAGGTCTGTATAGGTATTCCGATATAACAGCGACCTTCACCAATCTGTTTAAGAGATAAAAATAATTTGATTACTATGACTACTTTTGTATTTGAGTACCGGTAATCATATCGAGAATCGTATTTCTCATTAGGTAGGTATTTTGTATAGGTATTCCGATATAATAACGACCTTCACGAAGTACAAAGTAATCAGAGTAATCAAAGTAATCAAAGTAGATACAATAGTCGTTACTCGCACTGATACGATTGGTACGAAGTAATCAGAGTAATCAAAGTAATCAAAATAGATACATAACAATAGTCGTTACTCACTCTAATACGATTGGTATGAAGTAACGAAGTAATCAGAGTAATCAAAGTGATCAAAGTAGATACAATAGTCGTTACTCGCTCTGATACGATTGGTACGAAGTAACGAAGTAATCAGAGTAATCAAAGTAACGATTTGCCTCTCTGTAGAGTAATCGTTACTTTCGGTATTCGTAAGTAACGAGTATTTTGTAACGAATAGTTACTTTTTCAACATTACTACAGGAGAGAGGAGCGCCAACATAGTGAATATGTGCCTTGATAGAGAAAAGTAAGAGAATAGTTCGCTATACAGTGTTTCGAGCAACACCGTCGAGAGTTGAAATTGCCGTGATGATATATAGATAAGTGAATAAGAAGAAGATATTCAATGTCTTACTATACCTAGTTCTTTTCCTGAACCATTTCCAATCGAAGATTTTCATTGCAAATGAATTTTGAAGATTATTCCTTTGTTTTAATCGTCATTAGAATTTGTTCATTGCTAATTAATTATTTTTAGAGCACTATAAGACCAGATGCTGCTCGGAGGATGGTCAACTATTAGAGCTAGCCAATGTACCAGAACACTGTTTCCCGATGATTCTTCCAGATAACGATCCAGCTCACTCCAATGACAACGTTAAATGCATGAGCTTTGATAGAACCATCACGGATAGAGATCGGAGGTGTGTAAAAGGAAATTCCCCTGCCGAACAGGTGTGTACATCTACAGAATATTCTACAATATAAGGTGTTGTTATTCTGCAACTATATAGTTTTTCTTCTCCTTTTTAATATCTTTTGTCTATGTCCCGTGTTTACTGGGTAATATTTAGTCTTATTTATGATTTCTCTTTGGTGGTCTTCTGGGACCTTATTGCGTTTGGTTTCTCATCCCTTCCAATGTTTGCTACCTTCTTCCCTTCTTGTTACATGTTGATTCCATTTTTCCTTAGCTCTCTTTCCCATCTAGCTACATCTTAGTTATCACATTTTCGACTGATATCTTCGTTTCGTGTTTGATATCATTATTATGATCTATAGATTCCCTACTATAGATCTAAATGTCAGCTAAGCTACTCCGAATCAAGGCATATAGGGCAGTGAATGAGGGTATTTGGCTCCGAATTCCATCCTACTACATCGATTTACTTGATATTTTCACAGTAAATAGGGAATAGCTCAAGAAACAAAGTGTACTCTATGCCGATGTGCGCTTTTATCCTGGGGGTGGTTCCCACCCCTTCACGGGGGTAAAAAATGTTTTGGTTAAAATAGCCACGGAAAAGGCTAGGGAACCTAATTTTAAGCAAAAACTATTCTATGATTATTTTTTTAAAACTCGATACTTTTTAAGTTATTCGTCGTTGAAACTTGGCCATTTTCATTGAAAAATGACACCTTTTCGGACAGATTTTTGCGAATATCTTAAAAACTATGCATCTAACAAAAAAACTATATAAAATATTTCTGTAGGTTATAAAAAAACAAAGAGATTCGTTCCTTTATAAATCTTCTAGAGAAAAAACAAAGAGGGATATGGTAGGTAAGAAGAGTTTGTTTTTTTGGTGCATGCTCAAATCGGTGTATTCAACTTGAAATAACAGAGAAACTTTTGTAGTGATTGAAAAGACCTTTAAAATGAGCAATACTAATTGTTATGAATGGTTACATGCAAACTAAGCGAGATATTCTGCAGAAAAGTTAATGACTAATGTATTTTAAGAAGAAATGAGAAGTATATTTAACCCCTCATCCATCAGAATTTAAATACATACATCGTTTTCCTTCTACAATACTTTTTATTATAGTGTTATGCCTATGTTTAAAAAGATGGGCTGGAATCAAATGAATGGTTTTTGAAAAAAATAAGATTAAATTATAGAGCGCATTTTTAAATTTTCTTAAAAATCTTCCTTTTCCTCCATGTAACTCGAAAAAGATAAGAGATACGAAAAAAAGATACCACACAAAAATGTAGGACTTTTTCAGATAAAAATTTCTTTTTTATTTTTCATTACTGTGTCTCTTTCATTTTCAAGTTACATGGCGAAAAAGGAAGATTTTTAAGAAAATTTAAAAATGCGCTCTATAATTTGATATTTTTTTCAAAAACCATTCATTTTAAAGCCGACCAACTTTTTGAACATAGAAATAACACTATAATAAAAGGTATTGTAGAAGGAAAACCATGCATTTAATTTTGGTGGATGGGGCTTAAAATTACTTCTCATTTTTTCTTAAAATAGGTACATTAGTTATTATTTTTGTTTGCAGCATATCTCGCTTAGTTTTAATGTAATGGACCTTTAATATAACTCATTTTAAAGGTCTTTTTAAGCACTACAAAATGTATTAGTAGCATTATACACCTAAAATCGACCGTTTCTCTGTTATTTCAAGTTGAATACACCAATTTGAGAATGTACCAAAAAACAAACTATTTTCACCTACCATATCTCGTTTTGTATTATAACTAGAAGATTTATGAAGGCAAATGTTTTTTGTTTTTTTATAACCTACAAAAATGTTTAATATAGTTTTTTTAGTTAGATGCATAGTTTTTAAGGTATTCGCAAAAAACCGTTCGAAAAGGTATTATGTTTCAATGAAAACGGTCAATTTTCAACCACGAATATCCCAAAAAGTATCGACTTTTCAAAAAAAATTATAATACGGTTTTTGCTTAGAATTAGATTCTCTAGCGAATTCCGTGGTAATTTTAACCAAGAAATTTTCCACCCCTAAGAAGTGGTGGGAACCAACCCCAAGATAAAAGCACACATCGTCATAGGGTAGACTTTGAATTAGGAATTAAGTATATGCTATTCCCAAAATTTCATTAAAATCCATGCAGTAGGATAGAATTCGGAGGTAATATCCTATTCTTGCTCCCATTGACTGGCGTAATAACTTGGTTTATTATTTTCTCTTATATCTATAATTTGCATCTGATTGGTTCTTTGGATACAGTTATACATTCCCTTTTACCTGTTGATACTGTCATCTGGTATTCTTTTTCCGATTTATTAAATGTGTATAGTATCCTCAATCATCTTCGCTATTGGCCAGCGATATTGCATCTGCGTACTGCATAACATATATGATGTTGATAGATCACCCACTTTGTAATCAGTCAGTGGTGTGACACTCTCTAATTATTTGTCCATTACCAAGTTGAACAAGAATGTATATATGTACATATTTACCTACATAAATCGTTGTAGTAATAATATACAGGGTAGCGAAAAAGTATGGCAACAAGGTAATTTCTCGGAAATCGCTAGAACAATTTTTATAGATTTTGGTGGGTAAGGGTATTCTAATGCGGCCGATATTATAATGGTAATTACATTATTGTAAAATCTTCCAATTTTCTAGAAATCTAATTAATTTTCTTAATTTAAATGGAATACCCTGTATATTTTTTGCGTTTTAAAATCCTTAAGAAATACTGATTATTTTTCGTGTTATATTCCCTATACCTAAATGCCATAATTTCGGAGTTATTATTACATTTATTTAAAAAAATTTAAACAAATTATAAAAATCAATTTTTTCGCTCCGCGTAGACATTATTTTAGGTTCTTTGGATCATTGGAAATAAAAAAGGTCTCTTGTAGTTTCCTCTAAAGTTAATCATTTCAGAGTTATAAACAATTTAAAACTGAAAAAAATCGAAAAATGACGATTTGCAAGGTTAAAAAACACAAGTAACAGAAATAATCTTTAAAATTACGAAGTGCCTAAATTCAACCTCAAACCTTCTTCCATGAGCTCCCTATAAGAATTTTTAGCACGTTTTATTCTAAAACATTGTTTTTTAACTGTTAATGAAGCGCATATCACTGGCGATCGGGCTGCATTAACAACTAAAAAACAATGTGTTAGGATGAAATAAGCCTTAATGACTTATCGGTATCTGATACAACAACTTTTGAACTTCAATTTAGGTGAAAAATCGTCATTTTTCGTTTTTTTTTCAGTTTTGAATTGGTTATAACTCGGAAATAATTAACTTTTTGTTCCCAGTAATCCAAAGAACTTAAAATAATGTCTACCCGGGCCGAAAAAAATTGATTTTTATAATTTGTTTAAAAAAATTGATTTTTATAATTATTTGTTTAAAAAAAAATTTTTAGAAATGTAGCAATAACTTCGAAATTATGGCATGTAGGTATAGGGAATATAACATGAAAAGTAATCAGTATTTCTTATAAATTTCAAAACGCAAAAAATATACAGAATGTTCTTATTTAAAATAAAAAAGTTCATTAGATTTCCAGAAAAACGGAAGATTTGACAACAATATAATTACCGCTGTAATATCGGCCGCATTAGAAGACCCTTACCCACGAAAATCTATAAAAATCTTTCTAGCGGTTTCCGAGAAATTACCGTGTTGTCATACTTTTTCGCTACCCTGTACAATTTTTATGCTGTTTTAGCTCACTTCGGTGAACCATTTCATAGATTTATCACTCGTTTATGGTAATGATGATGAAACCAACCATCAACTGAGGGAATTTAAAGGTGGTAGACTACGTTTTGATGCCAGAAATGGCCACCAATGGCCGCCAAGGGCTACCAATGCCTCAGGAACTTGTCGATTGTCAAAGCCAAAAGATGCCTGCTACTTCGCAGGTGATACCAGAATCAACCAAAATCCACAACTAGCCCTTCTACATGTGATACTTCTACGAGAACACAACAGAATCGCTGACATACTTTCTGGGCTTAATCCTCACTGGGATGATGAAAAGTTGTTCCAGGAAGCCAGAAAGATTTGCGTGGCTGAGCACCAGTATATTACTTACTACGAATGGCTACCTTATTTTGTTGGTGTGGACAGAGCGCTGGAGAGTAGGTTGATTTGGAAGGCTGACGGTTTTGTTGATGATTACGATGAGCATGTTAATCCAACTGTCTTAAATGAGCACTCAACAGCTGCCTTGAGAAATTTCCATACATTAATCGCTGGAAAGATTGAGTAAGTATACTACTCTGCTTCTCATAAATAGAGATATTTTACACTGAAATATACTATATCAAAACCGCGTTCATAATGTTCTATGATTACTTCTCTTCCACCTTTTCTCCTTCGTAAGGAAGTAGTGGCGTCATATAATTTATTTAACTAAAGGGCGATTCATTTAGAGGTATTTTTTATAAAAGAAAAACAATGAAAAAAATTTATTTGATTCGAAAATCTTGATTATCATACAAAAGAACTATTCTTTAGAATTACTTTTTAAAGATTATTATTTATTAATTCTTTCAAATGTTCACCGTGACTACAGATAAGATGGTCCATTCTGAAGTTCCATTTCTCCATGACGCGTTCGGGCATTTCGATTGGTATTTGACCAATGTCTCGAGTAATATTGGCCTCCAATGTCTCAGTCGTAGCCGGTTTATTCATGTAGTCTTTAGACTTTAGGTAGCCCCCAAGGAAAAAGTCTACCAGGTGGCGTATTTCCGTTTGCGTGTTCATTTCAAGACATTGCGGTTTTGAAACGGACACCGAAACGGTGATACATATCTAGTTCCAAAAAGGTGTTGATTTGAAAGCGCCAACCCCCGAAATGTACACGGGTTTGTACCGAAACATGTGGCGTTGGAATTCTACAAACAAGTGCATAGAACTAATAGGTCTATTATTCGTTGCACGTGCTGTTTATCAACTTAGCTTTGAGGGTCGTGCTGTGTATTTAAGTTTAAGTCAATTATTTAAGGTGCATTCGTCACTCGTTGGATCCATGGTATTTTCAAAATCCTTCTATTACACCATATCTCAAATGCTTCCAACTTCTTTATGTTGTCTACTTTCAGTGTCCATCTTTCCATTCCATACAACAAAGTCGAGAACACGTATCGTCTTAGGGCTCGTATTTTCAGCTCCAGAGGAAGGTCTCGATTAACAAACATTTTTTTAATTTTTATAAATGCTTTTCTTGCAATTTCGATTCGTGTCCTGATTTTTCTACCTTGGTCGTTGTTTTCTGTTACCCAGGTTCCCAGATATTTGTAGTTATTCACTCTTTCTACTTGTTTTCCCTCGATATCTAGCCTTCCTATTGTATGTTGCTTAGAATTAATCATGAACTTGGTTTTCTTAACGTTCATTCGTAGTCTATATTTTATACTGACTTGATGTAATCTATTTAGGTACTATACTACTACTACTATATACTACTACTCGTTGCAGTGCTTCTAAACTGTCTTCAAAAATAGCGGTGTACTCTGCGAATCTTATGTTTTTTAAGAATTTTCCGTTTATTGATATAAGTACCCTGTTCTTCCTCTGATATTGCTTCCTTAAAAATAGCTTTAAAAATAGCTAAACATATGTTTGCTAAACAATAATTGTTTAGCTGAAAGAAACTAAAATATGTTTTTAATATGCATAACACTTTTAGTACCTATACTGTTGTGCATTACTACAAAATGTATACGTATCGTAATAGTTTATTTTGACAGGATATTTTGGCACTACTTTGAGTTTTTTTGAAAAATTATAAAGAAAAAAAGAAGGTAACAAAATTGTTCTATTTCCACAGATCCAATGAATGATAATTTGTTATTCTGCAGATAGGAGCTATTTGTGATAAACAGTTCAAATGAAATAAAATAATGTTACAACTTAACACGTATTTGTGATAATTTTAGGCGCGAAGTTCTTTTACAAACCAGTGCGAATTTCAAAATTAAACGTCTTGAAATGCACACGTGTTTGGAAGCAGATATGCTCCGCCGTTTACGTGTTGATTTCAAAACTACCCGGTCTTGAAATGAACACGGAAACGTAAATACGCTACCAGGTGTGATGTCACAGGGTATCGGCGGCTAATTCACTGGTCCGAAACGTGAAATAAATTGCTCACCGAATCGTTCTCGTAGTAAAGCTGAAACGGTGATGACTCGGAAGGTAGATCGGTTTCAACTCTTGCACTAATCTAATTTTTAGTAGTAACTCTTCTTCTAGTTATATGTCCAAAATAGCACAGTATATTTTGGTTGCTAGTTGTGGTGAGTCTAGTTTTTACGTTAAGTTCTGCTATAATTGAGTTATTTGTGCGGTGTGCGGTCCATGGTATAGGCAACATCATAATCGTCAACCCGTACGCGTCCACTGCTGGACATAGGTCTCCCTCAGCTCTTTTCATCTATCTCTGTTTTGTGCGGCTTGAATCCAGTTACCGATAACATGCTTCAAAGTATCGGCCCATCTGGTTAGTGGACGTCCTCTGCTCCGTAGTGCTTCTTCTCGCGGCTTCCACCTCCACTCGACAATACGTTTTGTCCATCGGTCGTCTGACAATCTGGCGATGTGTCCTGCCCAATTCCACTTAAGCGACGCTGATTTTTTCGACAGCGTCTGTTGTTTTTGTTCTACGGCATATTTCTTCGTTTGGGACTCGGTCTCTCAGGGAGACACCCAACATCTGGCGCTCCACAGCCCTCTGAGTTACGCGAATCTTGTTCACTACCTTTTTTGTTAGTGTTAATGTTTCGGCTCCATAAGTGAGTAGAGGCAACACACACTGGTCAAAGATTTTCCTTTTGAGGCACATGTGCAAGTCCGATTTAAATACGTAGTTCAGTTTATCAAACGCTGCCCATGCTAATCCTATGCGACGTGGAAGCTCGCACGTCGGGCAGATTTCAATTGCGCGCAGCGGTCAGGGTTCTCAACAGGGTGTCTAAGTTTTATTTACTTCTTATTCGTTTTGAACGGAAAGTTTGTTAATTTTAAAAAATTAATTAATTAAAAAATTAATATATTATATATATTATATATTATACAGTACAATTTTCAAAGGAGGAAGACCTAACCCTTCGGTCCAAACCTAACTTTCGGGTATTAGAGTGTAGAGTACCCCAGGAGGTATTTGACTGATGCGCGCAATTACAATATACCGCGCACGTCTGGTTATCTCTTCCCAACCGAATTTCATACCCCAAGTACTTTTAGATGCAGTCTGCTCAATACCCATTCCATCAACAACAATATTACGATTTAGCACCAGATTAGTCATTATTTGCGTCTTGTTGATGTTAATCTTTAGTCCGACCTCAAAGAAAGCGTGATATAATTTGTTCAACATTATTATTGCATCATCCATACGATCGGCTATAAGGACGATGTCAAATGACTGAGCTTCTCTCCATTTATTTTGATACCATATTCGTTTAGATCTGCCTTCTTAAAAGTGTGTTCTAAAAGGGTTGTGAATAGCTTGGGTGAGATGGTGTCTCCCTGCCGTACTCCTCGCTGTTACAGAATGTATTTGTTTGTTGTTCAGACAGTCTTACATTTTAACGCAACATTTTACGGTTAACCCACATTTCAAATACGCTACGAAGCATTATACGCTTCGAATCGGCTTTTTTGATTGTCCCAGTTTCTGAAGCATCTTAGATAGATAGAATTTTATTGTTTATAAAAACTTTACAGTTTCATAACAAGAAATTTAGTTCGCTACATGTACATAAATAACTTAGATATAAATAGCATTAAAAAAGTATAAAAATGCAAGTAAGTTCTAGAATACAACCTTATAAATATATAGACATACCTATATTACATATTATATAAACATACACACCTATACCCACCTACCCGCATACACATACATATACATAATTACATATCTAGTAAGAACAAGATAAATATATAATGAGATTAAGGGAACACGTAACTGCAATATTACTTACATTATAAATTTTAAAATAAATAAATAAATAAAAAAGAAACAAACTTGTGAACTTATTCGGATACTTTTTTTGTAAGTGCTACTAATAATTTTTTAAGGTACGCTAATAATACATTGAGAAATTAGAGTTTGCGTTATTAATTTTTTTTTATTCGTTAATTACGAAAGCTCGTAGCTTCAGAATATTCCATATATGATTTGAAATTGTTTTCGCGGTAGAGGGTGTAATATTATTCAGGGTGTTTGCTAAATGTTCTGGATTTAACAGATTGGTAATATTCTGTGGTCTCATTGCTGTGTAAATAGGACAGTGCCGGTTTAACCTAACTTCGGGCCCTGGGCGCTGAATATTTGGGGGCCCCTTAATTGCTATTCGTTGTCAGATTTTTTTACAAGAAAACACATTCATGTATTTATACCCATAAAATCCATACACAATTTTTAGCAAACGTAAAGATATTCCAGAAAATACATTTAAAAATGTATAAAAAAAATAGAAAGTTACACAAAACAACACATGGCAAACAAAAAAATATTTTCTAAAAAATACATATGACAAAAATTAGATCACTTTTTTGCTTAATTAGGCATTAGCAATCTGTCAGATGATACTATCACAATTCAGTTGCTCTAGGTCTTCATTTACTATAATACAATAGTGATATGCGTCTAGATTTTCTTGACCCAAATTTGGCGTTAAATATATTTTTATTCTTTTTAAAGCCGAAAAAGACCGCTCGCCTGATGCATTAGAAGTTGGTATCGTGAAATAAACTCGCAGTAAAGGTAAAATATTGGGAAATGTTACCTTTAGGTACAATATTTACATCCTGGATGATACCAAATTTTATAAATATTTATTTAACTTTTGGCATAATGTTATAGAATGGGTAATTCCATTATGCAAGTTCTCTTTCACATATAAAGTATTAATTCACGTCTTGACTGCTTCTTTATCTACCGTAGAAAATCATCTAACAGCTGATGTAACATCTTTGTAGCATATATCCCCGACTTCGAAAAAAAAATATTTTTGGCTTCTAGTTCAATTTCGCTTGACATATTTCTTACGTCTCCAACAAATTTAAAAATAAATTGTCATTAGCCATTATTTCTACTCCAATTAACACGTTTAAGTCCACAGTTTCTTCACGTTCACGTATTGCTTTTGCATTAACTCGTTCCAAAGTTTTTGTCAAAATCAGTGTCAATAGAGCTGTCTCAAATATTTTATTCTGCAGTGTCTTGGCTTCATTTTAATTGCTAATTTTTCGTCTCTGTTATTGCTTAACTGGAAAAATATGTTTGATGGATCCCTAGTTTTTAACTAAAGCATTTACAGCGTCAAAAGTTTCTACAAGCTTTGATTTCATTACTTCCAAAAATTCATTGCAAATTTGGTGAGACAGATAGCTAACTGAACCTTTTCATTTATTCGCATTCCGTTGTAAATGCTCAGCTAAGAAGTAGTCAAATGTAGCCAAGTATACAAGACAACTGTAATTTCCTTTATGACTCGTTAAATCCTCATTGCATCAACGGAAAGCTAGTCCTTGAGAAGCAAGTCATTTAGTAGTGACAACAACTCTTCTTAGGACGTTTATCCAATAGTTAGCTTCGCATTTTACTTGCTCTTTCAAGACAGCGTCCATAACTCCAATCAATGATTAATGTAACCATAGAGTTTAGATGAAATTTACTTTCTTCGTGAGATTTGAGCAAAATATTCAAATGTTTCCAGTGGGTCCATCCAAACTCAGTTAAACTATTTTTTCAATTGAAAATAATTTGCATGGGTTACAATAAACAGCTTTAACACTTGCGCCGTATATTAGCCAATCTCTCTTTTCTTTGCCTCCATTGGGTTTTCCTCTATAAAAGTTGCTTTTATTTAATCTTCTGTAATAAGCTTTTTCTACATCTTCAAACATGTTTTTATAACGTTCTAAGAAATCACTTTTTGGTTTAAAAGTTCGCAGTTTTTATAAAGTCATCAGTCTTAAAATCAGACCATTTCGAAATCGTAGGTATTTCGTCGTTTTTTTTCTGTTTTGGAAAGTAAGTAGATTATTTAGCGGACTTTACTTTTTTTATTAGTAAAAGGAAGGGGTACATACGGGCCCCTCCGGGGCCCGGGCCCCTGGGCGCCCGCCCCAAGCGCCCAGTGCATAAACCGGCACTGAAATAGGACATTCGAACAGAAGGTGACGCAGAGTTTCCAGCTCACGTTTATTGCATATTGTACATAACTGCTTTGGATCAATCTTATATGTTAGTCCTTGAAAAGTGAACCGAATACAAAACTCATTCGACAGTCTAAGTTGTGCTATTGTTCTGGTGAATTGTAGAGGCATTCGAATATGAAGATACTGTTGTGGTTGATCGCTCAGGTCTAAAGCCCTATAAAAAGTGAGAAATGATGAGTCATTCAGTTGTCGCATATCAGTTTGGTTTACCTTTTGTTTAAATGTGTCTATTAAGTCATTTTTGTTTGCTTTTAGGAACGCTACATTGATATCTCTCCATGATCTTTGACAGTTTGCAAATTCTAACAGATTTTTAACTTGCGATGCCCAATTATATTTATTCTCTATCCTTGTGATTTCCAGTTGACGTAGAAAGCACATTTTAGGTAGTCGATTTTCTTCCATCTCATAAAGTTTAATGAGCCAGTTTAGCATGTGTTTAAATATCACAAGCGAAAATTTAGCTGTACTTGTTTCAAGTCGAACAGCAAAATCTGGCGTATTGATAGGAACCAAAAGGATACATTTTAAAAATGTTAATTGCACCCGTTCTAGTATGTCGGCGTATCGTAACCCCCAAATGGCAATGCAGTTAGTTACTATGCTAAGAATTAAGGAATTTAGCAGATGTATTCGGGATGTCCAACTATCCATCTTGGTTTTTGTCATGAGCGGTATTGTTGCTCCGATGGCATGTTTGGCCTTTTGAACGGTATCATATGCCATTTCTCTAAAAAGCGAAGAAGACGAAAAAGTAATGCCCAAATATGTAAATTTAGAGACAATATCGATAGGTTTGTTCTTATAACTGAAAGTACAGGCTTTTGGGATACTGCCTCCTCTAGAAAAAACAACTATTTTGGTTTTGCTAGTGTTAACTTCAAGATAATTTTGGTCACTATATATTTCCAATGCTCTTAGACTCTTACCTAATTCCACTTCAGACTCTGCTACGATGACTAAATCGTCAGCATAAAGTAATAATACGATGTCTCACGTTTATTTCCGATGTTTATGCCAGTAACCCCGCTATCGAGAAAAAATGTTTCTATGTCTGCGAGAAATAATGAGAATAGAATCGGGCTTAATGATTCACCCTGTAGAACTCCGGCACTTATATCAAGTTGAGAGGTGAATCCATCTGAGGCAGCTACTTGCATTGATGCTTCATTGTATATATTTCTTAAAAGTAAAATTATGCGACCACTAACCCCTATATTGTACAGTTTTTGCCATAACAAGTTGTGGCTAACAGAATCGAAAGCCCTCTTGTAGTCCACAAATGCAACGAATACTTTGCGTTTTTTTAACCTTAATCGTGACTGTATGATTGAGTTAAGAACAAATACATTGTCAATGCAGCTTCGATGTTTTCGAAATCCAGATTGAATTTCAGGAATAATGTTGTTGTTATCTGTCCACTCATTAAGTCTGTTGAGTAATACTTGTGTGAATATTTTTTCTAAGCAAGACATTAGAGCAATTCCTCTGTAGTTAGAAGGATTGTCGATAGGCCCCTTTTTGTGTATCATTTTTAATATTACTTCAGTCCAAGTTCTAGGTATTGTAGCTGTATTAAATATGTTATTGAACAAACAAGTCATGTACAATATCCAATTATTTGGTAAATATTTATAAAACTCATAGGATATTTTATCATTTCCTGGACTTTTGTTGTTTTTGCAATTGTTTAAAACTAAATAAATCTCATCAGGTGTTATGGATTTGTCCAGAAATTGATGTCTAACATCGTAATATGTAATAAACGAAATTATTTTAGGAGGGTATATATCTCTGTAAAAAGTTTGCCATACATTCATGGGTAAATTTGATGAAGGCGAATAACTACGAAATTTTTTTAAGGTTGACCAAAAAGTTTTAGGGTTTCGGCTGTTACTTAAATCAGTTATTATGTTATTAAAATAGATTTGTTTTTTGGATTTTAGTGTTGTCTTGTATTCTTTTTTTATCTGTACATATTTTAGTTTGGTGCTTTCTGAGAAATTATTTACTTTACATATTTTTAATTCATGTTTAACCTGCTTTTTTAAACAAAGACATTCATAATGGAAGGTGATGAGAATATTTTGGTATGAAATGATCCTGTTTTTTTGATCATATTTAACTTTGTGGCTGTTTCTGTTATTGCAGTATATAGATTATTGTATGAATTGTGCAACTGAGAATTATATTGAATTCGGGGAGAGTTTGCCATTAATATCTTGTAGGTTAATGTTAGTTCTTCATTCCATTTATATATAGTGTGTGAAGTATTACTGGAGGAACCATTAGTACAGTTATTTCCGTTAAATGTATTTAAGTTTAAAGAAAGAGCTATGGCAAAGTGATCAGATGAGCTATATTCATTTAAAACATAAAAGTCCTGAACAAGTGATAGCGATGAGTTGGATATCCAAGCAAAGTCAATTACACTTTCTGAAGCATCTTCTTCTTTAAGTGCCATCTCCGCGACGGAGTTTGGCAATCATCATAGCTATTCTGGTTTTAGAGACTGCTGCTCCGAAAAGTTCATTTGATGTACATCCGTACCATTCTCTCAGGATGAGCAGCCACGATATTCTGCGTCTCCCTATGTTTTTTTTCCTTGAATATTTCCCTGCATAATCAATTGAAGCAAGTTATATCTCTCTCCACGTGTAATATGTCGATATTCCAATTGTCTTTTTCTGATGATGTTCTAGATTTCCATTTCTTTATTCATCTTTCTCAGAACCTCTTTGTGACGTGTTCTGTTCACGATATTTTCAGAATTCTTCTGTACACCCACAGCTCGAATGATTCTAGTTTTTTCATTGGTGCTCGAACGACTCCAAGCTTCCATTCCATAAAACAAAGTCCAGAAAACGTAGCACCTAGCCAACCTAACTCTTAGCCCCAACTTTTGATCTCTTGTGCAGAGCACTTTCCTCATTTTGTTAAAATTTGCTCTAGCCTTTTCTATTCTGATTTTGATTTCCTGTAAGTAATCTCCTGTGGAGTTGATCATTGTTCCAAAGTATGCATATTGGTGGACTCGTTCGATATTGGATCCGTTTATGAAGAGATTTTCGTTATTTCTTTGAGTTTTCGTTATTCTCATAAACTACTATTCTGGTTACCAGCAGGGGCGTCATTTGGGCATCCAGGGGGGGGCATTTGCCCCCCCCCCCGGCCCTAAAAAATGACTGAAATTTACAAAAAATACATCAATAGTCATCATAACATCATATATAATGTATAATATATATAGTGCTTGCCCCCCCCCCCAAACAAAATTTCAAATGACGCTCCTGGTTACCAGCCTCTAAAGATCCCCAATATTTTCAGCTAAGATGACAGTATCATCCGCATATCTAATGTTGTTAATGGAACATTGACCTTTATTCCAGATGTTTCGCCCTCAAGAGCTTTTTTCAAAATCTCTTCCCAGTAGGCATTAAAAAGAATTGGCGACAACACGCATCCCTGTCTCATCCAGGTCTGATTTCAATTTCCTCTGACAGCTGATCGTTAACACGTACTTTTGCTCGTTGCTAATAGTATAAATTCGATATAATCCTGAGGTCATTGTAGTCTATCTTCTTTGATTCCAAGACGTGCATTAATTGTTCATGTCGTACTTTGTTTAATGCTTTATTATAGTCAATAAAACACGCATATACATCTTGATTGACGTCCAGGCACCTTTATATAAGTATGTTAAGTGAAAAAAGAGCTTCAGTAGTTCCTAGGCCTTTGCGAAACCCTTCTGAAGCATAGTTGAATGCAAAGTCGCTTTCAATTATTTTTAGTGAGAATTATCTTTTTTTATTGCTGGTAATTTTAATTTAGATTTGAATGAAGAAAACAGCAATAGAACTAATATTTAATCTTCTGTTTCTTAATATTTTATGTATTATTTTTAGTTTAGTTACCGAAAACGGATATCATCAACAGTCTCTAAGGTTCACAGATGTACTGAGACGACCACAAGTTATCGAAACCAAAAATTTATTTGACGATCTCATCAGAGGACTCACCACCCAACCCCAGTCTGCTTCAGATCAATTCCACGATAGTGAGGTATGTGTATTTTACAGAGAAGAGCAAAATAATGGAATATATTCATTTTCTCTAAAATGGACGATTTTGGAGGAAAATCACGAAACAGTTAGGTTTTTATTTTTTAATTACAATTTTTTGGTAGGTATATATTTTATACTAATGATGTCATCCATCTGGGCGTGATGACGTAATCAATGATTTATTTAAATGGGAATAAGGGTCGTGTGGTATCTCATTTGAAAGGGTGTTCAATTCTCTATTCAGTAATATAAACGTTAACATCACTATTTATACAGGGTGGCCAAAAAATAATTTTTGAATTAAATTAATTGACGCAAAAAGAAAATATCTGTAATTTATTTAACTCGAAATACATTCTATTGCTATCAGAAAATAGAAAATAGTATATTGTATAACAAGTGAGAGAAAAGACATATTTCTCACGAGCGCAGAAGTTAGTTGGCACGAGGCGAGTGCCGCAAATCAAGCGATGGAGAAATATATCATTTTCTCATGTGTTGACACTGTACTTTTTCTCTGGATGCGGTTTTGTCATGAGTTCAAACTTCAAAATTAAATAATTTAGGTGCTTTTAGGTATATTATATGCATAAATTGAAATAAAATACATATGCTTTTTCTCATGAGGATCTTTCAGTGCGTCACAGTTTTTCGATTGTTCCTTCTTTCTAACGCATTAAATTGTATATGACAGAAAAAAAACGCACGTCGGTGATTACATTTCGTCGGTGACATTTATAACATTTATTCTAGTTGTCAATAGATGGCGCCATAATCGAAAATAAAATAATTTGCGAATTATATAATATATCTACGAATATAATCTGAACAATTTATAAGACCATACAAATCAAAGAAAATACCATTTTATAAATGCAATAAACACAATTGATTTGATTTTATGCCAAATTGCAAATAAAATGTGACAACTGTCAGATTTAACTAAAATGTCATGTCACTAAAATGTATATTATCACGGACTTACCTTTTTTTCTATCATTTGTGACGCACTGAAAAATGCTCATGAAAAGAAGCATATACACATAATATGTAGGTATTTAATATTCTTAATATTTATATACTTTATTTATTTAAACTTATAATTCACTGTTATATTTGAACAGTTTTAAAAGGTAATTCTTGGTAAGTTTTGCTTCAACACATTTTGTTTGACAAAAATAACTGTGTTTGTATTGTGCATGTTACCATGGAAACGGCGATCTTGTGTATAGAAAACCGGCAATGGCCGACTTTTCCCACTGCAACGACAGACTTTTCTCACTGCGTGAGAAATGTTTCGTTTTAAATGTAGGTATGTATGTAGTGAGAAGAGTAGCACATTGTATAGCACCATATAAAAATAGCTATTTGTATAACAATGGAGCAAAGTGCTACTTTTCCTCCCGAGAATGACGTTTCCTCCGCTACGCGTCGGGCAGTAATCATTCAAGGGAGGAAATTCATATGTTATACATATAATTTTTCTACCTCCCTCAAATAAAATGTAATTTTTTCATTTTTAAATAATTTATCTATGTAACTAACTAACAAAATTTATTAGAGAACTAACACCAAATACTATTGACTGTCAATAGTATTTGCTAACACTAACAAGTAGATACAGTATAACTGTCAACTGTCAAATACAATTCAATTTAATAATGTAAACATTGTTAACTAAAAATAACAATTTACTTTTTTATCATTCTGCAAAATACAGGGTATTTTATAAATAAACGTTGAAATGTATCTATAGATACTTAAGTAGTAGAAAATATAATATAATATAAGGCGTCAATAAGTTATCTCCCTAGGGAGTAAAAGTACTTTGTCTCCCTAGGGAGGAAAAGTACGACTTTGCTCCCTACAATGAGGCCAGGAAAAGTATACTTTGGGTAGAGGTAGGTGGGAAAATATTTATTTGGTTAATAAACATTGCTTTTCGCTTAAATTAAATGTTAACACTGCCAAGAGGCAGGTGGAAGGCTGTTTGAGATTTAATTGAAGCAAAAAAAAATGTTCATTTGTGAAATAAATATTTTTTCTATTTTTAGACAGCAGTACAATGTATTTTGAGTTAAATAAATTATATACATTCTTCTTTTTGCGTCAATTAATTTAATTCAAAAATTATCTTTTTGGCCACCTTGTATAAATAATGACGTCACTAGTATGAAACATATACCAATAAATTGTAATTTAAAAATAAAAATCGACCTGTTTCGGGATTTTTCTCCATCGTCCAATTTAGAGAAAATGAATTTATTCCATAATTTTGTAATTCTCTCTGTATATTTATAATAATATAATATACATATTATGTATATTTTTTATGTCATCAAATATTGTATTATCCTCAGGTAACTCAGTTCATGTTTAGAGAAGATAACGAGAAATTCGGAGTGGACCTTAGAGCAATAGATGTACAAAGAAACCGAGACCATGGCTTAGCATCGTACAACGACTACAGAGAGCTATGGAAGAGACCAAGGGCTCAAAAGTTTGAAGATCTGTTAGACTCTATGACTCTAGAAGTAAGTACTGAACAAAATAGTTACTGTTATTCCAGCAGCACAGAAAATGATCTCAAAATTTTGAGACTATTAGCTTTGCTCTTTTTATATTTTATACCTACACTTATCGTGTAATTCATGCTTAGTATTTCTCAATCCAAATAATATACAAATCCACAAGGAAAAAGATCTTCCCGTAGCTGGCTGTAAACCATATATCACAAAAACTTTTAAGTAAAATCCTTTATAAAAGGTATATTAATTAAAGTTAAACCTTAATAAAAGGTATATTTATTAAAGTTGACTAAGGGTCAGTTGCCTACGACCGTTCAATATGTGAAGAACGAATCCAACTCAAGTAAGGGTCAGATGGTACCCGGGGCCTTTATCATGTGATATTTTATACACTCATGTTTATTACAATATTTTAAAGTCAATGTTTCCATGACTATTCAGGTTTAAAGGGTTTTTACCCAAATATTTTTCAATTTTGGTGGCTTATCATGTCAGCATCTTGTCAGATGATGAACTGTTATCAGATCGAAAACTAGTTCTGCTTTTGTGATATAACTCTTTTTAGGGAATTTTAATAAAAATGTATATCTTTTATAAACGATTTTACTTAAAAGTTTTTTTATTACTTAATATAGGTACAGTTTGGCCAACATCTGTCATGTTTCTAGCTATTTTGTGTTAAATGCGTTTCATTTCCTTTTGTTTCAATAATTTCTTTTATCTTTTAACTAATTTTAAATTTTATTCTTTTTAATACAACTTTCGCCAACGAAGGCCAGAATCAAAACAAAAAAACAACTTTCGCCAACTGTCACTTATCACCTGCTGTGTGCCATACAAGTCATACCTACAACGACTTTGAGGTTTTTTTTTGCTATTTTCAACGAACATTTTGTTTTCGTTTACAAATTCGCAAAGTCTGTTCGTTCGTTCGTTCGTTTATGCGTCGCCGCCCCTGCAAGACTTGGATCCAATCTACTGATGGATTCTTATGTAGTTTTGTATAATCTGAAAACGGCATTTCCATATTTCATACCATCTTCGAGATAACCGAAACCGCTCTCAAAATCGAATTTTCGACTTAGGCATATGCATCGAGTTAGAATCCCTATTCTTATCATATAATATGATATATCATGTAAATTCAGGTTATATATTACATACAAATTTTTAATACCCATTTATAGGACGCTAAATAGTGACCATTATACAATATAGACCAGTAAGGATCTGTTTTTAGGTGGATGTGAGAGGTGGCATTCAGACTTTTGCGGATAAAGTTAGGTGATAACTTCGTTAATAATAATTGATTTATGCTCCTTCTCAAATATGCCCGGAACATTAATAAAAAAATAAAATATTTAAAAATTTCAAAAAATTTCGTTTTTTTTTTCTACTTTTTTTGCTTATAACTTTAAAACGATTCATTTTGAAACAAAGTCGTATAGGAATAAAACAAAGATAATTAAATTTTCTATCAGATGCGATTGGTTAAAAATGTCTTAATTCATCACCCTTGCTGCAATATAGCAATAAATATAAAATAAGGGGGCAAAACAAGCCTGTTCTTATTCAATGATTTTCCATCACTTAGGTTACACTTGGAACCTTCCTAATTCGCTTAGAAAATTGTTGTTATGTGCTAAAACCGTATACAAAATTTCATTAAAATTGACTTACTAGATTTTGAATAATAATTTTGCAATCTAAACTTTTTTTAAAAAATTAAAATTTTTTAAAATCTTGCACAACAAAAACTAGAACATACAAAGATTTGTCAATTTTTTTACATATAAAGAAGCACTCCACCTATCTAATGCACTTTACAGAATTGAAATCGGATTGTTTAAGCAGCCTCAGCAATGTTTTAAATTTATAAACAATTTTTTTGGCTTATAAACAAATTAGTCCTGTGGCCAGGAGGGGGTGCTACGGGCTCCTTTATTTAGATGGACTTACCCAAGATTTTTATGTGTTTTTTGACCCGTAGAACACGACTTTTTTGGGTAACAGTTGATCCGGATGTCGATAAGATTGTTATAAACAAAGAACTTGAGGAATTACAAAACATCGATTTTTCGCAATATAAAACATTTTTTTGTATTTCTTGTGTAATTCTAAGCAAAAAATGTTCTTACAAGTTTTTTCGTAGGATGCATAGTTTTCGAGATAAACGCAGTGAAACTTTCAAAAATTCGAAAAATTGCAATTTTTGAACGCGAATAACTTTTGATTAAAAAATAAAATAGCAATTCTGCTGACAGCATTTGAAAGTTTAAGTCAAATTATACCGGTTTTAATTATTTGCATTGCTAAAAATTTTTTTATTATTAAACAAAGCTATTTGTTTATAAGCCAAAAAATTGTTTATAAGTTTAAAACATTGCTGATGCCCCTTAAATAATCCGATTTTAATTCTGTAAATTGTATTAGATAGGTAGACACCTTTTTATATGTAAAAAAATTAGAGAACTTCTAAATGGTCTACTTTTTGTTCAGAAAGATTTTAAAAAATTTGAACTTTTTTAAAAACATTTAGATTGCAAATTTATTATGCAAAATCTATTAGGTTGATTTTAATGAAATTTGGTACACGGTTTAAGTATGTTACACAGAATTTCCTAAGCAAACTACTAAGGTTCTAAGTGCCACAAAAGTGGTTAAGAACATTGAATACCAACAGGCGTATTTTGCCCCCTTATTTTGTATTTATTGCTATATTGCAGAAAAGGTAATACGTTAAGACATTTTTGACCGGTCGTATATCATACAATATTCAATTATCTTTATTTTATTTCTCTACGACTTTGTTCCAAAACGAATCGTTTTAAAGTTAAGCAAAGAAAGCAGAAAAAAATCGACGTTTTTCTAAATTTTTAAATATTTTAATTTTTTTATTAATGTTCCGGGCATATTTGAGAAGAAGCATAAGTCAATTATTATTACTGAAGATGTCACCTAACTTTATCTGCAAAAATCCGAATGCCACCTCTCACATCCAAAAATAGACGTTTTTTCACAGATCCTTACTGGTCTAAGTCTAAATAATGATATATAGAAATGATGCTTACTGTAAACAAAGTTTTCGTTATGATAATGAACATTTTCGTTATGAACATTTTCAGCTTGTTTTTAATATATGTTTATCTCTAATTTATTTTTAGTCATCCAGTCCATTGAAGCCCATAAAATGTTTGTCGTGTCTTTTCTCAGTAGGTGCGCTTATGGTCTTATCTTCTGTGCTTTTATTATTTTTCATCTATGATTGTATTCCATGGTTCAACTTCAACATCAAGTATTTGCTTTGAAGGTACCCATAGTAAATACTGTAAATTAGAAACCTTAATCAAGACATTCGTTTTTTTCTGACCCCTATCTTCGTGGAAAAAGGTCTAAAGCCTAAACTGTCTTCAAAGAGATGTTGGAGTCGGTTTTGTTCCTATATGCAGTGATTCCCTAAGTGGTCCAGGTGGACCCCCAGGGGTCCACGATTGACTCAACGGGGGTCTACGTTGGCTTGAAATAAAAATGGGGGTTCACAAGTTTTAAGTCCACGAAAATTTTATAGTGATTTGGTATTTATTTAAACAAATTTGCATTTTTTTATCGTAAAATATCAATGGAAAAAATAATTTTTTAATAGTAAGGACTCAAAAATGTCATTATAACAAGTTATTTTGATTAAAAACAAGTTTTTGATAAAATTTTAGTGTAGAAAACGTTAAAATACTTTTTACATTTTCCTCCATTCCCAAAATAGGTGTCCTTTGATTCGACTTAAAATTTGCCCACAGATAGCCAAAACACAGGACTTTAAGTATTTAAAATAATTTGTATAGTTTTACACTACAAAAAAAATACGTGGAATAATCAAAGTAAAAAATATAGGCGTCTACTGTAAGTATAACAATTAACTCAGAAAATATAAAAATAGCAAAAACGGTTCTCCTTTAAAAGCAAGATGGCGGCTAACGCAACGGCGGAATTCATTCGCGCTTTTAAATTTACACTACTTTTGACCTCTTAAAGATTGGAAAAATAGAATCTTACTTGGATAGCTCGGCATGCAAGATCAAATGCTAACCCGACTGGACTATATAATTTTGACTCTGATATTATTGCATGTAACTTTTCTTGTATTGTAAAACTTTACAAATTCTTTTAACCACTTAAAGAGCTGTGTTTTGGCTATGTATGGGCAAGCTTTCAGCCAAATAGAAGAACATGTATTTTGGGAATGGAGGAAAATGTAAAAACAGTATTTTAACGTTTTCTACACTAAAATGCCTAATAATCAGATTTTTGAGTCCCTTCTATTAAAACATTATTTTTTCCATTGATACATTGATAAAAAATGCAAATTTGTTTAAATAAATTCCAAATCACTATAAAATCGCTTAAAATATATATATTTTGAGAAAAAAAGAAGAAGAGAAAGACGGTCCGATCTTCAATGTCTTATTTTTACCCCTCCCGGGGGGGGGGGGGGTTAACCAGGGGTCCACCAAAACCAGTAAATTTTTTAAAGTGGTCTACGAGAAAAAATAGTTTGGGGACCTCTGCTATATGTTTTTCTTGAGCCTGGGAAAAATATTCCAAGTAATTTAATGTTTGTTCATTTGATTTATGTTGACACAGATTTCTCCTTTGTCATTTTTTATTCTTGCTCGTCTTTAAATTCTTATGTATTTACATTTTTGGTTTAGTTTACCTTACTGAGCTTTTGCTTCAATGTATTGGTTTTTCCTCTGTTGCTACTTTGATAGATCGTCCTCAAATCCTATTAAGTATTTGAATGTAATTATTTATGATTCAGTGAATTTGTACTCTACGAGCTTCCTAGTGGGAAAGTTTTGGGGTAGTTCTGATTTCTTTCATTGTATATGGATTTTGGGCTGCTGAATCCGAATATGAGGTTTGCGGACAAAATTTCTTGCCGGAAAATTGAAAAAATCGCAAAAAAATCGAAAAATTTCAGCTTTTTCCGCTTTTTTGCTCAAATCTCGAAAACCATTAACTTTTAGTAAATGGCCTGTTAACAGAAATTAAAGTACTTAAAATTATCTATAAATCTCACTATTTACTTTTTTTTCAGACGAACAGTTCGGTCTAAAGTGCAAGTTGAAAATTGCCAATTTTTAACGGTCTTGGCAAAACCCACTTTTTAATTCCAAAACTTTATTTTTTATTAGAATGCTGGAATTTGATCAATTTCTCCTAGTTTTCTGTACAAATAATAAATGTTAGTTCATAATATGAATATGGTATGTCTCTTCTCACAGCTTCCACGAATCCATTCCATCCTAAAATACCGAGAATGACTCTGCTTTTCCGTTAGAGCCACAGAAGATCAGGAACAAATGGAGTCACAGTTTCAGTTGGTGTGAACATTCCCTTCGGATCTTGATTTCTGATTAACCTTGAGGTTTTGTCGTTTCAAAATGTATTAGTTGAACAGCTCTCTGACTTCCATAAACCTCAGGTGCGGGTTTAGTTTTTAGCCGAGGAATGGATTGGTTAGGAGCTATTGCATGTTTTGGTGCAATACAATAAATGCCATCCATGACGTAAAAAGTGTGGTATCCGTCGATTGTATGTACGTTAACCCTTTCTGTCCCAACGCTGCATATATATGTTTTTGAAAAAGTGGGTCTGTATTCCCAGCCGCCGTATATATACGTTCAAGGTGTTATGGTATAAATTTACCAAAGCCGAAAATATGCGTTGCTTATAAAATTTTAGACTCATTGGTGTCCCAATGCCGTAGAAATATATCCAAAAATGTTAGATTATTGTTCCCAAACCCTCACAATGTTGGCACCTAAGACAGGTCATGCGGACCCATTGCCGTATATATTTGTTCACATATTTTAGATATATGCTATATTGTAGCACTGGTGGCAATGCTTATAGGTAGCTGCTAGAAGGTGAAGCGTTTGTAGCCACAGAAAAGACCAGAAAAAAAAAGAAGCGAATCGAGATACATGTGTGCAAGATGGGGAGTCGGCCTTTGCGTAGTGTCACGTTTTGAGGAGTACCACACAAGAAAAATTTTAATGTTAATTTACATTAAATTATCTTTTTTAAGTTAGTTACATTTTTTCAAGTTGGTTTGCTCTCTGATGAGTATACTTTTGAAAAGAAAACGTTTAAGTTGGTTAAAAAAACTCATTAAAAAACATGTTTTGGTCATTTATTTGTTTATTTATATTCAACGTATATACAGTGTGTCCACGGATTGGGTGCCCAAGAGGAAAAACTTCTTTATTTTCAATTTTAGCGAAAAATGTTATTCTTGATAAAAAGTTTTGCTTGTTTTAAAACTCCATAAAACGAAATAAAATTCAAGCTTTTCAAAACCTGCTTAATTTTGTAGCGAATTTTATGTAAATCCCTATACATTTTTGCGCTAAGTTATAACAATAATCTAGTGTTGCTAAGCTACAATGTAGCTTAGTAACTGTCAACTCCGATAAATAATTTGCGAATTGTCATTTTTTTCGACAAAAATTTTAAATTTTTATTTGAAAAATGACAGATAAATTCTTTGTTGAACGTTTAACATTGTCGAAAAAAATGGCAATTGGCAAATTATTTATCGGAGTTGACATTTACTAAGCTACATTGTAGCTTAGCAACACTATGGTTTGTTTTTAAACCAAGAGAAGTGATTCAAATTTACCGCGCTGTAATGCTTGTTTGTAATTGGTCCAACCGCAGGCAAGTTTACTCAATTGTTATAAAATTGTGACACTAATGAAATTTATCAAATTTTGACACAATTGGCATTTCATAGGTTAATTAAGTTATATCGGCGATTTTTTGTATTTTCTGCGTTATTCCTTTAATTTGTAGATTTTTAGTCTGCTATAAAAAGCAGTTGTTTTTAGAACTCTTAACGACGTATTAATATAATATTTATGGATTACAGTCGAGGGCCGACATGATCAACCAAAAAAGAAGATCTATTTGGTGATTATTCTAGTGACTTTCTTGGGTGTGAATCTGTCTTTTTAGTTTACTCCTCCTGGTTAAAAAATAAACCATAGATTATTGTTACGAATTTACATAAAATTGGCTACAAAATTAAGCAGGTTTTGAAAAACTTGAATTTTATTTCCTTTTATGGAGTTTTAAAGCAAGCAAAACTTTTTATCAAGAATGACATTTTTCGCTAAAATTGAAAATAAAAAAGTTTTTCCTCTTGGGCACCCCATACGTGGACACACTGTATAAGGCAATGGGACTCTAAGCATGAAAAAACCTTTGGGATTGAGAGACCAACATGCAAATTAAGGCCCTGGCATAGAGAGGGTTAAAATCAGCGTTTTCGTACACCTGTTGTGTAAAGCGCGGCTGGTCAATTTTCTGCGGATCACCTGCGATTGCTGACACTTCCAGATAAGCAACACGGTTGCTCAAAGTCTTGTAGCGGCAGTAAGGTCCGGGTAGTTGGTCTCACCATTCCTTGCAGGGTTGGCCGTTTTCTCTAGAAAAAGTACGGCTCAAGAAAATAGGTTGATGTAGTTTCCTCTTTGGGGTTTTGTTCATCCTATACAGAAGCTGTTCGCCTGGAAGTGTCAGCATTCGCAGGCGATCCGCAAAAAGATGACCTGCCGTGCTTTACACAGCAGGTGTACGATAACGCTGATTTTAACGTACATGCCAAAACATGCAGTAGCTCCTAAGCAATCCATTCATCGAATAAAAAAGAAACCCGAGCCTGAGGTTTATGGAAGTCAGGGAGCTGTTCAACTAATTCATTTTAAAAGGACGAAACCTCAAGGTTTATCAGAAATCAAGATCCGAAGGGAATGTTCACACCAACTGAAACTGTGACTCCATCTGTGCCTGATCCTTTGTGGCTCTAAGGGAAAGCAGAGACATTCCCGGTCTCTTAGGACGTAATGGACTCATGAAAGCTGTCACAAGAGACATACCATACCTATGAACTAACATTTATTATTTGTACAGAATACTAGGAGAAATTTATTAAATGACAGCATTCTAATAAAAAATAAAGTTTTGGAATGTAAAAAGTGGGTTTTGCTGAGACCGTTAAAAATTGGCAATTTTCAACTTGTACTTTAGCCCGAACGGTTCGTCTTAAAAAAAAGTAAATAGTGAGATTTGTAGATAATTTTAAGTACTTTAATTTCTGTTAACAGACCATTTACTAAAAGTTAATAGTTTTCGAGATTAAAGCAAAAAATCGGAAAAAAGCTAAAATTTTTCGCTTTTTCGCGATTTTTTCAATGTTCCGGCAAGAAATTTTGTCCACAAACCTCATATTCGGATTCAGCAGCCCAAAATCCATATATAATGAAAGAAATCAAAACTACCCCAAAACTTTCCTAGTCAAAACACAATTTTATTGAATCATTAGCATATTAGAAATATTTTATTGTCTCTTACGTGGAGTTTTTTTTTAGCTTTTTTCAAATCGTTTAAACGTAAATATTCGCTATAATTCAACTTATATTTTCCAGAACGTTATGGCTCTATCTCAACTCTATGAGCACCCTGACGACATTGACCTAATTGTAGCAGGATCTATTGAGAAAAACGTAAAAGGAGCTTTAGTGGGCCCAACGTTTTTGGGTATAATCATCGAGCAGTTTTACCGGACAAGAGTGGGGGATAGATTCTTCTTCGAGAACAGTGGCCCTCTGGGATTCAAACTTGACCAACTGCAGGAAATTCGCAAAGCCAGTGTATCAAAACTGTTGTGCGACAACGGACACCACGTTCTTAACATACAGCCTAGAGGATTCGAAAAGATATCTCAAGGGTATATATATAAATTTTGCAATAATTTTCATTTTACTTACATATAATTTTATCTGCTATATTTTATACCACAAAGACCGATGTTTTTTCATTTGGTAACATTGTAAGTAAATTAGCAATTTTGCATAACCCTAAAGAAACTATTCCCGACATAGCCCAGTCGGGATAGTATTTGACCATTAGGAGCTGCCCCAAATTTTATTTTGTCAATCTTTAGCGGGGGTCAATAGTAGTGTAAATTTAAAATCTCGACAGAATTTCACCGTTGCGTTAGCCGCCATCTTGATTTTAAACGATAACCGTTTTTGCTCAATATCTCCGCAATTTTCGACTTTTCGATAAAAAGTGTAGATAATGAAATTGTTGAGAATACGATTTTCTATAATTTCGTTTATTATAATTTTTTTCGTGCGGTCGATATTTTCCGAGCTATGGTGAAAAAATAGTGACAGTTATAGAGCATAATTATTGAATTATTTCGTTTATTATTAGTTTTACAACAAACATGTACGTGTACAAAAACAAAGACAATAAAATTTTGTACAATTTTGATCTCTTTAATTTTTTTTGATAAAATCAATATTTAAGGTAGTACGTGCGCGGTAAATGTGCGAGGGTAAGACCCGATTGATTTTATAGCAATTGTTTTTGTTCAATATCTCCGCCATTTTCAACTGTTCGACAAAAAGTGTAAGGACTGAAATAGTTGCAATTACGATTTACTACAATTTTTTTAGAAAACCAGTGGCGGGTCTAAGAGGGAGGGAATAGGAAAATTCTCCCCAAGAGGGGTCCAAAATTAAAAAAAAAATTGTTGGAATATAAAAATATACAGGGTGAGGCAGATAAAAGTCCTATTAGAAATATCTCGAGAACTAAAGGAAACAGAATCATGAAAATTGGAATGAAGGGGTTTTGAAGAGTGATCTCTTTAATGAAAATATTTTCATCGATTTGCTACTTCCGGTTATACCGGAAGTGGCTTATAACTTCGTTTTTTTAAATGGAACATCCTGTATATTTTTGCATTTTTGGATTCTCCTGGATGTCTTCTTTCTTAAAATATGAGGTTTTGTAATGTTGTACAGGGTAGTTTAAATTTAATTACGTTTTTTTTCTTAATTTCCTAGCAACATTCACACCCTGTAGAATTGTAGTAGTTTGACATCAAAAACTCTATTTATGGTCAAATGATTTTTAATATAGTCTACTATTGTTAAAAATTGTTAGTATAACTAAATGTTGAATTGCACTATACAGGGTTGGTCGAAACTCGGAAAGAGTATTTTCTGAGTTTCTTAAATGGAACACCCTATACTTTATTATTGTAATGAAATGATATTTTATGCTACTTTTTTATTTCTTAAGCATTCCCTATACCTAACTGCTTTAATTTGTGAGTTATTGGTGATTCAAGCAAAACATTAATTTCAACAAAAAATACGTGAAATTTTATTAGGTTGGCCGTGAAAATATTTAATCACAAATAATTTTTCGGAAATAAATACATATTAATCTAGACTGATCTTTAAAATTGCCAATAATGGTTGAGCTATCAAAATACCTACGTAGTTAACATTCTTGGCGCGATTAACAATTAAGCACAAATGAAAGCATTTAGGTATAGGGAATGCTTAAGAAATAAAAAAGTACCATAAAATGTCTTTTCATTGCAATACTAAAATACAGGGTGTTCCATTTAAGAAAATTCAGAAAATCCTCATTCCGAGTTTCGACCAACCCTGTATACTAAAATTTAACATTTAGCTATACTAATAATTTTTAATAATAGTAGACTATATTAAAAATAATTTTAACATAAACAGAGTTTTTGATATCCAACTACTACAATTCTACAGTGTGTGAAAATTGCTACGAAATTAATAAAAAAAAACGTAATTAGCTTTTAAACTACCCTGTATAACATTACAAAACCGCATATTTTAAGAAAGAAGACATCGAGTAGAATCTAAAAATGTAAAAATATACAGGGTGTTCCATTTAAAAAAACGAAGTTTTAAGCAACTTCCGGTATAACCGGAAGTGGCAAATTGATGAAAATATTTTCATTAAATAGATCACCCTTCAAAACCCCTTCATTCCAATTTTCATGATTCTGTTGCCTTTAGTTCTCTAAATATTTCTAATAGGCCACTTATCTGCCTCACCCTATACAGGGTGTTTCATTAATAATTGTCCATATAGTAACTGGAGAAACCTTAGCACAAAATACGAAGATTTAACCTAAAACACTTAAATAAAATGTGGTTCATTACTGAGTTACAGGGTGTTTTATCTAAAAATTTAAAAACTATTTTTGCTCAGCATTTTAGAACTAGTCGACGTATCCTTTTCATACTTAAAAAAAGTGCGACTACTAGACACCCTACTAAATTATGTTAAACAAACGTTTCTAGCTACTACCAGAGGCGTACGACAGGGGATGGTGGATGGTTGACCCTTCTCAAATTCTACGCCACTGGAGGAATTACTATTTTAGTGCCATTTTTAGATTCCCCAATACTTTCTATGTAAATAATATACTCTTCATTGGTAACGATAAAGTCATTAGTTTTCGAGATATTTGAAGTTAAATATGAAACGGCACAGTTATTTTGATTAATTTATGATATGATTCATATGATTAAAATTTAAAAATTATTTGTACCCAGTACTTTAAAACTATTTGGCGTATCCTTATCATACTTAGCATAAAGTGTTGGTACTGTACATACTACTAAATTAAAATAAATAAACGTTTCTAGCTACTACCAGAGGCGTACGACAGGGGATAGTGGCTGGTTGACCCTTCCCAAATTCTACGCTACTGACGAAATTGCTATTTTAGTGTAATTTTTTGATTTTGCAATACTTTTTATGTAGATAATATACTCTTCATTCCTAACGATAAAATGATTAGTTTTCGAGATATTTGAAATTAAAAATGAAGCGACACAATACACTGATCAAAATAACCATGTCTTTTTATTTTTAACTTCAAAGATCTCGAAAAATAATGACTTTATCGTTACGAATGAAGAGTATATTATTTTCATAGAAAGTATTGGAGAATCCAAAAATGGAACTAAAATAGCAATTTCGCCAGTGGCGTAGAATTTGGAAAGGGTCAACCATTCACTTTCCCCCGTTGTACGCCTCTGGTAATAGCGAGAAACGTTTGTTTTACATAATTTAGTAGTTTGTACAGTACCTATACTTCCTACCAAGTATGAAAATGATACGTCGAATAGTTTTGAAATCCTGAGCAAAAATAATTTTTAAATTTTTAGATAAAACACCCTGTAACTCAGTAAGGAACCACATTTTATTTAAGTGTTTTAGGTTAAATCTTCGTATTTTGTGCTAAGGTTTCTCCAGTTACTATATGGACAATTATTAATGAAACACCCTGTATATTAGCTGACATGAAACTTAAAATATCGACAGACATTTTAATTCAACCAATAAAACCCGCTAGTTAATAAAATGAAGTGAACTTAATGCATAATATAAGATATTATTTATGTCTTTTATGTACTTAGTTTGGTGGTGTTTCATTGGAAGTTTCAAAAATTGTATAAAATATTGTTCTCTTTATTTTTGTTTATACACAATTATGTCAGTAAAGTTAATAATAAATGAGGCAATTCAATAATTATGCTTCCCCTCCGCTTCCACTATTTTCCCCCTTAACTCGGAAAATATTGATCGGATAAAAAATTGTGCAATAGAATATGTAGAACATTGCATTTCCAAAAAAATTATTTCTTACCATTTTTGTCAAAAAGTTGAAAATGGCGGAGATATTAAGCAATAACGGTTCTCCTTCAAAATCAATATGGCGGCTAATGCAACCGCGGAATTCAGTCGCCATTTTAAATTTACATTACTATTGATCTCTCCTAACGGATAGAATTATAAAATTTGGGGCAGCTCGGAAACAAGATTCAATTCAATAATTATGCTCCCCCCACCACTTTTTATTATTTTCCCACTTATCTCGGAAAATAGCAACCGCATGAAAAAAATTGTTAAAAAGAAATTGTAGGAAATCATATTTGAAACAATTTTAGTTGTAAATGGCGTAGATATTGAACAAAAACATTTGCTATAAAATCAATCAGGTCTTACACTCGCGCAATTGCCGCATACGTACTACCTTAAATATTAATTTTAACAAAAAAAATCAAAGAAACCAAAATTATGTAGAATTTAATTCTCCCTATTTTTGTATAGGTACATTTTTGTCGTAAAACTTATAATAAACGAGATAATTTAATAATTATGCTCCAACTGTCACTATTTTCCGCCATAATTCGGAAAATATCGACCGCACGAAAAAATTATAATAATATAAATTATAGAAAATAATATTTTCAACAATTTTGGTTGGAATAATTTTTGTTGAAAACGTGAAAATGGCGGAGATGTTGAGCAAAAGCGGTTCTCGTTTAAAATCAAGATGGCGGCTAACGCAACGGCGGAATTTAGTCGAGATTTTAAATTTACACTACTATTGGCCCCCTCTACAGATCAGAAAAATAAAATTTGGGACAGCTCCTAATGCAAGGTTAGGCCTGTTATTCGTCTAACCCGACTGGACTAACAGTGTTCTCACGATTTGGATGACTAATAACAAATAAATTCAAAACAAGAATAATTTATGTACAGTATTTCTCATGATCATCTTTCAGTGCGTCACAGTTTTTCGATTTCTTTCTAACGCATTAAATTGTATGTGACAGAAAAAAAGGCACGTCGGTGATTACATTTCGTCGGTGACATTTTTATAACATTTATTCTAGTTATTCTAGTTGTCGATAGATGGCGCCATAATAAAAAAATATTTTTTTTAATTAGATAATAATATTACAAATATAATCTGTATAATTTTTAAGACTATACAAATCAAAGAAAATACCATTTTATAAATGCAAGAAACACTTTTGATTTGTTTTTATTCCAAATTGAAAATAAAATGTGACAACTGTCAGATTGAACTAAAATGTCATGTTAGAATAAATGTCATAAATGTGTATTATCACGGACTTACCCTTTTTCCTATCATTTGTTACGCACTGAAAAATGATCATGAGAAATACTGTACTACATTTTTTTTATTTTGCTTCACATAAAGGCGATTCAATCTAAAACCAAAAATCGTTGAATAGGGCTATATAGAACGGACCGTTGTTGTTGGGTTCGCAACATCGTGTTTAAAGTAAGAGCCAAGATGACACAGAAATTCTATCAAATCCGCAAAAGACGTATCAAAGTAATTGAGTAGCTTCTGATCACAATTAATTTTTAAAACTTTTTTGCCTCTTTGTATTTTTTTGAGAAGGCACCTTTTATCGAGATGTGGCTTCTTTTTTAATATGGTTCAAAATATACCTAAAATGTAAATCATAAATAAATTTTCATATTACCAAGTGTCCATAATCGTACTTAACCATATACAAATATGTAGTGGATTTGACAAATATTCAAAATATCTCGATAAAAACTGACTTTTCGAAAAAGTACTAAGAAGCAAAAAAGTCTTAAAAATATTGTGTTTAACTAAAGTTTGGGGGGGGGGGCGTTTAAAGGAACAAAACCACCATAAAATTTTTATGGGGTGTCCAAATTTCAATTTTTTCTTAAGATGCTACTGCCATAAGAATGCCACATGTCCACTTTCAATAAAAAACCTCTAATAATTTTCGATATACAGTCGAACCCGCTTATTGGAATAGCTTTCTTGTCAACCAAAAGTATTCTTATAACCGGGATATTCTAATAACCGATCACTGATTGCTATTAGAAACGTTTCGGGACCTTAAATTTTTATTCCTTAAACCGGGATATTCCTTTAAGAGGTATTCTAATAAGCGGGTTTGACTGTATTGGAAAAAATCGATTTTCATTTTGTAACTTCAAAGGGCTGTAACTTTTTTTATGTGCACATTTGTACTAAGGTAAGTTAGATTCAATCGAACTATTTTTGGTCCCAGAATATGTGATTAAAATGACCTGTATTTTTGTTACACCCTGTATAACGCCTCAGTGGATGTTTGTTAATATTTAGAATTTTAGAGTAAATGTGTGAAAACGTTGATTCGTTAGTAGAATTAATTGTTTTGGAGGATGATTATGTCTACAATAAAACTAGAAACATCTATTTTACATGACGAATTGTTAAACTAATTTACCTATTATAAATTATTAGGTACTCTTTCGGAGTTTACGATTGTTGATTTACGACACAGTTTCGTCTTTGATGACGTAAAATTAAAATTGTAATAAATAATTTAAGATATCAACAATGATATTATACTTTATTTTTTAGCAATCCTCTAGTTTCTTGCGAATCATTACCTACCCTGGATCTCTCCAAATGGAAAGAGCACCCGAATATACAGCTATTTGGAGACTTGCCGCTGAAACAAGGAACGTATGTCTTCGCATAATTTACCAAACTGAAACTATTCTTCACTGAACTTTTAAAGGATTTGAAAAGACTGTCATCTATCTGTTTAAACGAATACTCTAGTTTGTCATAGACTCATACTCTATCGTGCCAGGAAGTTATCAACATCACATTTTGTTTGATTTATCATGTAATTTTAAGTTTTGTTACTTTTGTATTATTTTGTTATTATTTATTAATTTAATATAGCAGAGATCTATTTACTTGTTTGTATTATTTATTAACGTAAGTAAAGAGTTATTAATAGATACAGTAACTAAGTTCATAATAAGACGAAAGAAATGGATGCACTCGAATAGAACAGATTTTGTGAAAGAGGAAACAATACAATAATTGTATTGCACAGTGAATAGGTAAATAGTGCAATAGTTCTGTTGCACATCAATCAAATGAACATGGTATATAGGTATATTATTTGGAGGTATTCTAAGAATAGCAGGCTGGTTTCAGACAGGGAGAAACAACAACCGATCAAATGTTTATGCTAAAATTATTACAAAACAACAGTTATGATCAAAATCTAGGTTTTCATATGCTCTTTATTGATTTTTAACAGGCTTAAGCTGACTAGACGAAGCAATGAAATCACTGAATATCAGCGAAACTGTTACGATTGGAAAAAAGTGCCTTTTTAATGAATTTAACGTCAATAGGTGATTAAAACAGTAGGCGAGCGGCAGCAATCCCGAAAATTACGTTATACCGACCACGAAAATCAACTTCAAGGCGAATGACCAATTTTGGCCAGTCTTTATGTTTTCGAGGTCGCTGAATCCGAATATTAAGTTTATTTTTATCTAGAGTTGGTGGAACATGTCCAAAAATCAATTTTTTTGCAAAAATGCGAAAAATAAATTTTGATGATTTTTCAACTTTACCTCGCTGTATCTTTGCATTTAGATAACAATGAGATTTGTCCAAAATGTTGAGATCCATTAGATGATGAGTTGTTAAATTTTAAACATTTTGCCATAAGATTTCGTTAGTAGTTTCATGTTTAATTAAAAAAGTTGAGTGACAAACTTTTAGTTTTAGTGCAGTCACTGAGATGCCACCCCTTCTCGGGGGTGGAAATTAGTTTATTAAAAATAATACCATACGTCGATAGAGCAACAAATTATAAAGTTATTAATATGAATCAATACTTTTTGAGTTATTAAAGATCAGAGATTTTATTTTTTCATAAAAAAATGATTGTTTTAAAGCTGTTTTTCACGTGTAACTCAAAAACTATAAGCTTTTTCAAAAAAGTTATTATTCCCAAAATTGAAGATAATAAAAAGTTGAATACACTTCTCACTTAAAGAACTAAACTAATGTTAATTCAAAGTGAGTTATGGGTAATTGAATGTATATTTTTTTCGATGAGTAGGGGAGAAGGGGGCTAGTTGTAACAATTTTGATAAAATCAAATATATCTTGACACCTATTTTCCCAATTATCACTAATTCAACACTAAACGCTAGTTTAACTCCTTCTGAATCAAATTGAACTGAAGAAAAGTTAAGAAAACTGTTATTTTTTAATCAACTAGCATTTTACCAAAAAAAAGTGCATTGTTACAACTTACCCCGCGCTTGGGGCTAGTTGTAACATCTATTGGGGCAGGTTGTAACATTACCAAAATTCGAATTTTTTGGAATATTTCGAAAAAAATACCAACGTTGGTCTTGTTGAAAGATGTTGCTCGACTTAATAAGGTGGTTTCTGGTGTTCTTAAATATAAATGTAGATTTCTACGCATAAAATTTTGGACCCAATCTGGACCAACTGTATAATTTTGATACCAAGAAGAAGGAAGTTGCTTAGCACTGAGTTTCACAGCATATTGGTAAGGCAGTTTTGGCATCTTCATGTGAATTATTCCAAAATATACTTCGGTGCACTTCCGAATATACGAAGCCATTTTACTTTCTTCTTCGGCTGTAAAAACTATCCCTGGTTTAGTACAGCCCACTTGTAGACTTTTAATGTTTTTCTTGTTTTCTATATCGTTATAAAGATACATGACACAGTCCGTGCTGTTTTACTTGCTTGCTTTATGCTACATTGATTATCTAAAATTTCCGCTGAACCTAACTCATAGACTTCACTTCCTGGCTTTGAGTTGCCCTTTCTGATTTTCTTTTATGTTGTCTCGTTCTGGACTATTACTAAACTAAATAATACGTTTTTATATTGTAGATCATAAATTTAGTAAGATTCAGCGCCAGGGCCGGATTTAAGGGAGGGCAGGCTGGGCAGCTGCCCGGGGCCCCCACATTTCGGGGGCCCCCACAAAGTCCCAAACATAAGAGATTCATTTAAACAGATATTGGCAGGAGATACAGGAACAATGTATGACAAGTATAAAATGAAGGAGCGAAGGAGTGATAATATTGCATTGTTCATGGTTATGTTTTTGACCTTCCACCGGGTGGGTGTATTGCTTCGTTTGTAAATTCTTATGAAGTGATGAGAAGAGAATTTTGTGATAGGAAACATGTAGATGCAGATAGTAGGCTTATGGATCACGAAATGTCTAAAGCACACGAAAGAATTGGGCGTATTGATACTGAAGTAGCAAAACAGACCGAAGAAATAAAGAATTATTGGAAAATGTTAACTCAAAGACTAATTTTAGAGTTATAAAGTTTATTTGTGAACGAGATTTAGCATTTCGCAGCGAAAAGGAGTTGTCGAGTGCATCACAAAATGAAAATTATTTGAAAATACTCCAGTTATTAGCTGAATATGATCAATTTCTGAAGCACCATATTTTAATAAATATTCAAATCCTGGAAGCGGACATGTCAACTATCTTTCATCAACCATATGTGAGGAAATTGTACATCTGATGGGTCAAAACGTATTAAATGAAGTAGTTTCAAGGATTAAGAAGTCAAAATATTATTCAGTTCATACAAATCAATTAACTGTGACATTTCGTTACATAGAAAGTTTCACTCCTGTTGAAAGGTTTACCATATTTTTGCCAAATCGCCATCATAAAGCAGAAGATATATTTAATTATCTAATGACATTTTTGCAAGAACATGATATCGATCTGAAAAACTGCAGGAGACCGTTCTACGTTAATGCGTCAGATATCAATGGAAAATACAATGGTGTTCAGGCTGAAATTATAGAACAAAAAGGTACATATCCATACGTGGATGCTCCGTGCTCGGTGTAGCTGCTTAAATGGATACGGCATGCGCTCCCCTACATATAAACAGCAAACCGGTTAAATCACTGGTTGGCGATCACCAACGTATCTACTATGTGGAGCTGCTACACCGAGCACGGAGCACCCACGTATGGATACGTACCTTAACATCTTGGAGTTGTGGATTCCTTGTGTAGCCCACTCTCTAAATTTAATTTCAAAAGCTGCAACTGAGTATTATCATGCATTAGCATAGCACCGCATTCTTTAATTTCTTAGAAGAACTAGCTTATATATATTTTTCACTTCCTCTACATATAGATACAACTTAACAGAATGTTTTAAAGCTGCGTCTTAAAGCGACAGCAATACAGACCGTGCCAAAAATATTATTGTTCCTAAAAGAGCAAATACTACTAGATGGTCATCGAGGTAATGCCGCAAAAGAACTAGTTAAAGATTATATTCAGATTAAAGGAGCAATATCCAAAATTTCGGAAGACTATGAGCAACAATCTAAAACTCATTGCAAATGGTTTGTTGTACCTATAATCGAATGTGTTTACTGGAAACAGAGAGGATATCAGGGAGGACAAACAGCACAAGTCGTATTCTTCAAGATCCAAATATTGACCTTAATTCAGGAGTGGCAGCATTTAGATCACTTATACAAATTTTACAGTCAAGACGTGACAATTTCGAAAGATATGAGAACATCGGGGAAGTTTAGAACTCAAAATTGTATCTGTATTATAGATTACGTCTAAGTCAGGGGCTTTCTGCATAGGATTCCATCCATTCCAATTTTGGATTTTTACATCATTTTGGAAAATTGAAAAATTTAACTCTGAATGAAATTGAAGCTCACTCACTAAAGCTTACCAACATTTATAGCAATGATTTAGACGAAAACTTATGTGTCCATCTGGTACAGTTTGTAAGATTCTTTAATTCATTTAAAGAGGAAATCAGCTCATCAAATATAAGCAAAGAATTTCAAATGTACCAGCTGCTAAAAAAAAAGAATATGAATGATGCTTTTCCAAATGTTGAGGTGACACTTTGTTAATATTTAGGTCTGATGATAACTAACTGCAGTGGTTAGAGATCATTCTTAAAATTTAAGTTAATTAAAAATCGACTTCGGTTTATGATGGGCCAAGAGTGTTAGACTCATCTCTCTACAATGAGCATTGGCCACGATGTCTAAATGCAACTTATGTCCCACATAATCAAGAAATTTTTAATTAAAATATCTCGAAAAGTTCCCGGACGTTAACCATACATCTTACTATTATTTTTAGTATTTTACTGTAACAAGTTACAGCTCTTGTACTTTTTATTATTTAAAATTATATTTATAAAAGTAGATCAATATTTTTTTAATGGTAGGAGGTAGGGCCCCCACAGGCTTAAATCCGGCTCTGTTCAGCGCAATTTGTAACATGTTACAAAAAGCCCCAACGTTTTGTTACAACATACCCCGTAGCACACTTTTGTATATTTATTAAAATAACTGTAAAAATATCTTGCTAATCCTAAAATCGTTAAGCAACATCAAAGTATAATTAAATTTAGAAAAGAAATGAACACCGAAAGATTCATTTCCGTTTATAGCGATAGCCAAAATTTTATGAGAGTCAAATTTTAAATTACCTCATCCAAATGAAGCACGTGCACAAAACTATTATTTGCAACTATCGGAGGTTGGCTGGCTAGACGGTGTTATCTGCAGGGCGATAAGAGAATAAGATTGAGTCAGCTAAATTAGTTAAAAACGGTTAAATAACCTATGAAAAAGCCGTGTTACTACTTACCCCTGTTACAACAAGCCCCTTGTTCCCCTACTTAAATCTAATTATTCAAACTTAAATAGCGGGAAAACGATGCATTTTATAAAAGTTATCTGTTAAATACTTGTCAAAGTACTTCGGAATACCTATCAAATGAGCTCCAGAAGAAGTTAATAGCATCAAAATTAAGCAAGTGATAGTGAAAATAAGAGAACCCTTTCGAATTTTTTAGGAAAAAGTGAAAAATAAAACATATGCCATTTCCACAAAAATTAAAATTTGTGGTAATCCTTCCAAAAAATTTTTTATATTGGCATAAGTAATTATTTGAACAGTTTTGACCGGTTTAGAATGCATATGTAAAAAAAAAGATATAATTTAAAAAATAAGAATTTTTAAAATTATCGTAATATTCATTTTCTTTTGATAATAACTCCAAAAATACTCAATATACGCAAAAACTGATATTAGGTCAAATTTTAGTTTTTTCTGTATCAAATATTTTTCTTTTCATTACTATTTCTGTAGGGTAAAAAATAACCGAGATAGAAACGTTAAAAGCTTAAATTTTGCTGCGAGAATCATGTAACCGGGGCCATTTAACCTTTTTATTTTTAAAAAACTAAGGGGTTTAAAAGATCCAGTTTAACGTGGTTTAATAGCCCTTGGAATTAACTTTCAAGTGGTTGTTAGGTGAATCTGACATCTTAAAAATTAACGGAGTTATTAAAAAAAAACAATAACATCTTCTGGAAAAATTTTTAAAAGATAAATTTTGAAAAATTTTTGAAACATAAATTTTAAAGCTATCAACTCGTTCTGGGGCTCATTTGATAGATATTTCTAAGTACTTTGACAAATGTTTAATAAGTTTATGTTATAAAGTTCATCATTTTCCCGTTATTTAAGCTTTAATACTTAAATTTGGGTAATCGCCGAAAAAAATATACATTTAATTACCTATAGCACACTTTTAGTTAACATTAAAAAGTTTTTCTAGTAAGGAGTATATTTTGTTTTTTATTAGCTTCAATTTTGGTAATAATAACTTTTTTGTAAAATCTTATAGTTTTTGAGTTATTTGTGAAAAATCGGTTAAAACCATGCATTTTCTCTCGAAAAATTAAATTCTTTGATATTTAATAACTCAAAAAGTTTTGAGTTACCTATTTTAATAACTTTATATAACAAATTTTGCTTAGAATTTGTCCCTTTATCGAATTATGGGGTTATTCTTAATAAAATAATTTTCACCCCCGAGAAGGGGTGGCACCCACCCCCAGGGTAAAACTGCAAGTGGACACTATGTCACCTTTATTCCTTGAGATATCCTCTAACCACTCACCAATTTTTATGTAAATCGATGGAGGCTCAACAAAATCGGAGGTAATAGCTCATATCCACCTTCAGTAACTACACTATTTATAATTTTAACCAACACAGCAATAAAATATAATTAATGAAGAAGTTTTCTGGAAAATTTCAAGTGAACATATGCAATAGGAAAAAAGTGATGTAACTTTATAGACGAGCGGTACATCCCAAAATACGCTTATTTCTCGAGATACTGACCACGGTGTCGTGAATGGCTAATTTTGATCATACTTTACGTTCTTAATGATGCTGAAAACGAAAATTAGGTTTATTTTAAATTTTATGTAGGGAAACATGGTCAAAATCGCAATTTTACCCTAAAAAAATAATGTCACGTTTTTTTTGTGTTTAATTCACTACAACTCTGTTCCATTTTAATATTTTTTTCTGAAATTCTTATAGTATATATTTCTTACCTTTCTGAAGACAAGGGGACCTATTTCAATCTTTATGTCATATTATAATAAAATTTATGAATTGTTTAAAGTAAAAGTTGCAGATTCCTGAATTGCAAAGTTTAATCGCAAAACGTGAGCGGAAAAATTTGAAATTTAGCTTTTTAATCAAGTTTATGTTAATATATAGAGTACAAAAAATAAAATGTTTTATAGAAAAAATTGTGCAACTTTTAATTTTAAGAAAAACGTGATTTATTTTTTATTTATTTTTAGGGTAAAATTGCGATTTTGACAATGTTCCCCCATCTAATATTCAAAATAAACCTCATTTTCGTTTTCAGCACCATCAAAAACATAAAGTATAATCAAATTTAGCCATTCACCACACCGTAGTCAGTATATCAAGAAATAAGCGTTTTTTGGGGGAGTGCCACTCGTCTATAATAAAGTCACATAACGTTTTTCTTATTACATATTTTGACTTGAAATTTTCCAGAAAACTTCTTCATAACGTATGGTTTAATGTTGTGTTGATTAAAATTATAAACTAAAAGTGTGTCACCCAACTTTTTCAAGTAAACATGAAACTAACGAAATCTGGCAAAAAATTGTTTAAAACTTAACAACTTCTCTTTTAATTTGTTTAAACATCTCGATCAAATCTTATTGTTATTTAAATTCTTCAGATATAACACAGTAAAATTTTCAAAAGGAAATATTTACAGTGACCAAAGATACAGTGAGGTAAATAATATGAAAAATCATCAAAATTGATTTTTCGCATTTTTGCATAAAAGTTGATTTTTGAACATGTTCCATCAATTCTAGATGAAAATAAACTTCATATTCGGATTCAGAGACCTCGAAAACATAATGATTGACCAAAATTTGCCATTCACCTATCATGGTCGCTTTTTCGATTTCTAAGCCTCAAATAAGGGGTGTGACGCTCGCTTACAGGGAGATACCCTGTCAAGATTAGAGGAATCAAGATCCAGAAAAATTACACGATTTAAGATTTTGCAGATGACTTAGTACTGGCTACAAATCAAGAAATAACCAAGTATATGGAAATGAGAGGGGAAAATGTAGAAGAAAACAAAAGAATCACTTTAGGGACGAATGAGAGAGAGTATATATTTGAGAAGGTATTAAGGAATTTATAAGTGTCTAGCAATTACAAATAAGTAGAGTAGGCAAAGAGAGAGAGATAAACGTTTGCTGAAAGGAAGCAAAAGAGTAGGGTCGTTAAACGCACTGTTGAATGCAAAGAAACGTGCCCAGGGCAGCCAAGATTCGAACTTATGAAACAATAGTGAGATCAACAGTGTAGTATGCAACTTTTTTTTCTTATTTCTGATTTATTGTCCAAGTTTCACATGCATACAACACTGTTGATCTCACTATTGTTTCATAAGTTCGAATCTTGGCTGCCCTGGGCACGTTTCTTTGCCTTCAACAGTGTGTGTGTGTGTGTTCACTATCCCCTCTTTGTGGACACACACACACTGTTGAAGGCAAAGAAACGTATCCAGGGCAGCCAATATTCGAACTTATGAAACAATAGTGAGACCAACAGTGTTGTATGCATGTGAAACTTGGACAATGAATCAGAAATAAGAAAAAAGTAAGATATTTGGGAGAGGAAAATATTGATAAAGAGAAAATTATCCATAGGTCAGAGTGCAAAATCCTTGGTAACTATCTATTGCCTGAACTTTTTACAATTTTTAAAACAAACAGGCCAATAAATAGCGGACAATGGGAGAATCTACAATATACATTCATCACCTGCCCATTTATCTAGATAAAATTCCAACAGAATTCTGCATCCTTATAGACGGAGAGGCAGCGCTGAAAAATCTCTTTGAATTTACTAAAGCTAAATTTTTCACAGTTGATTACTGTAATTGTGTAGAGAAACATACTGCAGTCGGTCAAGCGAAACGTAGAACAGGGGTTACTGAGAGGGTATCAAAGTTGCTTTCCTAAGAAGGCAATTAAATCCATTTACTAAGGCTGAAAATCAGTACACACATTCTAAATTGAATATAAATAAAAGTTATTATAGTCGGTCAGCTGTATGACGGGACAGAGCCGGTCGGTCGGACCCAATGAATGTACAGGGTTATTCACTATATTTTTACCCCCTTGTAAACTGCTTTATTTACAGAACTAGAAAAAAATGTAAAATACGAAAGTTATTCGATTTTTTAATTATGATTTTTTGACATATATATCGTACTAGTGACATCATGCATCTGGGCGTGATGACGTAATCGACTATTTTTTTAAAGGAGAATAGGGGTCGTGTGCTAGCTCATTTGTAAGGTTATTCAATTCTCTATACAGTACTATAAACATTAAGATCATTATTTATACAGGCTGTCCAAAAACATTTTTTAATTATTAATTAAACAATTAATTTAATTTATTTTTTTGGACACCCTGTATAATTAATCATGTTAATGTTTATATTACTGAATAGAGAATTGAATAACCTTTCAAATGAACTAACACTCGACCCCTATTCCCATTTAAAAAAATTGTCGATTACGTCATCACGCCCAAATGGATGACGTCACTAATACGATATATATGCCAAAAAATTATAATTTAAAAATCGAATAACTTTTGTATTTTACATTTTTTTTCTAATTCTGTAAATAAAGCAGTTTACAAGGGGGTCAAAATATAGTGAATAACCCTGTACTGTACATTCACTGGGGCCGACCGACTGGCTCTGTCCCGTCATACAGCTAACTGACTATAATAACTTTTATTTAAATGATGAACAACAAGCTGCTGATATGAGCACATTGTGGAAATGTTAGGATATAGAAAGTCTAATGCTCACAATCTTATTGAAGGTTTTTATTTAAACAGTTTTTGGGCGACCGATTTCGGCGTTTACAGTTTATACGCCATCATCAGGCCCTTTCAGAAACTGAACAAGATATCAGTACAAGAAAAATCAGATTGTACACTGTATTTTTCTTGTACTGATATCTTGTTCAGTTTCTGAAGGGGCCTGATGATGGCGTATAAACTGTAAACGCCGAAACCGGTCGCCCACAAACTGTTTAAATAAAAACCTTAAATAAGACTGTGAGCATTAGACTTTCTATATCCTAACATTTCCAACTTTTATTTATATTTACTTTAGAATGTGTGTACTGATTTTCACTCTTAGTAAATTGATTTAATTACCTTCGTAGGAAAGCAACTTTAATACCCTCTCAGTAACCCCTCTTCTACGCTTCGCTTGGCCGACCGCAGTATGTTTCTCTACACAATCACAGTAACGAACTGTGAAAAATCTAGCTTTAGTAAATTCACAGAGATTTTTCAGCGCTGCCTCTTGGACTATTAGTATGTACTTATAAAATATTGATGTATTTGGTGGTGGAAAAGAGGCCAGCGAGGAATGGTGCAGAAAAACAAACCATAAGCTAATGGAGATGTATAAGAGACCCTAAATAACATAGAAAATCAGGGCAAGGGAAGAAAAGGGTGACCACGAAGAAAGTAATTTGTCCATGCCGTCTGACTTCAATTTTTTATTTGAAAGGTTATCATTTTCCAGGGATTTTCTGTTGGAATTTTTCACTTAATGGAATTGTCTTCGAATGCTGATATGACAACCTCTTGATTGTTCAGCGTTCATTTGTAGATCCAGTCTATGCTTTATTGTCCCTTTAAGCTTGCCTAAACAATATTCCACGTTTGCTTGATTTGCTCAGTTTGCTCAGTTTTTTTTTACAATGGTAACGGTGTTTCCTTGATAGGTTCATTATTTGTTATTTTTCAAAACCAATGTATCAATGGTCTCAACAAGACACCTCATCTGACACATGCCATAATAGTTCTAATCACATGAACTGTGGACACTATTATGTGGAATGGAAGACTGTAGATATTTCGTCAAAATTACATTTTATCGATAGGTAGGAATGTAATTGACATGTACAGTCTTAATTTAGATTGTCTTTTCAGCAGCTTAGATCTTAATAATGATGATAGGGAGTATAATGCTCTATTTCCCGCAGCTATTCTTGCTGAGGCCTCTTTTTCTATGTGATTGTCCTCTGTGATTACTGCTCCCAGATATTTAAACTCTTTTACTACTTCAAAGTTGTGGTCATTAATAGTTACGTTCTGCCTAACTCTTGGTCTTGGATTTTTGGTCACCAGCATATATTTCGTCTTCTCTTCATTTATTCGAAGGCCCAGGTTACCTGTTTCCTCCTCGAGCTGTGAAAACACCTCTCTTACGTCTCTTGTAGAATGAGCGACTGCATCTAGGTCATCGGCAAAGGCCGATGGTTTTGATCCTCGATTTGCGAATCCCCCTGTTAGTTCAGACGATATTTTACTTATTGCGTATTCTAAAGCCAAATTGAATAGCAATGGTGATAAAGGGTCTCCTTGTCTAAGCCCTGATGTTATACTACATGGCATCGATGTTCTGTTTCCTATCTTTACCTGTGCATATGAGTCTGCCACGCACATTTGAGTGAGCTGCACTAATTTTCTTGGTATTCCCATTTCTAGCATTGCTAGCCATAGTCTGCTTCTTTTTATCGAGTCATATGCTTGCTGGAAATCTACGAAGATTTGGTGTACATCTCGGTTGAATTCCCAGTTTTTTTCTAATATTTGTCGGATGGTAAATATTTGATCTATTGTTGACCTTCCACTTCGAAAGCCACATTGGTAGTCGCCTAGAATATCTTCCGAATACGGAGTGAGTCTCTTTAGTAAGATAATTGATAGAATCTTATACGCTGTACTAATAAGCGATATGCCTCTGTAGTTTCGGAATTGCTCTTTATTTCCCTTCTTATGTATGGGTATTATAACGCTTCCATTCCATTCTCTAGGCATTTTCTGCTATTGCCATACTCTGAGAATAATGTCATACAATTTTTGATGTAAAACGTTTCCTCCTTTTTTATCAATTCTCCATTTATACCATCATTTCCTGGTGCTTTGTGATCTTTAAGAGATGCTATTGCATTCTTTACTTCTTGGAGTGCTGGTGGTGGTATTTCCACATCTGCAGAATGAAATGTAGTCTCTGATTCCTCCATCTCACTTTCAATATTTAGTAAATTCCGAAAGTATTCCTTCCATCGCTCTACGATTTCTGTTTCCATCATTATCAGTTCACCTGCTTCATTTCTCATAGCTTGTGTTACCCCAACATTTCCACCTTGTCTGACTGTCTTCACTTCCCTAAAGAATTTTCTTATTTGATTCCTCTCGCCACTTATTTCCATTACTCGTATTTGCTGTTCTATGTAGCTTCTCTTTTTAGTTCTGAGTAGTTGCCTTGTCTGTGCCCTCGTTCTGCAAAAATCTGCTTTGTTCTCATCTGTAGGGTTTTGTAGCATTTTCATTATTTTGTGAGTTTTTGATTCCAGCACTTCTTCGCATTGTTTGTCAAACCATTTCTGTTTTGGGCGAGTCCTCTTTTTCCCAATGGTTTCTTTCGCTGCTTGTTCTATCACTGATGCCACTCGCTGCCATGCATCTCCTAGGTCTACATTTTGGTCTTCCTCCCCCAGCAATTGAAATCTGTTGCTTATGGCTACTTGGTACTCCAGTTCTTTATTTGGTGTTTGAAGAGCTTCTATGTCCCATATTTCTCTTTGTTCTTGTTGCTCCATCTTCTGTACTGATATTCGTGTTCTCAACTTTGATTTTACAAGAAAATGATCACTATCGCTGTCAGCTCCTCTCATACTTCGTGTATTAATAATGCTACTAGAGTGTCTTGCATCAATGAGGACATGATCTATTTGGTTACGTGTTCTTCCATCATTTGACACCCATGTGACCTTGTATATGTCCTTTCTTTCAAATTGGGTGGATTGGCGCTACTTTATACTATTGGTCTAGTAATTCGTAAAATTCGTCCTTCCTATCTTCTTCGGCATCTTCTGTTGGGGCATAAATTGAGAATATAGTGAGATTGAACCACTTACCTTTGAGTCTAATATAGCAGATACGTTCGTTTATTGGCTTGAAATCTATCACTGCCGTTTTTAATCTTTTTGCAATTACGAATCCACATCCGTATTCATGTCTGTTCTCACTACCCGACCAAAAGACTATAACATCTTCCATTTCTAAATTTCCCGTTGCTGTCCACCTTATTTCCTGTATTGCTGTTATATCCATGTTATATTCTTGCAGTTGTCTAATGGCTCTTGTCGCTATTCCAGGTCTGTACCAACTTAACACATTCCACGTACCTATGCAAATATCCTTATTCCGTTGCGTGTGTCGTTTATATCGACTATCCGTCTTGTTCCGAGGCAATAGTTTCTGTTTCGTGGCTTCAAAATTTTCATATGTACGGGACGCCGGCCCATAGCACAACCCCCTTTTCGGAGGACCATTTCACCCGCTCTCGTCCGTTCCCGACCCCACTTTCCACCCGGGTTTGATACCGGATCTCCGGCGGGGTTGCTCGGTTTAACAGGAGGTACCAGCGTGAAGGTGAGAGTCGGATTTGAGTAGAAGAGGCTAAGTGGAGTAAACTGGGATCAACTCCATATATTCGCATTCTACCCCTTTACCCCCCGTACTTTATCGACTTGTCCATTTTTAATAAAAACCTTTATTATTCGCAACAATAACAAGTTTTTTCAAAAGAAATAAATATTGCTTTGAAATACATGGTGATTCCATTTAAGTTTGGGTGTGTATTATACAGTATGGTGCAAATGAAAGGAATAAATTTTTATTTTTAAATTGTGATATTTTGGCATATATATCACACGAGTGACGTCATCCATCTGGACGTGATGACGTAATCAATCATTTTTTTAAATGAGAATAGGGGTCGTGTGCTAGCTCATTTGAAATGTTATTCAATTGTCTATTCAGTAATATAAACAGTAACATTATTATTTATACGAGGTGTCCAAAAACAATTATTTAACTTAAATTAATTGACAGAAAAAGGAGAATGTATGTTATTTTTTTAATTCAAAATACATTTACTACTGTCAAAAAACAGGAAAAAATGTTTATTTTTCAAATAAACATTGCTTTTCGCTTAAATTAAATGTTCAAACTTCCAAAAAGCAGGTTCCTATAGCGGGAACTGGCTTGAACATTGAATTTAAGCAAAAATCAACGTTTATTTTTCAAATCAACATTTTTTTCTCTTTCATGATAAGAGTAAAAAGTATTTTGAATTAAATAAATTACATACATTCTTCTTTTTTGTCAATAAACTTAATTTAAAAATTGTTTTTGGACACCCTGTATAAATAATTATTATGTTAATGTTTACATTACGGAATAGAGAATTGAACAACCTTTCAAATGAGCAAGCACACTGCCCCTGTTCTCAATTAAAAAATCATCGATTACGTCATCACGCCCAGATAGATGACGTCACTTGTGTGATATATATGCTAAAATATCAAAATTTAAAAATAAATATCGACCTGTTTCGGGATTTTTCCTTAATGTCGCCGGTTTACGAAATATCGAATTTATTCCTTTCATTTGCACCATACCGTATACTAATAAGGTGATTAATTGAAAAAATAATAAATTTTTAATTATTATATTTTTTGTGCATGGTAAAAATCCAAAATAAATACATTTATGTTATTGAACAACTATTTATAATACAATATATACAATAATAAATATAAGAAATGATTCCATTTAATACTGTTACCCATATTTCATTTGCGAAATTAAGATCACAATTACAAAAAGATTCCTACACAAATGAAATTGAAAGATATATATTAATAATCAGTCTGAAAATGGCATTATTAATAAAGTAAATAATTTGGGAAAACAAAATTCAAAATCAAACTAAAAAGAAGATTACTGATCAAATGACTACACAGTAGAGTCTATTGTCAATCAGAATCATACATAAATCTAAGTGCCTATTACTCAGTAAAAACAAAATTTAATAAGGATATGATTTAAAAAAATATATAGTACAATAAAAACTTAAAACATTTTATAATAAAAACTCGAGTTTTTGGTATTTACTTTTGATTCCGGCTTTAAGCAAGAATTAAGTTAGTGAAGAAATTTCCTTGAAAATTTAACATATAAATAATGTTAAATGACAGTAATAAAAAATATATATAAATAAAAAATGTGATTTTTGTGAATGCCAAAAATGATAATTATATTATTTATCTAGAATGATGAAATAACCTCAACTTTCAGTCAGGGTTGGTAGGTTTAAACCAACATGCTTAAAACCTTGGTTTAAACCAACTGGTTTTTTAAAAATAAAAAACCTGGTTTTTTATTGAGCCTCTAAGCTGAAGTTTTTAATTTAAAAGTTTTAATACAGATGCCGCAAATGACGAAAATTAAGATAAATAAATTCTATTTTTTTACTTTCGAACTTAGTTATTTTGAATATAATTACGTTTGAGATGTTTTTTTCTGTTACATTAATTTTTTGTGTGTGTAAATAAAAACAAAAGTATTTTTATTCATTTCTTTCATTGTTTATTACTATTACTTTATAAAAATAATTTATTCATTTTAAAAGTATTTAGATTTATTATATTTTGTATCAAATAAATCTGGTTTAAACCAAATAAAACTGGTTTAAACGAAAAAACCTGTTTTTTTTTTGTTTTTTGGATGCCAACCCTGCTTTCAGTTTCAATTATTGGTCACTTCATTCTATCACATTCCTTGATATTCTGAATGAAGCTGTTTTACATGACATTTCTAATATGGGTATCTTTAAAAGGATATTAGATTTTCAGTAGTATCTGATTTTTCCTTCTGTTCATACTTCCAGTAGTTGTAGTCTTTTAAGATTGGCCTACCATATGAGTTATGAAGTTCGCGGAAGGTTATGGTTATTTTTGAAGATGAAGATGATGCTACATTGTTGTCTGAGATTCTGTTCTCACCCAACCGACCTAAAAAGAAATGTTAGTTGAAAAAAAATATAAGTATACAGTATATATAAATATTTAAATAGATAGCTCAAACAAGGAAAATTGTGTAGTTAGAATAACCCATTCAAATTCGCATAAAGATTTTTATGTTTTGTGAAATATTACATCCCTTAAAACTAACCCTATAAAAAAATGTAAAAAAATTTTAGACATTTAAGGAAAAACAGTCATGTCACTAACTTATTCTAATCTACATCACTGGCGCCACTGTCATTTGTTCGTTCCTCATATTTATTAGAGATTGTACATGCAGAATTTAATTACGGTGAATTTTTATTTGGGTGTTTTTGGTTTAAAGTTAAAATCTCCGGAGTTGTAGAGCAATAATTGAAAAAAACATGATTTGGCGAATCCATTTTGTTTATAAAAAAATAAACTATCTGTAGATTTTGCATACCTATACTATGAATATATACAATCATAAGATTTCATTCCAGCAGTAAAATTGCTGGTAAATAACTTTCCCATAAATGGCCTATTCTCCAATAATCTGCTCAGACTAAGAGATACCATATCCATTCTAATCAAAAACCATTTTAAAGAAATTTTGAATGACTATAAAAACCTATTAATCACATCAATTCAAAATCGTTTTTTAGGTAGGTAAAGGGTTAACAGGTTGACTGCCGACGGAATGTGCCGGCCTCCTTCAGTAACGCCGACGACTCCGTGAGTCTTACTCACATTGTGTAAACGATACTCTGATTGGAGTAGCTGGCGTTGCCGAAGGAGGCCGGCACACTCCCATCGGAGTATTTGGCGGTGTAGTGCAAGAAAGGTGATATTCAAGCTATCAACGTAACTAAACAAGTCGCTTTCAATATGGCGACGTCGAAATGCGACTGTGCGAACCTTGTGGATTTTAGTTGAACTAACGAAATGACGTCACGAAATAGCGACTATCGAAATTAATAGCGACTCCAAAAAAATGGTTGATATTATAATTTCGATGTCGAAATTATTTGACACGGAGATGAATGAATGGCCAAAAACGAGGTTAGGTTTAGTTTAGATGTGTTTTGTTTATTTCTTGCAAGGAAAACTAAAGCAAGAGGTATTAATATGGCTGGGTTTAATTGAAATTTGCTTGTTTTGAGGAATTAGATAGAATAGTATTAAATTAGAAATATAATAATTGAGAATGTCCACAACATGAATCATCAACTCAATGAAAGATGTAAGGTAATAATCTGGGAAAATTAGTAAAAAACAAGGAAAATTAATTACCAGCTATTTTATTGCTGGACATGCTGAAATCAAATCTTAAGATTTCCTTCATTAGTAATATAGCTGTGCAAAGTCCACAGAAAGTGTGCTATTTTGTTTATAAACAAATTAGCGCTCCGAAATATTTTTTTTAATTATTGCTCTATACCTCCGAAAATTTTAACTTTAAACCAAAACACTCGCATAAAAATTGACAGTAATTTAATTCTGCATATTGATAATTTATTCCAATTTCCTTCGACGGAAATTTTCCTCGGAAAATTCGGGTTTTCCAAACAAAATCTTTAATTTTCAACTAAAATTTGAGAGAAGTAATTATTTATCAATAGTTAAATAATTTGGTGACAGTGACATAAATCTTTTTTGTTATGAGTGTCTTGAAGATATGATAATTTGTATGTACAAAGAGGACCGGAATTAAAAGGTATCTAATGGTTCAAAGATTAAAATCCTGTTGTTTATAACTCTGTCGCAAATGCCGATCAAATTTGACCGGTTATACCTGGAATCACTCCTCGCAATTCAATTTTTTTTCTTCGAAAAGGGCACAGAAGCCGTGCCCTTTTCAACAGCGTTAACTTAATTTAATTTAATTTAATATTTTCTGAGGGGTTCTATTTGTTTATAAGCCAAAAAAATGTTTCTTTATAACATTCCTGAGACCGCTCAAATGGTCCAATTTCAATCCTGTAAGGTACGTTGAATAGGTATAGTGCTTTTTTATACGAAAATCATAGTTATTCTGGTGTATCATAATCTTTCTGGTTATTATTTCGACCGAATTTTTTTAATTAACATTTTAATTATTGCTAAACTATTGGTTAGATTGTCGCCGGTCTCCTGATATACAGAGAGGGGCTAAATTATGGAATAAATTCACTTTCTCTAAAATGGACGATTTTAGAGAAAAATCCCGAAACAGGTCGATTTTTATTTTTAAATTAAATTTTTTTGGCATATATTTCAAACTAGTGACGTCATCCATCCGAGCGTGATGACGTAATCGATTATTTTTTAAATAGGAATAGGGGTTCGTGTTGTAGCTCATTTACAAAGGCGTTCAATTCTCTATTCAGTATATTGCTTTTCATTCACAGTCATTTATTTCGAGCTTCTGTCATATTTCGTATAATCCGTAAATATTAATATTATACACAGATTATTCAACATATGACAGGAGCTCGAAACAAATGACAATCGATGAAAAGCCCTATTATAAACATTAATATCATTATTTATACAGGGAGGCCAAAAAAATTTTTGAATTAAATTAATTGACGCAAGAAAAACAATGCATGTAATTTATTTAACTCAAAATACATTCTATTGCTGTCAGAAAATAGAAAAAAATGTTTATTTTGCAAATAAACATTGCTTTTAGCTTAAATTAAATGTTCAAACTGCCAATAGGTAGGAGGGAGGCTGTTTGTGATTTAATTTAAGCGAAAAGAAATGTTTATTTGTGAAATAAACCTTTTTTTCTATTTTCTGACAGCAGTACAATGTATTTTGAGTTAAATAAATTACATACATTCTTCTTTTTGCGCCAATTAATTTAATTTAAAAATTATTTTTTGGCAACCCTGTATAAGTACCTAATGATATTAATGTTTATATTACTGAATAGAGAATTGAACGCCCTTTCAAACGATCTACCACACGACCCCTATTCCCATTAACAAAATTACCGATTACGTCATCACGCTCAGATGGATGACGTCACTAGGATGAAATATATGCCAAAAAATTGTAATTTAAAAATAAAAATCGACCTCTTTCGGGATTTTGCTCCAAAATCGTCCGTTTTAAAGAAATGAATTTATTCCATAATTTAGCCCCTCTGTATAATCTACTATAATAAATCTTTCATGTCATCAATTATTTAATTATTGATAAATAATTAGGTACTTCCCTAAAATTTTAATTGAAAATTGCAGATTTTTGGGAAAACTCGGATTTTTTGAGTAAAATTTTTGTTGAGGGAAATCGGAAAAAAAAATAACTTTGTGCAGAACTAAATTACGGTGAATTTTTATTTGAGTGTTTTTGGCTCAAAGGAAAAATTTTAGGAGTTACAGACCACTAATTGAAAAAAAAGAAGATTTAGGAGTGCTAATTTGTTTATAAATAAAATAACACACTTTCTGCGGACTTGTCATACCCCATATTACTAATATATGCAATCTTAAGATTCGATTTTAGCAATAAAATAGCTGGTAAATAATTTTTCCCAAAAATGGCATTTTTTCGATAATTTTCCGAGACTATCAACAAATTCCAATAAACCGGAGCGCGAACCCAAATTCTGAGCAGTCTCAACATGATAAGGTTAATATCCCCAGTTGTAACTAATATCGAAATGAATAAGAATCGCTATACTCTGCGGCTGTCATGGCGGTGTCGAAATGAAATTGCGACTGTCGAAATGAATTAGAATCAGGCCCCAGGACGTAGACTCTGACATGCGGTATGTCAGACAGTTGTCCATTCTCCTTTGTTTTCAATATGAATTTGTCTTATATCACTGTATGTATTTGTTTTGAGTACATCAACTACGGAATGACTCTTCAAACTGCTGCAGTATAATAAGAATAAAATACTGCTCCAAATAAAATAAACCCTATTTTTTTCAAGAAAATTATGAATGCATGCGTAATATAAAAAAAATGGTGGAGGTTCTTACAAAATCCTTAACTGAAGAAACTGAATTTCAAAGAAACTTTAGTATTGGTAACTAAAAATTAGTAAAATAATGTTGAAAGCAGTTAAAAGTAGAACAACTGGATGAACTTATAGCGAAAGAATACACTGAACTGCTTTAACTATAAAAACGTAAACACTGGCATGCAGTATGTGATACCATAAGAAAATTTTACGTTAACATAGCTCAAAGACTAAACCATACTGCTGCAGTTGAGAGCAGGTACAATTACACACCACTTAAAGGTACACATATGGTGTTCTAGGAATCTTTTATAAAACTAGTTTTAAAACAATATATTATCAGCACGGTATGGCATACAGCATGTCACTGGTTAAGGGTTAAAGAAGTGATATCTCTGACAGTAATGAATAATATAAATTAAAATTTTTGTCAAAAAAACCTTTCATTTTTGTACTGAAGCCTTTTTTTCGTATCTCTTGAACATTTTTGAGTTACATAGAGAAAAACTTTCTACCTCCAAGAAGGGTGTGGGAAGCACCCCCAAGATAAAAGAATATTTTGACACAGGGTAGACTTTGTTTCTTGAGCTTTCCCTACTTCCTGTAAAAATATCATGTAAATTGATGCATTAGAACAGAATTTAGAGCCAAATATCCTCATCGACTGCACTAGAGTTTATTCGCATGAGACCACGGGATGTAAACATTAGTTGACATAGATGTCATCATCGGCAACATAAGAGATAGCTATTTCCGTTCAGGTTTTGCATATTTTTGGATAACAGTTACTTGTATAATCGTGTAAATTATTTAATTAATAGGATTATTTTTTCACTAACAAAGTATTCGGTGACTACAGTAATTTATATACTATACAATAAAATCTAATAATCAAGAAAAGAGACAAAGTGATAACGTGATGTTAAATACTGTTACTATGGAACAAGTAGGTACGTTTTAAATACCTTTAACAACTGAAATCTTCGTTTACATGCGCTGCATGTCTGATTTGAATTTAGTGTTTATGATAAACCAAAAAATATTTCCAAAAACAATAATTCATATAGAACTTACTTGCTGCTGATCCTGTAGACCTTAAACTATGAGATCTCTGATGGGGGTTATTCTCTGGTCTATTAAAAGGGTTATGCCTTGTTCTAGGCGGTGGGACAGGTGACCCAACAGGCTGTGGAGATGAAATGGGCATTGGAGTTTCTAAAACCACATAAAAAGTACTTTTTCCACTTTCATAACTATCAATCTTACTCTCCATCATTATTGTCAGTATTAAAGATACAGGTGTATACAGAAGACAGTTTAAATTACAACTGATAAAAGATAAGCTAAGTACTACATTGGGGGTTATCAAATGTTATCAGTTTTTGTGTTTGTTTTTTAACTAATGAGTATGAGTAAAAAATACGAAATAGGACAGTAATAGGATATTAAAATATACCTTCTACATCATCTAATTGCCTTTGGAGTTCTGCAACCATTAGTTTCATGTAATCATAACCAGCACAAGCCAAAGCCTTCATCCATTGTTCCATGGACTCTTGAGACTCTGCCCCCAATATGTAGCTCCTATTATTCGTTCCATGAAAATCTATTTTGAAACTAAACTGAGCATCGTCCTCTGCCAATTCTAAAATAATAGCAAGATACAAAAAAATCTACAACCTAGAGTAAAAAATCGTCTTACCGATTGAACAACCTTCAAGTATTATTACACCTACGGGCTCCTTATCGCCTTTCTTATCAAAATAAAATAAAAGATTTCCTTTTAGTACAAAATACCGTCTTTGAAAGTTTTTATTTACTTCCCCCCTTTTATTTAAATAGCCTTCTTTGTCAATTGGAGTGGCCGATACTGCAAAAGCACACAGATTCTTTTCATTTATTTTCATATTGTACGTAAATTACTAATAGGTCTTTAAATAAATAAAAATCTGTTAATATTTACAATTCAGACATAAGATCCTCACAAATCATCACAAAAAACGATCCTCTCCGTCACTGACTGACACTGACTACTGACACCTTCCTGACACTGACAGATAACTGTCATATGAAAAGAAAAAGAAATAAAAAAGAAGAAGCCCTGCTTCTTTTTGACTTCAGGAACTAACTTCATGTACTTCTTTCTCTTTAAAGTCTTATTAACCTATCTGGCTGATTTAATTTTTTGCTGCGTATATTTTTATTGTAGGCGATGTCTCAGGTAGAAAAACCAATGAAGATATCAAAGCAGCTAAGACTACGGGCCCAGGAGTTCCTGGCTAATAGGAAAAACAGCGATATTTTGCATGAAATTGTGCAAAACTTTTCTTCTGGATCCGATCAACAATCATGTTTACTAACTTTGGAACTAGTATTTTCGACTCTTTTAAAGGATAGGGAGATGTTTGTAGAAATTGTGCCTCTGAAGCCCATGATAGATAATCCAGAGAACCGGTATAGACAATGGTTGAGGAGTATTTATGAAGATGTGTTTGTTAAAATTGTAGCTACAATGGAAAATGGCTCCCATAAGATACAAGCACAAGGTAAGAATTTAACGTCATTACTTATTACCCTTTTTCTTGTTTTTCCATGTATTTTCGACTGATCGCATGTACTAAGAGTATTATTTTTGTTTAGGTTTATCAACAGCTATGAATCTGCTGTCTTGTGAAGGAAGATTCCCATTAGAAACAAAAGATTCCTTTGAAAACTATGTACCACTGCACAAATTAAAGCAGATCCTAATGAAAATTCTTTCAAACAAACAAAATAATGCACAACTAATTAATAAATATACAGAATATCTGTTGTTTGATGATATTTTATTCTTTACATGGAAAATATTCCCATCTTTAACTGCCAAATCAAAACCAAATGAGGTGTACATCATGAATTATTTACTGTTGCTTGAAAAACTGCAAGTTCATCAAAACAATGAAACAAAAATTTTGTGTGGAGATGAAAATGGTAAGTAGTTTCAGATTTCTAATAATAATTTCAGTATAACAAATAAATATAGTAGTATGGCCAGATTTCTAGGTTTTGGTAGTTCTGCTTTAAAATCTAGTGCACCAGCTGGTTTTTTCTGGTAATTAAATATGTAATGTAAAAAATAAAAACATATCTCTTGACCAAACACCTACTCAACGGAAACTGTTTGACACCATAAAGACTGAACTACTAACCCGTCAAGATGCAGGTGAACAAGATCTAATAATTAAATATATCAATAACGTACCAAAAATTGTCCAAAGGAACCAAAAAAACCACTAAACCCGGGCAAGCTATCTCTTTATTACCAAAACGTTAGAGGACTCCGTACCAAATTAACTGATTTAAGTATTAATGTGTCAAACTGTGTCTACGATGTAATCATTTTTACAGAAACTTGGCTTACTGCCGATTTCAATGATGCTGAACTTGGATTGACAAATTACAACATTTTCAGACAAGATCGTACACCTGAATCTAGCAAATTTGTAAGAGGAGGAGGAGTTTTAATAGCCACTAAGAAGAAATTTTCCGTAAAAATAATTCCGTCAGATTCCTCCATTGAGCAACTTTTTGTTCACTTGTGTGGTAAGTTTATCTTGGGAGCATTGTATATTCCACCAAAGTCTACACCTAACAAGTACCAAGTGCACTTCGATCAGCTTATTAGTATAGGTGAACAATATTCAAATTCTAAATTATACCTCTTTGGTGACTACAACCTGCCATCAGCTGATTGGAAACTTGAAGACTTTTGCTCATCAGCAACTGCTAAACCTAATACATCGTTTGCAGAAACGGAGGCGATTGGTGTTATCTCAAATATGTGTGCTCTTTATAATCTATTCCAATCAAATAACATTGTCAGTTCTAGAGGAGCTGTTCTAGATCTTGTTCTCTCATCAGAAGAGCTTGTGATAACCTCGGCAGTTGATATATTGATTCCTCCAGACTTATATCATCCTCCACTTGAAACTATCTTACAGCTACACTTTGATCAAAACACTACTGCAGGCGATGGTGAATACTACTATGATTTTCATAAAGCTAATCTTCCTTGCATTTATCAATACTTAGAAGCAATTGATTGGGACAGTCTTATAAGTGATAAAGAACTTTCCGAGATGATAGGTACTTTCTATGATATTCTTTACTGTGTGCTTAATATGTATGTTCCATTGAAAAAAGTTTGTACAAAGAAATTTCCTGGTTGGTATTCTAGTGAACTTACACAATTAATACGTGACAAAAAGACTGCCCATTGAATTTACAAGAGTAACAGGTCTCCTGAGAATTATGCAGGTTTTAGTCAACTTAGAGCTCAGTGCAAAATTTTATCAAAAAATTGTTATGTTAATTATATACATTCAACTGAGATTTCGATCCAAGCTAATCCAAAAATTTTTTGGAAATTTGTAAACAGTAAGAAAGAAAATAATAGTATGCCTGTCTCAATGTCACTCAACAATACACTAGCCTCTAATGGCAACGATATTGCAAATTTATTTGCTAGCCATTTCTCTTCAGTTTTTAGTAATAAAACTCTTAAGCATAATAACAATTCAATACAGTCTTAGGTCTGTGTATCTTCCTATATTATACCAATTTCAAAAATATACGAAAAACTTTCAACTCTTAATGTCAATAAGGGACCTGGGCCAGATGGTATTTCTCCCATTTTTCTTAAACGATTCTCTTTTATTCTGTCTCGGCCGCTTTATCATATTTTTAATAAATCCCTTCAGTTGGGGGAATTTCCTGACTTTTGGAAACTATCCTATGTCACTCCAATTTACAAAGCAGGTAATAAAGCTGACATAACGAATTATCGTCCTATTTCTATTCTCGGCACAATTCCCAAGGTATTTGAGAGTATTGTTACTGATTACCTTAATTATGACTGCTCTTGGATACTAAATTCTCAACAGTTCGGATTTTCTTGTGGTAAATCAGCTGAACTTAGTTTGTTGCTTTATGTTGATACCTTGTCTGAAGCTTTGAAGAGGGGGTTGCAGATTGATTCAGTGTATACTGACTTCTCCAAGGCTTTTGATAGGGTGAACCATGATCTTTTGTTACATAAGCTCAAATTATATGGCATAGAAGGTTCTGTGTTGAAGTGGTTGGGCAGTTACCTAACAAATAGAACTCAGCAGGTTAGGGTTAATCATCATTACTCCAACACTTTTCTAGTAACCTCTGGTGTACCTCAGGGCTCTCATTTGGGTCCACTTTTGTTTAACCTGTATATTAACGACATCGTCACCTGCTTCTCTAACACTTCTGCTCTCTTATTCGCTGATGATCTTAAATGTTATCAAATCATTAATAATCAAGATGATGCAATATCATTGCAATCAGATTTAGATAATTTAGCCAACTGGTGTCTTGATAATGGGATGGATTTGAATGTCAACAAGTGTCACATTATCCGGTTTTGTCGGAATCATCATTTATCAGTATTTAATTATACCATAAATGATCAATTATTGGATACAGTAGACTCAATTAAAGATTTAGGTGTTGTTCTTGATTCCTCTCTGAGCTTTAACCATCACATCAACAATATTACTCAAAGATCCATGAAAATGCTTGGCTTCGTTAAAAGGACAACTCGTGATTTCACGAACGTGTTCGCTATTAAAATGCTCTATGGTTCTTTAGTCAGGACGCACCTTGACTACTGTTCTCCAGTTTGGTCCCCACATTATTTACACCTCAAGAACAAACTTGATAGTGTTCAACATAATTTTCTTAGATATATTGGGTTCAAAAAACACATCAATTATAATTATACAGATATGGAACGATTTTTGAATATCTCTTCTCTGGATGTCCGTAGGAAGCATAAAGATCTTCAGTATTGTTTAATATTATCAATGGCATATACTACTGCCCTGAACTCCTTGCTAAAATATTGTTGTTTGTTCCACCATGATCAACAAGACAAATTCAAACCTTTCATATTTCTTTTCATAGATATAATTACTCATATTTTACGTTTGTTCCTAGAACACTAAGACTTGCTAACTCCCTAGGTGACCTTTTACTTTTTGGTAACTCTGTTGATGTTTTTAAAAACCATTTAACCAAATTAAATATTTAGCAATGCCATAACCTTGTTATTTGTTAGTAATTAATGTTTTGTAATTATTTTTCTTTGTCATGTCTTTTTAAATGTTTTGTACTCTCTCATTTTATTCTTATATATTCAACACTGTAATTATCAATATCTTATTAATGTATTACCGAATTGGGCTTGCCCGTATAAATAAATAAATAATTCAAAATATTTGCTAGGTACAGTCGGAAAAATGAGAGATTACTCATGAACGATCATATCAGTCACATATTATTCAGGTTATTAACCCGGCACCTGCCACATGGGGTGCTACAAGCAACCCATAACACATTTTCATCAAATATTTGGTATTTCAAGTTTGTTAACCGTGCTTTGCGTCATAGTAGCTTTCTATAATATTATATACCTATATAGCATAGATCTGTTTGCATTTGAAGTGGTTATTTAGTGTCATTCTAAACTTGTGGCTCTAAAGTCTAATCAGCGTGTCATCATCTGGCAGTTTAAGTTTTAAATTTTTTTTGTGTTTTTGATAAACAGGTCAGATTTACATTTTTTTATTGTAATAACTGATTTAAATTATAAATATAGTCTCTATACTCAATAAATCTTAATTTTTTTTAGATATTTTACTTCACTTCGTTTATTATGGGTTGGTACTTGCTAATTTGCTTATAACCCCTTTTTAGTTTTATTTTTTAACTTTTATAATATTTTATTTATTTATTTATTTTACGGATATACCATTTTTACAAAAATACGACGTCAACCTTTACAAAGCATAGGTTCAATAGGTTGCGTTAAAAAAAAACAACCAAAAATTAAAATTAAACAACATTCAATAAAAGTAGTAGCTTAAGTTATTAAATAATGCTCAAAATCTCTCAACTGATTTCTTAAATGTTGCTATAGATATTCCAAATAACTCTAAACTATTGCTGTGCTCATTGGCAGTGCGTAAAATTCTTGTAATGGGTTCATTTTGACCATAATTTGTAGTGTGGAATGGAATGTTGAAAATCTCAGTGTTACGAGTTCTTCTAGTATTAACATTAAAACTTATTAAACTTAGTAACTCTGGATCTTGAACATATCCATTGATAATACTTAAAAAGGAAACATAAATCCGCTTGACACCTTCTATTTAGTATTATAGATTAGTAGCTAAGATATAAAACATGTTTTTTTATATACTTGTGTAACTCAACACATTATTTTGTTTATAAACAAGTACAACTCCTTCCTACTCAATGTACAATAATTAGCGGCAATCCTTTATTTACAGGCATATTTGATATGCACATGTTTGAACATCTGTCCATCTTTTCTTACTTGTTCGCTGCTCGGTCAATATGACCGAGAAAGTAGCTTTCCCATAGGCCAGCTCGGTCAATATGACAGAAATTTTTTTTCGTTTTCATGCCAGAGACACATTTCTACGAATTTCTTAATTTGAGTGACGTAAATTTCTTTCATAAGACTTCATTATCCGTGGAAATCTACTTCTGCGCAGCTTGATCCAAAGAATGAAATTTTTTGAAGTTATACTTCTTTATGATTGAAGGTGAAATTTTATAATTGCCTGGCGCATGCGCAGACAGACAGTATGTAGCTCGTTGCTAATCTTTCAAATTATGTATCGGCGCAAATAAGCCATTAAAATAATATATTAATGTTTTTTAGTAAATGTATTATTTATTATGATTTGTGTCTCTTTGAATTTGTCTTCCTTGGGCATAAAATAATAAAATATCTATTTTTATATTTCACTTGTCACTGTGATGTGTAATTATGTATATCCGAAACGTCAATAACAGGCGCCTTGATAGCCTGGTTGGTAGAGCATTGGACCAGAGATCGGGAGATCACGAGATCGCGGGTTCAAATCCCGGACGATTCTTTTTTTTTTTTTTTTTTTAATTTTTGGCATTGTTGAGTTTTGGTTAATTTTTGGTAATTATTGTTAATTTTTTGTATTGTAACTGTTACGTATATTTATTTCGTTGAAATTATATAATAGAAGTATAACTTCTTACGTGCATACAAAGTACACACACATTCTTTTTTTTCTATCTGCAATATACCACTTGGCCTGAACGTAAAACACCATACAAAGCACTCTGGCAGTGAATGAGTTAATTGTATAGTGGGTATCATACTAAGATTCATCTGAATAGTAAGTTCGCCTATTTCCTTGACTTTATTTATTGTTCTAGATACCTATTACATCTGTTGACTATTCTTTGGCTTTCTATAACTGCTTGATCTTATCTATTTTAACATTAAGAAAACTGAAGCCATGTGTATTGGAGGAACAAAGCAGTCTCTATCAAAAGATAACTCAAGATGGAACACTCGATGCTGCTATAAAAGACAGAAACATACAGGGTAGAAAAGCCATATCCGTGATGAACGGCATTCTGTGGGACCAGACAATATCTAAAGCGAACAAACAGCTCATATACAATAGCATACTTAAAAGTATAATCACATATGGCAGTGAAGTTTGGCCACTGAAACAAAGAATGGAGAAAATGTAATGAATAGTAACAGAAATGGACTTCGGGAGAAGAGCAGCAGGCAAATCAAGAAGAGATCGGATACCAAATGAGAGAATACGAGAAATGATGGGAGTCATACTAGTCACATACAATAATTAATGACATAAAAACAAAACAACTAGCATGGTACGGCCATGTACAGAGAATGCCAGATGACAGGATCCCTAAGCAGATTTTGGCGGGACACCGCAAAGGAGAAGGAAAAGAGAAAGGCCTAGAAGAAGCTGGAGGTAGGGAATTGAAAAAGAACTGGAGAAAAGAGAAATCCCTCCAGGTCTATGGTTAAACAGAAAAGAATGGCAGTTAGGAGTCGGAAGGTGTCAGAGAACGCTGTAAACCGATAGTAGTACTGTTTATCTATTGTTTTAAAGTTAAAGCCTAAAATAATTAAATTACAGTAATCAACACATTACACTCTACATGCTCTACAATCGAACTGCTAAACTGCTATTGAAAATAATTATAGCAAACAACACTGTACACTCTACCAAAGAACTGCAAATCACACACTTACATTCCAATAAGGCACTGCCACCAAACTAAACATTTTGCCCAAACCTTGTAAATGTCTGTGGAAACCAGTTGCTTCAGTGTAAAAAACTGCAGGATTCAAATGAACTGTTTCTATATTTCTTTCTTACACTACACCAAATCTAATCCATTGGATACTAAATACTTAATACATTATGAAATATTGTTTAATATCTTTTTTTTTTTTTTCTTTTTAGTTATGTTCTTCACATTTGATGAAGCAGTTACTATAAAAAGTTTGAATAAAATTTGGCATTGTGTCATGCAATGGGATCATACACCTCCAACACACAAGCAAATGCTGATAGTATTATTAGAGAGAGTTTTGACTCACTTAGAAAGACCTCTACTCCTCACTGATTTCTTGATGGATTCTTTGGATGTAGGAGGTCCTATAAGTCTTTTAGCTTTACAAGGCATATTTACCATGATTCAGGTAAGATTTTTTGGGATTTGTGCAGATCTTGTTCTAATCTCACACACATAAGAGGGGTTGAAGTATTTTCTTCTATAGAGAAACTGCTACCAAATTAATAACACTGGGTGCAAAATCATAAACAAACAAATTTTTATTGTCACTTATTAAAAGGTGAGAAAATCACTATTACACTTAGTACAGTTGAACCAGCTTATTATAATACTGGCTCAAGGAATATATTATATTTGAGGTCCCGAAAGGTTTCTACTAGACACCAATCATCGCTTATTGGAATATCCCGGTTATAGGAATACTTTTGCTTAGTATGACGGCTATTCCAATAAACGGGTTCAGCTGTATTGAAATTTATTTAAGTAAACAAGAGAATCCACCACGACTCCGATAGTTCAAGCCACCATGAGTCACATAGAAGCGCAAGTATGAGTTTAAAATGGATTGACAGATCCCTTTTAGATAACTAAAGGACTAAAACAGGGAGATGGGCTCGCACCGACTGGTTAATATATGTATGGAATATGTCATAAGAAAAATGTCTGTAAACCCAAAAAATTTACTGTGGACATGATGACATATATGTACCAAGTCTGTGGTATTATGATGACCTCTCATTTTTGAAGGACAACAAAACCACACGTTTTAGTGTATCAAATATAGAAAATGATGATGATTTATATTATGACAATGACAATAATACCCAGGAAAACGACAATGTTTGATTTTATGGCAAATGCCGCCTCTACTGTACACAAATAAATTAATTTCATATTCGAACAAACTCAAACTACAGTAGAACCCCGCAAATCTGAAGTAATTGGGGGACAGCCTGTTCGGATTCCGAAAAGTTCGGATTATCTGAAAGTTAGCCTTAACTAGTAGTTCAAAGCTTTCATTGTGATTTTGAGTAGCCAAACGTTCTCGCAAGAGTGCGGACAATATTTTTGGACTCAAGTTGACTACGAGAGAACCAAAGTAAGTTTGTGTTTAACCTTTATAAACACTTTATAAACCTATATATTAAAGTATAATATTTATTTTTAAGAAATTTTAAATGTCAAAGTCCTAGTAATCCTACATTGTCCAATTTTATGGCTTTACTCTGTATAATAAACATGTTTTTAAGTTTTTGTCTTGAATTTTTAAATTTTGTTCACTTTCCGTTGGTTCGGATTTGCCGAAAGTTCGGATTCGCGGGGTTCGGATTTACGGGTTCTACTGTATTACACAAAACTGAAGTGTGTGCAAACTACACAAATTGAATTTGTGGGCCTCTTAACATATTTTGTCAAGGGAAGCCAATTTTTAAAATTAAATTGATCAATTTTACATTTTGTGAACATCAATGCTAGTTTAAATCTTTTTTCTTGGTGTTGTTCTCTTACACTTTATAAACATTGGGTGAATATGGATGTTGCGAAAAAACTAAGGATCATTGGATCCTTAATTTCCTTAATTAATCCAAATTAATCCAATTAATTAATTAATCCAAAAAACTAAGGAAAAAACATTGGATCCGTATTTCTCCGATCTGATCCGGTGTCAGTTTGAAAAACAAACTCAAGGTATTAAAGCATAGTGCCTACACTGCAGTGGTAAGCCTGATCCGATATCAGCCGACGTTGGACTGAGTAACTTCTCCTATCAAACGTGTTTGGTTTCATTCCGACGAGATTGAAATGGCAGATAATTACACGTTTATAACAAAGAACTTTTTATAGTACCACATTTTTATTATTTATAGGACACAATATAAAAAAAGTGTTATCATCATCATCATCAATGGTGCTACAGCCCTATGGAAGAGCCTCGACGTTCCCAAGTCTATTACGCAAGTCAGTCCTATCCATTGCCAACCGTTGCCAGTTTGCTGCGTTTATTTTTCTCCCATACTCATCCACACCATCAAGTTTTGGCTCACCCCTATTTCTACTTCCCACAGGTTGTGACATAAGGATTCTTCTATAGTGTGTCCCACCTTGACTTTACAATACAGGTTCTTATGACCAACAGTGATGCCAAATTTTATCAGTAACAGGTTTTAAGCAAATATACTTTTTTCTATAGGATAAATTAGGAATTAATATTATTGACATTTTGTGGCTTCCGGGGGTGTTAAAACATTTTTTTTTTTCGAAAAATAGCTGAACTAACTAAAATTAATTTTAAGTTTAAAATTTATACTATTTTAATGAGGGTGTAAACACATTAAAATGACATTAATTTCAGGTTGGAAATCAGTCATTAAGAATAACAATAAACTGCAATTATGATCCAAATTTTCCAAATAAGCAATCAGTTACTCAATACAATGTTATCAGTAATAATTATTTATAAAGTTTATTTGATACTCTTTGTTATAATTTAATTTAAAAATTCACAAGGAAAAAGTTTTAAACAGTAAAATCATGTATAAAAGGTATATTTATAAACCCTCATAAGGGCCACATCAAAATCGCAGCATAACTAGTTTTCTACTGGTTTACCAGTCATCATCAGTGCTTACCTAAAATGAATATAACCTGATAAAATATTACAAGGATATTGAAATTTTGACTACGGTTAAAAAAATTATCAGTTATACTCACGTGCAATGTACATGCTAACCACCAAGATAGTATTAAACAAACATTTGGGGGTCAAAGCCCAGTAAAAGAAGTCAGTCAAGGAAACATTGGTTTAAAAAGCTACATTAAATATGGATGTTTAAAATATTTAGCTAATCTGCTGTAGGTAACATCTGAGCTGTGGATTTGACTTGTTTACATGTTGAAAGTCTGACGGCAAGTGACAATGAGATGGATAGGACCTTTGAATGATGACAAGACACAAATGACAGTTCCACAGGAAGTTAAAATTAACCTGTCATATTTAAGACTAAGGTATACAGCATGTTAAAATTAGAAATGATGTAACAACACACTCCATTGTGAAAATTATCATTTAAAATTCATTAAGCTAGTTGTTATAAATAAAAATGTATTCACATATACTGTATTAGGCAAACCACATTACACAAAAGTTCCGTATTCGATAACTAAATTTAATAACCAAATCTTATTATCAAGATTTATCGTTCTCTTGAACACACCAAAAGAGAGAACACATCTACCTTTTCTCAACATCTCAAACAAAAAAATCATACGTTGAGTATCCCAGATGATGTCGCTCTACAACATCCCACAGAAAGACTTCTTAAAATTAGACTTGTATGAGGACCTAGAAATATTAAAAGAAAAACAGAAAAGTCCGAATTGTGTCAACCGCCATGTTTCGTTCAATCGGGACTTCCAACCACTCCATCGACAACTTTTTTCTTAACACATTTACAATATCACTTTTCACCCTTCTTCTACTGCTTCGTTCACATTCACACTTATAATAATTTATCTGATACTAGCCACAATAACTCTTTTGTCATCTTCAGCCAGCTAACCACTTTTATCTATTCATAACTACATATAAATTACTGATATCATCATCCACAGACATCCACATTATAAAAAAAAATTTAAAATCAGATTTCTACATATGGCTATGCTCACCATACCTATTCATCTGTCATTACCAAAATATTACACTCATCTTTAGTAAAACCAAATCAATAGTCTAATTTTCTTTCTGGGTCTCGTTCATGTTCCTTTCCCACTAATTCCCTCACAGACATCTCATACCCCCAGTCCCTACTGTCATCATCGTATTACGGTTTTGGTTTTTGGACCCTTAGGGATCCGGGTGGCCTGCGAGGTCTTTAGGGATTGGTCGCCTAAGTTTGAGCTTGTGCTTTCTTAATGATACATCCCCCCATTATTTAGGACATTTTTACACCTCAGTCACCTCCATTGTGATCCCGTACACACTTACCCACACAAATTACAACAGCTACCAATAACTTAAACAAATTGCAAATCAACAAAATTGCTTTTTTAAATCTTAGATCTCTTGATAATAAGATTTGGTTACTAAATTTAGTTATTGAATATGGAACTTTTGTGTAATGTGGTTTGCCTAACTGCGCTTACAGTATATGTGAATACATTTTTATTTATAACAACTAGCTTAATGAATTTTAAATGATAATTTTCATAATGGAGTGTGTTGTTACATCATTTCTAATTTTAACATGCTGTTTACCTTAGTCTTAAATATGACAGGTTAATTTTAACTTCCTGTGGAACTGTCATTTGTGTCTTGTCATCGTTCAGAGGTCCTATCCATCTCATTGTCACTTGCCGTCAGACTTTCAACATGTAAACAAGTCAAATCCACAGCTCAGATGTTACCTAGAGCAGATTAGCTAAATATTTTAAACATCCATATTTAATGTAGCTTTTTAAACCAATGTTTCCTTGACGGACTTCTTTTACTGGGCTTTGACCCCCATATTTTTGTTAAATACTATCTTAGTGGTTAGCATGTACAGCTGGTTCCTAAAAAACTGATACGACTCTTAATAAGATTTGATCATTTTGAGCAGTGTATGATTGGTCTGACATTATATTATATTTATTATGACAGACAAATAATAAAATAAACAAACAGCCATTTTTTGAGGTTGAAGTTATCTGACCAATTTTAAGATTTGGCAGTGACAGTATGTAAATAATACGTATATATCCTTCAAAATATAATAAATTAAATATAATTAAACTCATATTCATTATATCACACCTCATCAAAAGCTTTTTACAAGAACATAGTCAGCGATTTTGATATGGCTTAGAGCCATAGTACATCAAGATCGCCTATAAATCTTGCTGGTAATTGCCTTGCAGCGAGACCAAAAACAAAAAGAAGAAGAAGAAGAAAGTACACTGCTCAATTTTCTACAAAATACGCTTTAAGAGTCGTATCAGTTTTTTTTTGGAACCAGCTGTACAATGCACGTGAGTATGTATAACTGATAATTTTTTTTAACCGTAGTCAAAATTTCAATATCCTATAGTAAGCACTGATAATGACTGGTAAACCAGTCGAAAACTAGTTATGCTGCGATTTTGATGTGGCCCTTTTGAGGGTTTTTAAATATACCTTTTATACATGATTTTACTGTTTTTTTTTATTTTAATTTAGGTGAACTGACCATCAACAATTATAATTTATTTATTCTCAACTGTAGGACAATATAAAACTTTACTTAAACTCGACTGACAATCTATTTTATATTTTTCTTGACATTACTTCAGAACTGTCTATACTGTCAATACATAAATTAACAACCATAGAACAACATCCACTTTTAATGTTCGATATTCTAACATTCTTAAAAAAACGTTATTACGCATATCGATTATAAAATTGCTGATTACTTTTCTAACATGACATCACTCACAAAAAACAATGAAAAATATTGTTTTGCTACAATGCTATTGACTGTAACGGGTTAGTTTTAATTTAACATTTTTAGGGCCCTACATTTGTAGGACCCCGGTAATGTTAGATTGAAAATTCTTTTGAAGAAAATCGGCATCGCCGCGCTAAAAACTCCTATAAGGATTGCATTGCCATTTGTTCGTGTACTGTAAAGTCAAGGTGGGCAGACATTAGGAGGGTTGTTCTGCTGTGATCTTGCTAGATGTCCTGCTCATCTTAGTCTTCCTATTCTTATGAGAGATAAAAAGTGTTATAAAAACAATTATTTTTTACATCAAAATGTGAATTTTAAAAACAAAACGGATTTCCGATACCGAGAATCAAATCAGAGCCTCATGAGTAAATATAGGCATTCACGTCAGAAGACGTCGGATCAGTCTATATCAGATCGGAGAAATGTGGTCCCAATATACTAAGTACTACTTACCTAAGTAGTAGTAGTACTTAGGTGTACCCTAAGTAGGTTTGGCTGAATGAAATGTTTTTGTTTTAGGTACACAACTTAGACTATCCAAACATATTTATTAAGCTCTACTCAATGTTTGAACCAGAAATATTCCATACTAAATACAAAGCTCGTCTATTCTACTTATCAGATCTGTTTCTCAGCTCCACTCATCTGCCTGAGAACCTAGTTGCAGCTTTTATTAAAAGAATGGCTCGTTTGGCTTTAATAGCACCTTCAGAGGACATCATTATCATATGCCATTTCATAGGAAACCTTATCTTGAGGTAAGTTTTAAAAAATTCAAATTATTCATTTTTATACAGGGTGTTCCGGAAAGATTGGTCATAAATTATACCACAGATTCTGGGGTGAAAAATAGGTTGATTGAACCTCACTTACCTAGATACAATAGTGCACACAAAAAAAGTTACAGCCCTTTGAAGTTACAAAATGAAAATCGATTTTTTTTCATATATCGAAAACTCTTACTGATTTTTTATTGAAAAATGGGATGCATGCTTATGGCAGCAACATCTTAAAGAAAATTAAAATGAAATTTGTGCACTCCATAAAAATTTTATGGGTGTTTTGTTCCTTTAAACCGCCCCCAAACTTTTGTGTACGTTCCAATTAAATTATTATTGTGGCACCATTAGTTAAACACAATGTTTTTTCGAAAAAAGCTGAAAAAATCTTTTTAAAATACAATGTAGGCTGTCACTGTAAACTGTCATTTAGGTATTTATTCTATTCATTTGTCTTGTGTAAATTGTATGTAATTATTATTGAGTTCTAGTACTGTTAATATGATATGAATTATTTAATGATTGTAATTATTGTAATTGGTATAACCGTAAATAAACTATTTATTTATTTATTTATGTATTTAAAACTTTTTTGCCTCTTAATACTTTTTCGATAAGAAAGTGTTTATCAAGATATTTTGAATGTTTTTCGAATCCACCACATAATTGTATATGGTTGTACAATTATAGACACCTGTTAATAATCTGAAAATGTATTTATAATTTACATTTTTAGGTGTATTTTGAAAAAGAAGCCACATCTCGGTAAAAAGTGACTTTCAAGAAAAGACTAAGAGGCAAAAAAGTTTTAAAAACACTGTGTTTAACTAATGGTACCACAATAATAGCTTAATTGGAACGTACAAGTACATTTGGGGGGTTTAAAGGAACAAACCCCCATAAAATTTTTATGTAAATATATTAAAAAAGTAGCCGGATCTCGATAAAAACTGGCTTATCGAAAAAATACTAAGAGGCAAAAAAGTTTTAAAAACGTTGTGTTTATAGGTCTGGATCCCGCGTATAAAAAAAAGTTGATTAATAGCAAGCTGAAAATTTGTTAATAGCTTAAGGGTGTCTAGTCGGTCAAACTTTGATATATGGGAACACTGGAACAGGGGAAGTTTTAATTGTGGAACAGGTTAAAAATTTGGAACGGTCACACCACGAAAACGGCACATTTATTTTGTCCGACAGAACAGACATAAACTCTCCGAACAGAGATTAAACTCTCATGCAAAAATCAGACTGCTATTTATCACCAAATGGGCGTTTTAATGAGTGGAACATGTAGAATATGTCAAATGACAGGAATTATGACAGGTGATAAATAGCAGTCTGATTTTTGCATCAGAGTTTAGTCTCTGTTCGGAGAGTTTAAGTCTGTTCTGTCGGACAAAATAAATGTGCCGTTTCCGTGGTCTGACCGTTCCAAATTTTTAACCTGTTCCACAATTATAACTGCCCCTGTTCCAGTGTTCCCATATATCAAAGTTTATCCGACTAGACACCCTTAAGCTATTAACAAATTTTCAGCTTGCTATTAATCAACTTTTTTTTCATACGCGGGATCCAGACCTATTAACTAATGGTACCACAATAATGAATTAATTGGAACGTACACAAAAGTTTGGGGGGTTTAAAGGAACAAAACCCCCATAAAATTTTTATGGGGTGGACAAATTTCACTATAATTTTGTTTTAAGATATTCCTACCATGCATAAGAATGATACATGTCTATTTTCAATAAAAAATCTCTAATAGTTTTCGATATATTGAAAAAAATCGATTTTCATTTTGTAACTTCAAAGGGCTGTAACTTTTTTATGATCACATTCAATAGAACTATTTTTGACCCCAGAATGTGTGGTATAATTTATGACCAATCTTTTCGGGATCGTATAAAAAAAGGTTTGCAGAAGATTTTTCAGTTTACTTCACAAGAATTTCCACACCTGATTTAACGTATCAATAAAGATGCTCAGGATTTAACAAATAAATGTTGAGCAATTGAAATAATTTGAAACAAAATTTTGACGTAACATGTTTGCTGCATATATTTTTTTTATTCTTACGTGTATTCTTAAGTACTTCTCCTAGAACCTGAAATAATTGTAATATAATGCAAGTGAGCACATGTCGCTCCATTAATTGAATCAGTCATTTTGAAAAGGGGCCACCTCCACTTTTTTAAATTTTACATGAGAAATAAAAAACTTTTTATCTATTATTTAAAGACTATTAGGAAAATAAAAGTTTTTATGTATTTTTGATTTTAAAATTTACTATACAAACTGATGAATATTTTAAAAACATGTTTTTTAAATTTTAAAAGACCTGAAACCGAAATTTTTTTGGTAAAGAGATGACCCGTTTTCAAAATGAACAGGTATTGAACGAAAAAAATAGGCATTATAATGTGAATATTGTTTATTAAAACATTAAACTGCTAAACTAAAAACATTAAACTAAAAACAATTAAAATTCATATTAACTTTCTCCTTGTTCCGTTTCTTAGAAACTGGTAGTAGGCCATTCACAGATCATGTTGTATAATGGGTTATCTATAGGAGATGACTCTTTTTCAAACTGAACGGTTTGCTGGGTATGCTGCGCTTATGGTAATAATATTGAAAGTTGACACGTTTTCATATTGGTAGGGGAGCCCAAGCGGGGATTTTTGCAGTTACTCGAGCGCGTCAGATTATCATATGGAGAGAAACCTGGCACCCTGTATATAGATGTAACTCTACAATATATTGGCTCTTAATACAGGGGAGTTCGTCAAAGCCTGGGTTTCCTCGAAAACGGCACTGACAAACTGCGACCGTAACACTGCGATGAATGACGTCAGATTACACGGTTCCCGGGAAGGGGGGTTATCGTGGGAGGTCTTGTGACTGGAAATTTTCCGGCGTCAACTTATTTATTAATGATTCTTTAGTCAAAATTCACTGAGAGCGAAATCGCAGCACGTTCTTTTTTTAACTAAGCGCGAAATGCATTTTTTCTGCACAAAGCTCTACTATTCCGTAAGTATTTTACATCGTTTGAAATTCATATTGTATTTCCAATATTTTGTTTCTTTCCCAATCTATCAGAAGTAGTTTTGGGGACATTAATACATTAGCTTGAATTTTTTTCAGATTTTTCTGACTGCTCTAAGACCACTTTTTGAGGCTTTGAAAATTATTTTTTCACTTTTTTGACACTTTTAAACGCTTTTGAGATAGTGCTCTTTTTCAGGGTGTAAGTATATAAATATACTTGATTAAATTTAATGATATTATTAGTATATATATAAACACAAAATACAAGCTTAAATTAGGCGCCAATTTGAAAAAAAAACTAATATACACTCACGGACAAAAATTTTGCATATTTTGAAATTAACGTGTGAAATAAAAAAAAATTGTGCTGCCCTCAGTGTCATAGAAATAGGATTTCTTTTCAGAATCCGATGTTTTAATGTTTCATATAAATGGTATAATCGGATTTAAATTTAATGTGGGCTATATGGTGGCCAATATAATTTTTAAATTGAATCTCACCAAGGTAAGTATTCACTATTCTACCGACATTAAGACCTGCGTCATGGTACACGAATTTGTTATAGAATATGGCTGGTAAATGGCAAAACATGATCTTCTAAAATGTTTTAATGTACATATCAGCTGTCATTCACCCAATCACCTCCACAAGTTCAGTATCTCCTTACCAAGAAATACCCGCCACCACAAAAATTAACCCTCTGTATGTGGTTACATCTGGCATACAGTTCACCATATGGAAGCAAGATTTACAAGACTTCGTCTACAGAAGAGTTGGCGAACAGTATGTCAGTTGTAACTTCATACAGAACGTTAATTTTGGTGCTGGCGACATAGTGCTATGGAGCGGTATTGCTTTGAAAGGACATACCGAACACGTGAAGGTGATTAGGCGAAGGCCAACTGATATGTACATTGATAACATTTTAGAAGATCATGTTTTGCCATTTGAAAGCCATATTGGATATGACATATTGGTGCTAATGCACTTCTTATCGTTAGCATAGTGAATACTTATCTTGAAGAGATTCAATTTAAAAATTATATTGGCCAGTATATAGCCCAGATCAGATTTAAATCCGATTATAGTATTTATGTGATACTTTAAAAAATGGCATTCGGAAAATAAATCCTATTCCTATGATACAGGAGGGCTAAGGATAGCAGCACAAAAAATTTCATTCCACATGCATATGCAATATTTTTGTCCGAGAGTATATAAGTGAGATACGTATTTTTGCACTATAGATGTTACAGGTAGAAATTCGATAACATACATAATTATATTATATTATTTATTTATTATATAAATAAATATGCAGATATATGTTGACCGTAAAATATTAACAATTATTAGAGATATTAGATGTATAATAACAAACTGTTACAACATTTTTTGTACTGAAAAAGAAAACATTTTTTTTTAAATAATAATATTATGACATTATAATGCCATTTTAAATATGCGTTCCATTATACCTTTGTACGGCAGTAATTTTTTGTCGAATTCGGCATGGTTAATGAATTTCTACCTGTAACACCTGTAATGCACAAATACATACCTCTCTTAACCCGACCGCACATCAAAGAAACATGAAACGTAAATTACGTTTCATGGAAATAAACCACTGCTAAACAAATATACGTCCGGCCTATAAAAGAATACGCTGTCGTAATGGGGTAGTTACTCTGAGAAGATGGTTGGTTGTTAGGAATACACTATTTGTTCATACTTTGTTTATTGAACACTACTACTTATTATCAGTAACAAGTTGGTGGACGAAAGTCTATATTATAACTACCTTGATGGTTGAATAATGAATGCTGAATAATGAATGATCTCTTTCTTTACTTGTTACGTATCTATAATCAATCCCAATTGTTTATTATGATTGTTGACACGATTCGACCTAATGAAATAATTATATCAAAATAGCTGACTAAGGTGATCTTGAAACAAGTGCATTATATTGGGAAATTTGTGTCACCTAGTTATTTACAACAACAGGCAATGTTTGTTTTAAGATATTTAAAAATTAAATGAATATGAGTTGCTTTTATTTTGGAATGATAATATAAGTCCTGTACATCCCCTACCCTTACAAGAAAAATTTTCTGAGAGATGTACCTTATTTTCTCTGCCTTTCCGACAAAGAAGAAAATTTTTCTAAACAACGTCACCAACTCATTACTGTGTTAAAGATTTATCCAAATATATACAAATATAAAATACAAATATAATATATACAAATATACAACTTATTACCCTATAAAAAAAATTAGTCCTCAAATATCGTCTATTCTTACTTATTACTTCCTTATATCTCGCGAAATTCTACACTCAGAAATTGTAATGTATATTTTACCTTTTCCCTACTTAAAATAAAATTATAACTTTAATTCTTACATTTGAACTTACTTTTTAATTGTACTTCTTTCACTTTTAAAATAATTATTTGATTTTCTGACCTTCTACATATTCTTCAATTAAAAAATTTCTCCGATTTCTTCCTCTTCTTCTTGACTGGTACTTTACTAATACATATTTTCATTTTCTTTATACTTAGTACTTTCTTCATAGTGTACTATTAAACATATTTCTTCTTCTTCATATTTTTTCATTAAACTCGTATTTACTTCACATATTCTTCCTTTTCTAACCCTTACCTACACGGTGGGTTTTTCGCAGCTTTCAATCCTTGTATTTGCTTCCGGTCCTTTCTCCACGTCCTTAGTCGTGGGAAGGTTTGTTCCAAAAAGACAAAATGGATAGTTGTGCGCTTAAAAAAAATCTTCTACATTTTGCATCCCTAAATTCCTGTCTGATCCGAACTGCTCAGTCTTGATGAGAGTCGGTTAGCTTCAAAACATGAAATGAGCATGCTAAAATCTTCTGATGTCTATTTGTACCTTTTTTCTTTACAAGAGTTGGTTTTCTCCCTGAATTGTCTTTACTTAATCTTGGTTCTAATATATTAAAAAATCAATGGTCTACTTAATTCATCACAAAACATTAAAAAAAAATCATATTTATACTAAAATTCAACCGATATTGAAAACTTGAAATGAAAAAATCTTATTGTCGTTGTCAAAACTTCCACATTCAATAAAAATTCGAAAAAAAGTGGTAATAAAAATAGACTATATTTTATTAAAAAAAAATCACGAAAAAATATATTTACCTAACCTTATTCTATCTAGCTAGGACTATTCCTTTTTCAATCATATTTATCTATATAACATCTAACACCTATCTACCTAACATCTATCTATCTAACATCTATCTAGGGTTATTTTTCCTATCTAGGGCCCTATACTATGTGCACATCTACTACCTATAAAATTAACCTAAAAGTTAAGAACGAGAAAAACTTATGAATAAACTCTAAATAAATAATGTGAGATTTTTCTATTTACTAAATAATAGTTTTTTCTCACTTAGTTCAGCTTAGTTCGGTTCGGTTCGCGAATGTTCACTAATTACGTCACAAAAAAAAGTCTATTTCTCTAATTGAGATACAGTCTTACATGACTTGTCTTATGTTTTCAATCAAAATATATTTATATTATAAGAATTTAAAGTTAGTTTACCTTAAAAAAAAATTAAAGTAACTTAATATTATACTAAATATCTACATGTACTTGAAGCAATAAAACGTATTCTTCTTAAATAGTACTTTTTACTGTATAAAATTCTTTTTAATTATTCGGTTTCCTAACCTTTGGTAGTCAAATCTTCTTTAAATTATCCTTAAAACTTGTCCTTCATTATGATAATTTTTAAGGCTTAATTGTCCATATTCTTTTGTCTTTTTCCTCCAATGGGGTTTCCTTGTCATATATATCTTCCTTACGTCATTATAACTTGTATGTCTTTATTTTCTTCTTACATCATTACTTTCTTTTCTTCTTAAAATCATTGTATAAAAATTCTTGTATATCCTTGTACATAAATAATTTTATTTTCTTTGTCATCTTCATGTTTTTTTATTTTCCTTTTTAGGATTCTTCTCTTTGTCTTGTCCTTTGTAAAAAAAATTCTCTCAATCTTCATTATCGTAATTCCATTAAAAATATTTCTAATTCACCTTTCCTAGTGTATAATTTCAGTAATTTCTATGTCTTATGTAATGGGTAAAACTCTATTCAGCAAATTCCTCATGTATGTATTTCTGACTCGTTCAGGGTCAGGTAACAAAAGTATAATATTATGCCAAATAAAAGCCTGATATAGCATTTTAATCCGTTCAAGTTAAAAATAGATTTATGTATAATATGTACTCGCATTGAGTTAAAAATAGCTATTATGTAAATAAAAAATCGTAAACACTTTTAAAAGTTCTATCTATAATAGGTATTTAAATCAAAGTTCATCTATTTTCAAAAAAAAATAAAATGTAACATCACTTATGTAGTTAAAATATCAAGTAACTGGTCAAATAAATGCTTCTTGAAATGAATATTACGAAAAACTAGACCTAATTTACTAATTGTATTAAAAATAATTAATCCTAATTTATCCCAAAATAACTATATATTATGCATTTCACTATATTATTAATAAAAAAGAAAATTTGTACGTGTCTGTGAGACTGTATGCAATTTAAAAAAAATAGTTAAAAGTTACTCACATTCAATATTGTCACTGTCCACTACTGTCTATTTGGTTTCCAAGTCCTCTTGAAGCTGGGCGTGGTCCCAAGACTCCGAACTTCATTCCTGCCGACGTCTGCTACTGCGACCCTGGCTAGGTCTCTCCAACTCCATATTTCCCTCGCATACCTTATAATATGTACCATTTAATGTGAGGATGGATACGTTACCCCAAATTTTCTGCGCCTCCATTTCCAGTTTCTTTCCATCTTCGTCCCTGTATCAGAAGTCCAAAGGTTCTCTCCAAAGGATCGCCATATAAAAGAATACGCTGTCGTAATGGGGTAGTTACTCTGAGAAGATGGTTGGTTGTTAGGAATACATTATTTGTTCATACTTTATTTATTGAACACTACTACTTATTATCAGTAACAAGTTGGTGGACGAAAGTCTATATTATAACTACCTTGATGGTTGAATAATGAATGCTGAATAATGAATGATCTCTTTCTTTACTTGTTACGTATCTATAATCAATCCCAATTGTTTATTATGATTGTTGACACGATTCGACCTAATGAAATAATTATATCAAAATAGCTGACTAAGGTGATCTTGAAACAAGTGCATTATATTGGGAAATTTGTGTCACCTAGTTATTTACAACAACAGGCAATGTTTGTTTTAAGATATTTAAAAATTAAATGAATATGAGTTGCTTTTATTTTGGAATGATAATATAAGTCCTGTACAGGCCATTTATGAAACTCTCCGAAAATAAAAATGTGTCATGAGCATGAATCACACTCGTTTCATTGGTAGGCGGACTTTGAGATTTGTTTAGCAGTGTTTTAGTTTCATGAAACATGTTTTTCGTTTCATGTTTCATGTTTCTTTGGTGTGCGGCTTGGCTTATAGTTAATTTTTTAAATTGGCGCATAATTTAAGCTTGTATTTTGTCTTTATATAAATATACTAATAATATCATTAAATTGAATAAAGTATATTTATATATTCACACCCGGACAAAGAGCACTATCTTAAAAGCGTTTAAAACTGTTAAAAAAGTGAAAAAATCATTTTCAAAGCCTCAAAAAGTGGTCTTGAGTAGTTAGAAAAATCTGAAAAAATTCAGGCTAATGTATTAATGTCACCAAAACTACTTCTGAGAGATTTTGAAAGAAAAAAAAATATTGGTAATACAATATGAATTTCAAACGATGTAAAATGCTTACGGAATAGTAGAGCTTTGTGCAGAAAAAATGCATTTCGCGTTTAGTTAAAAAAAGAACGTGCTGCGATTTCGCTCTCAGTGAATTTTGGCTAAAGAATCATTAAGAAATAAGTTGACGCCGGAAAATTCCCAGTGACAAGACCTCCCACGATAACCTCCCTTCCCGGGAACCGTGATTACGGTGAAAAATTCAAGGTTCTTCACTGCGGCAATGAAATGTGTAAACTTAGCAAGCGGTGGCTTCCAACGCATCCTTGGAAACCACTGCTATTATTTTGCGTGGTACAGTTTTTTATGACGTCATTCATCGCAGGGTTACGGTCGCAGTTTGTCGGTGCCGCTTTCGAGAAAACCAAGGCTTAAGGGGGTCCGAAAAAAAAATTTATCCTTAAAAAAACTCGAAATCGTCAGATTCGACAAAGTAAGTTGAGTACATGCAGAACAGTCTACAGTTCAAAAATCGTGACTATTTGAACGAAGTATAAGGAAATGGGTGAGTCACAAAGTTTCACAAAAAGCAAATATTTCGCAAAATGAACGTCGTATCAAAAAACTGAAAAATACTTGTTCAATATTTTTCAAAAATCTATCGACTTATACCAAACACGACCCCTAACACAGAGGGGTGGGGGGTCGGGTAACTTTAAAATTTTAAATAGAAATTCCGCGATATTTCCCGAAATGAACATCAGGTTAAAAAACTGAAAAATATGTGTTCAATATTTTGTTAAATATTTGTCGAATGACATCAAACACGACCATCCTCGGAGGTGTGGTGGCTGTTACTTTCAAATTTTAAATAGAAGCCCCCATTTTTTATTGCAGATTTGGATTCTTTACGTAAAAATAAGCAACTTTTATTCGAGACATTTTTCAAATTATGGAAGGATCGCGCTATAATCGGAAAAAAGATTGTTGGAAATAAAAAATTAAATTAAGAAATGGTGAGGCCCCACTAAAATGAAAAAATTAACTTTTTTTGGTTTTAGAACCTAATCTCCACAACCCAATAGGCTCGAGTAACTGCAAATTTATTTACACACACCGACAAAATTAAAGGAACACCTTAAAAATGGGACAAGTTTGATGTCTCGGATTTCCTAAACCAGTTGTCCGATTTGAGTGATTTTTTTAGTATATTATAGCCTTATTATTTAAGAACATCGCTATAATAATATTGTTGCTAGACAGGTAAATGTCATTTTATACCGGGTGTAACAATCATATTGTGTTTTTTCCTTAAAGGTTGGAACACCCTGTGAAATATTTTAGCGTATATAAAATATTGAAATCAAAACTCAATTGTAGCCTTAGGCTTTCTTAACATTTTCTTTTTGGTGCATTTGCTTATGTTGGATAATAAGAAAGTTAGGTACTTTAACAACTAGCCATGTTTTTCATCCATACAGGGTGTTTCTGAATAAGTGTGGCAAACTTTAAGGGGTAATTCTGCATGAAAAATTAATGACGGTTTACTTTATTAAAAAATAATGACAGTTTGTTTTATAATCGTCTGTCCGCAAATGCTTCGTTTCCGAGACACGGGATGTTGAATTTTTTGTTACAAACTGACGATTTATTTATTGCTCTAAAACCGGTTGAGATATGCAAATGAAATTTGGTAGGTTTTAAGAGGTAGTTATTGCGCACTTTTTGACATACAACTAAGAATTTTATATTCACCATTGGCGTGCGTACGGGATATATCTTAAATATTTATACCCGTATGCACGCCAATGGTGAATATAAAATTCTTAATTGTATGTCAAAAGATGCGCAATAACTACCTCTTAAATCCTACCAAATTTCATTTGCATATCTCAACCAGTTTTAGAGCAATAAATAAATCATCAGTTTGTAAGAAAAAATTCAACATCCCTTATCTCGGAAACCAAGCATTTGCGGACATATGTTAATAAAGCAAACCGTCCTTAATTTTTCATGCAGAATTACCCCTTAAAGTTTGTCGCACTTATTTAGAAACACCCTGTATTGATGAAGAACATGACTAGTTGTTAATGTACCTACCTTTTTTACTATCCAACGTAAACAAATGAATCAAGAAAGAAAATGTTAAGAAAGCCTAAGGCTACAATTGAGTTTTAATTTCAATATTTTATATATGCTAGAATATTCCACAGGGTGTTCCAAACTCTAAGGAAAAAACACAGTATGATTGTTACACCCGGTATAAAATAACATTTACCTGTCTAGCAACAATAATATTATTACACCGATATTCTGAAATAATAAGGCTATAACATACTAAAAAAATCACTCAAATCGGACAACTGGTTTAGGAAATACGAGATATCAAACATGTCCCATTTTTAAGGTGTTCTTTTAATTTTGCCTGTGTGTGTATATAGAATAGACATATTTATCTACGTGTATTAAATACAAATTCGACAGAAAGTGGAGGTGACCCATTTTCATAATGGCTGATTCAATTACTCCATATTGGTCCATACATGTTATCGAGCAATTATTGCTCAAAATATTTCCCCTATAACCTCACCATTACATAATACAGAATTGCAATTGTGTTATAACATTTTTTTTATAATTGTAATTGTTGCAGACATCCAGGTCTTAAGTGTCTGTTGAACAACACAGAGCACATAACAGCCAATAATGACCCATATATCATGGATGAAAGAGACCCTGTCAAATCAAATGCCATCATCAGTTCTCTATGGGAGATACAGTCACTACAAAGCCATGTAATACCAAGTGTTTCTTCGGCTGCCAAATTCATCAACACACCCCTACCTTCTGTAGAATGGGATTTGAGTAAAGACTTAGATCAAACGGGTGAAGATATGTTTGATAGGGAAATTAAAAAGTTTAATAAGTTGATAGTTTTACAATTTGAAAAGCCCAATGGGGCATCTATTGGAAAGGGTGAACGCCTTCTGCAATTCTGGAATTTGTAATTTGAGGGTAGGTATGTTTGTATTCAATATTTCCAATGAAATGATGACGGAAAGGAATGAAGACAAGAATAGATTTTTATATTTAACAGTAGCTCGAATTATGTGGGTTTTAAATTGTTCTTAATATAAAACTTTAAAAAGGGGGTAAACCCTGTAGTTGGCTGTATACCTTCAATATAACAATGTGGAATGAAGTAAACACTTCTGTTGTATTTAGGCATATGAATTTAATAAAAAATCCTTAAAATTTATCCACAAGGGAGTGGAAGTACAAAACGTTTTCGGTCAAACTGACCATCATCAGTGTAAACGTCCAGTGTACAAGTAATTGAAACTAGCCACTTCAATAGGTATAAAAACCTCTAAATTACATTATTGTTACATTCTATATTAAAAAGTGGTCGACATGAAGTCGATGTCTTAAGATTTTACAGATCACATGTGAATGTATTTCATCCTTGTCCGAAAATTGCACAAGGTAAGTACTTTTGTTCAAGTGAGAGGTTACCAACCAACTCTACCAACCAACAGTTGGTTGGTAATCTCTCACTTGGAACACAAGTACTTACCTTGTGCAATTTTCGAGCAAGGATGAAATACATTCCCATGTGATTTGTAAAATCTTAAGACATCGACTTCATGTCGACCACTTTTTAATATAGAATGTAACAATAATGTAATTTAGAGGTTTTTATACCTATTGAAGTGGCTAGTTTCAATTACTTGTACACTGGACGTTTACACTGATTATGGTCAGGTTGACCGAAAACGTTTTGTACTTCCACTCCCTTGTGGATAAATTTTAAGGATTTTTTATTAAATTCATATGCCTACATACAACAGAAGTGTTTACTTCATTCCACGTTGTTCTTAATATAATAAAATGCTTTTTTATTCAGATATTAGTAAGTAGGGTTCGTTTTTGTAAATTTTCAAGTTTTAGGTCACATTATCAGAATGCTTGGTCAAAATTAGAAAAAATTACTATTTTTCTCAGTTTTGGTTAAAATTTTAGCCAATTTTTTTCTTTTAATATTCTCTTATGTCCTCAGTGGTCTTTTTTGCATTTTTTGGTCAATTGAATATTTTTAATAAACTTTTACAAAATTTTATCAATTATCTTATATTCAAGAAATGGACTAATGGGCGTGTTTTCTTTTGTACTTCCTGTTGTCGTTTTTGGAAAATTGTACTACGAGGTAGGCTATAAAATAACGATAAGAAGCTGTGAAACCCTTCATTTTAAATTAATATATTACTAAGCTTGTTCAATTGAAACGTATCGTTGATCCAGAAAAAATTTATCAGTAAACATATCTACAAATAATTATTACTACTGTATTTAAGCCACATATTCCATTGTTCCACCAACCGATGCAGACCCTGTTTAAAGAATTTTTGTGGCTGTAGGTCGAAGAATTCTTTAACGGCATTTTGTATTTCGTCGTCCATCTGAAAACGATTAGCTTTTAACGCCATTTTTTGCAATTGAAACTATGCATTTTTCATTGAGAAAACTCACGTTTTAACTGTTTTTCATGGATAACTTAAAAACATTTAATTTTATAGAAAAATTCATTCAGAACAAAATTGTGGCTAATAAAAAAAACAAAGAGATTCGTGTCTGAAAGACCTATGTAACCCTAATAACGACTGAGTTATTGCTCTTTAAAGGATGGTTATTTTCGAAAAAACTCGAAATGGGAACCTTCAATCTTAAATAACTCGACTGTAGTGCAATTTTTTTGGAAAACTTAACAGACATTTTTTAAAGTTCATTAAAAAATCTTTCAAATACGCGTTGACAAATTTTTTTTGCATAAGGACTGACTGACTTATGACGAAAATAAAGTAGCTCTCTTATTTTTTCTTTTTGAAATTTAAAAATTAAACCCTCGTCGTTACAATCCTAATAGAAATGAATAGCTTCCTACTTGAAATTAACTTTATTTGGGTATAATTGATACGATCCATGTGATTCGACCGGTTTGGAATGCTTAGTTTAGAAAAAAAATAGTTGATTAAATCGAAAATGACATTATTATAATTAAAAAAAAAGTGCATTTTTCTTAAATAAACCTAAAAATATTCATGATACAAAAACAAAAAACATCAAAATTTTCAGTAAAAGAAAGTCTACAATTAATATTTGAAACATTTTTCCATACTATGAATACTTTTAGATTTATTTGAGAAAAATTCACTTTTTTAAATTTTAAAAATGTCGTTTTCGATTTAATCTACTATTTTCTCTAAACTAAGCATTCCAAACCGGTCAAATCACATGGATCGTATCAATTATTCCTAAATAAAGTTAATTTCAAGTAGGAAGCTATTCATTTCTATTAGGATTGTAACGACGAGGGTTTAATTTCTTCATTTCAAAAAGAAAAAAGCAGAGAGCGACTTTATTTTTGTCATAAGTCAGTCAGTTCTTATGCAAAAAACTTGTTAGAGCTTATTTGAAAGGTATTTTAATGAACTTTAAAATATGTCTTTTAGTTTTCCGAAAAAATTGTACCACTTTCGAGTTATTTGAGATTAAAAGTTCTCCATTTCGATGTTCTTCGAAAATAACCGTCGTTATTCTCTTTGTTTTCTCTTTCTTTGTTTTGTTATCTCTTTGTTTTTTATTAGCTACAGTTTTGTCTTTAATGATTTTTTCTATAAAATTAAATGTTTTTAAGTTATTCATGAAAAACGGTTATAAAACATGAGTTTTTCAATGAAAAATGCATAGATTCAATCGCAAATAACTTGGAAAGTATCAATTTTGCAAAAAAAAATTATAGAACAAAATTTACTCATAATTGGTCACTCTATGAATATTATATTTACTACCTAAATCCAAATTTTCAAGGAAATCGACCTTGGTTCTCAAAATTCCACGAGAAAATGGCTGTTGATTGGACTATATAGCGTGGATATTCTAATATCCTCTATTTCTTTCGTTGTAGATTTTTGCACTTTTTCTGCGACATAAAGCAAAGCATTGTCATGCAGAAGAATGATAAGATTTTCTGGACGTTTTGGTGATATTGCTTGATAAACCTTGTTTAAAGTTTCCATGCAATCTAGGTTCCGAAAACTCCATGAGCAAAGGTATTTCATGGTTGAATAAACACAAACCTTGCCCACAGAAGGTTGAAATTGGTATGGCCGTTATATTTGGGACGGATTGTTAACAACAAACGCCATTTTGAAGTCACTATACTTTAAATAGTAGTCAAATACAAATGATAGGAACTGGTCAGTGTGACATGTACAAACATAACTATACAGTGATGAGCGTGCTAATAACCGGCAAAATAGCGCAAAAGATAGAAAACGTATTAAGTTATGAGATAAAAAGAAATGAAACTAGTCGAGCTGGAATATTTAGCGATATTAACATATAAATTCACATTATATTGATTGTTTCCCACCTTTACACATATCAGAGGAGTATGTCAACTCAAATTGTCACTGTGACAGTGGCAGTTACTAAATTCGTCCGATACGACTAAAGGTGGGAAACAATCAATATAATGTAAATTTTTGAGTTAATATCGCTAAATTTCCCAGCTCGACTAGTTTCATTTCTGTTTATCTCACAACTTAATACGTTTTCCATCTTTTGCGCTATTTTGCCGGTTATTAACGCGCTCATCACTGTATAACATTTCATAACGTCAGTTGAGTGATTACAGTTGTTTCCAAGGCTAACCTCATAAGTTTGAATTGAACAAGCTTATATATTTATTTCCTCAATAAACAATCTCATTTGTCTTTAAATGCTCCATGAATTTTTTTTATATTCAAAACAGTACTGAACAACTTATATTATAATTGTTTTGTAAAAGCAGTCATCTTGATATTTTGTAGCCACTTTATATTGAAATTATTTTATAATCCCATTCATCTTCCATGTATTCTATAAGATATTCTTAGATCCAGATGCAAATGTTCCTATGTATATTTTATTATTTGACTAATACTGAATTTTTGCATTCACTTATTTCCATCATTTGATTTATTTTTTCTATCGTTTCTTAGCATCTGGATTTAAAGAAGGTCGTACTAACATTAGATGCAAAACTCTGCCTTTTGTTAAATATATTAAAATGATTATGTAACATCACAAATTTTCAAAATTTATATGTTTATGACATTACAAATTGTAGTAGTAAGTTTAGACAAGTTTTTAACAATATCTGTAATGAGGGCCCTAAAACAGAGCTTTAAACATTCCAGTTACGTTTTTCTATCACTTAATTACATATTTCCCATTAAAAACGTCTACACACGCTCTGACCAAACCCCCTGACACGACAGAATTCCCCGACCATTCTTGTAGGGGTCGGTTCTACACACGTCCCGACCAAACTATCTGACAAAGCGTAAAATTATTATTTTACTTACATTTTGTCTAAACATAATGTGTATAAGCCGTATTTTTTAATTTTTAACGTCATAATTGGGAGTACAAAAAGTTCAACGGTTTAAAATATACAACTCCAAGTAGTAAATTCTCATAAGGTTTGTTCGAATTCGATACAAAACCGTTTTTGAACGGTTACGAGTATGCGCAATAACGAAAAATTTTATAACCTAATGAATCATGAAGACATGATATGCCTTAATGCAAAAAATAGACACGCTATGAACCCTACGCGCAACTGCCCAGCGCATTTCGAATATGGAATATATATCGTTCGAAAGAACGAAATAAGCAACGTATTACGAATATGGTAGATGGAATGCGTAAAATTATCATTTTACGTACATATTAGCTGTCAGCTGGCCCAAAACCGGGGCTTTTAGGTAAAACAAGATAAAATATGAAACTAGATGGAAAAACCCTGGATGAAACTAGATGGAAAATATGTCAAATATTTATCTCCGTGGCATACATCCATCATGGCCTAAAATACCTAGTACCTAGCTCCTGGCTTTCACCCAAGCGAGCCGGTTTCCATTTTTTTTAATTGTTTTTTCAATTTTTGTTTGTTTTTAAAATTGACATTTTGATTTGAAAAAGAATTATTTTTATAATGCCACGTTTTTATTATTTAGGTATACGCCACAATATAAAAAAGTCTGTATGTCCTTTATAGAATCGTAAACTATGCATTTGATGATAATATGATGACCTCAAGCAAAGTTGTTGTACATTAACCCGGGAAAGTTTCTGAGTTAATACGACCAACCTAAGTAATCATTATTTACGCAGACACCTATTGTTTATTACAAAAAAGGGTTGTTTAAGTTGTATGTATCTTTTGGTTCTACATCATATAAAATTAAGAAAAAACAGTTTATCCAAAAAAGTAAAAAAGAATGTCGGGGGGGCAACCCCCAGATTGGTCGTACCAACTCAGCAACCTTTAGGGGTTGATGCACAACAACTTTGCTTAAGGTCATCCTAATATGATCAAATGCCGTAGCTTACGATTTGAAAAATAATTTTTTTTCAAATCAAAATGTCAATTTTAAAAACAAAAAAAACTTACAACGCGGGGAATCGAACCCGACTCGCCTGGGTGAAAGCCAGGAGCTAAGTATTTTAGGCGATGGTGGATATAAGTCACGGAGGTAAATATTTGACATATTAGTTGCCTAAAATCCCCGGTTTTGGGCCAGCTGGCACATCATTTTGTTAATAAGCTTTGGAGCACCTAACTAAATAAAGAAAAAACAGCCATGCTAAAATGCTCCGTTGAAATTTGACACTACCTCCCGGGCTATAAGTCCCCCATTCAATTAAATACAAACGCTGAATTCTTTTGAATTCAGCTAGCCCAAAGTGAAAGTATTCCTTTGTATCCGTTTGGATACAGGTGGCCTAAATGAAATTATTTGTATCTGTAGATGTAAATGATACAACTGGCGTTTAACGTGTTAAAAAATCATGACAGCGTCCGCACGGTCCCATAACGCACCTTTGATCTTTACCGATTTTCGACGGATCACCCCAGACGTGTCTGTGCTACCACGGACGACCACTTCCCACGGTGCGTGGTGCGAGCTGGTTTGTGTCCGTCCGCGAAATTGCCGATCCTGTGAAGCCGTTGTTATTACGGACCAGCACAGACGCGTCTGTGCTACCACGGACGATACACTTCCCACGGTGCGTGGTGCGAGCTGGTCCGTGTACGTCCGCTATATTGCCGATCGTGGGAAGCCGCTATTAGAGTCAGAGGTCAGACCAACAACGCTACACACGTCGACACTATAAATTCTGTCTGAATGTTGGAATAGCAAGACCACCCGACCAATCCGTCCATAGGCGTAACCAGGGGGGGTTTGGGGGTTATAACCCCCTCCATTGGGATGTACTTTGAGCTCTATACGCTTAACACCATACCCCTCGGAGACCTTCCAGTAGTTGTAACTCCCCCCCCCCCCCTTCCAGTAGTTGTAACCCCCTTAGGATTATCCTGGTTACGCCTATGAATCCGTCAGGATGACTCATTTTTGTCGTGCGACAAGCTTACACACGCTCCAACAGTAAGACCCAACGTTGTCAGCCCCGACAGCCAAGTGGTTTGGTCACAGCCTGAGTAGATGTTTTAAAACATAATAATGAACCCCAAAAACCTATTATAGGCACTAATTAATCTTCTATCGTAGTTAAAAAAGAGGGCAGACAAAAACTCCAGAAGTATTATAGTAATTTTAAATCTGAACTTTATGTTACGCTTATAAATACTTTAATTTGAATTATAACCTTATATATGTATACATTTTATCTAATATCTAATGAATAATTAAGTTTTGGCAAGTCAGTTATGACCTGTGATTCAATTGTTAAAAATAGTATATGAGTTTTTCCTGCAGATTCTATTGTAGATCAATAATAAAATGTGTCATAAAATTACCATTTCATTATAATTTTGTGAACTGTAATGATGAGTCACAATATTGAATATGATTGATCATTTATATACAAACGAGTTTATGGGAAAAAGATCACATTAACTTTGCATCACAGGTTTCTATTGTGTTTTTAGCTACTGTATTAGCAAAAACACAACTGGCTGTTCAGTTTGTTGCACTGGTTATTGTGAAAAGATATACACAGCTAAATTTGTGTCCAGTTTGATATATCAATATGTAGGTATGAAATAATTACGTAGTGTATAATTGACTCCATTTTATATCGACTATCTATATCAATTTCACAGAAAACCTTAGTATCATCATCATAATTGCCTCAACAATCATTTGTGGATCTTGGCCTGCTCACAGAGAAGTCAATTTAAAGTTGCTAAATAGACTCACGTCTTTCAACGTAGCAACTTTCCTGCATCGTCTGACCCTTAGAAGTGTAAGGTCTTCTTCCATATCATCAATCCTTCTTCAAGTCGTCCTCTACTTCTTCTGACCTCTGGATTTGATAATGTCAATCTCTTCGTGTACTCATGTGACATCCGAGCAATGTGTCCAGCCCATAATCTTTACACCTTAGCAACTTTCACAATACCTGGATCTGTGTTGTAACGGGTAGCTCTTTCAGGACGATAGACTAAGTAAAACACAGGTTAAAAATAAGGTAAATATATTCAAGATAATTAAATATAGTTTAAAACAAACAAAATAAAATTCCATCTTCTGCAAAGGAAAAACAATATTAAACAGTCATCCGATCATAATAGCAACATTCAAAAGATACGATAAACAGCACAATATGTACAATAACAATCTCGCTACCTTAAATCAATCTAGCCATATACGGAGAGACCGCATTTCACTTCAATTCGGCACGGCTGAACAGCGACGCGCAGTCGCTCGTTCCTCGCTACTATGGTGGACTCTACTTCATCACGGTGGCATCCACCTAGGCACAGTTCCACCTCAAGATACGGTGCATCTCTGCCAATCAAGCCATGGCTAGTTCAACACGCTAGCAACGACTGATTTTCTCATTCTCCTGGCTCGTCTTAAATATGCTCTCGATTCCCTCTCCTTCGGTTTCTCCCAGCGGTGCTATGAAGAAGGAATGCGCCAACACGGACACTCCTCCTGTCGTCTCTGGTAGATCAGCTCATCGCTTGCCGAGGCATCATATCGTTACAGTGTATTGGTAAATGCATGGTGCAAATAATTTGAAGGTGCTTCGGCTAATGAAATTGTTATTTTTCTTTTCTGATAAGAAAAAAATAGAAGAGAAGAGCAAATCGCTTTAACACGTTCGGTGCCCATCTTGAACAAGCTCCACTTGGCTGGTACCACATACGTAAATCGCTCATTTAGTAACACAGTACTACTGACGACAGTCGTGCGTCGTCGGTACCCTCGATGAAACCGCCGTGACGACAGTCATGCGTCATTGGTAACGAACGTGTTAAGTATTTATATCCTGAAATATTTTAACTGTATTAAGTTGAACGTGTGGGCTAGTCTGTTTGAAGACTTTAATTGAGTGATAAAATTCGTCTTTTGCAATAAGTAATAGGCAATTACATAAATTTATTTTTGAAAAAAAAATGTTTTCATTGGGTGATATAAAAGTAGAGTTCAGTTGTACGCATATTTTTTAATAACCAGAAAGGTATAATATATGAAATATGATGTATTATCTTCCTTAAATTTGTTTTTATTATAAAAGTGAACATTGATTTAGCTGTGTATCGGACATGCGATTATTTGAAATTTTGATATTATTGCATTTTTTGTTTTGGAAAAAGATGTGATGGTATTGTAACATATCTGTAGAGCTAAGAAATTTTAATGTTGTGCATTAATACATAAAAGTTGTTTGAATTGAACTATAAAAATTAAAAAACTGTTCTTTTATTCAGTTTGAAATTTTGATTTGATTTTAATATAGTGGATACGCTATGTTCCAGAAGAGCATGTGACAAAATAAACAGTACTGACATTAATATTGAAATTTTTATGATTATTTAAATGTTAAGTATACATGATATAGCCTTGCAAACATTATTCACGACCACGTTCCCGATAAAACATATGTTAAAGATGCCCCATGTCGTGAAAAAAATCTTCAATTCTAGTCCGCAATTCCGGAATGTCAGTCGGTGGATCTGTCTGCCTCGTTCAGCATTCTCAGGTGAGGTCATGAGACTCCCTGGCCGTGTAACAGGTTGCCCCGTCCTGCTGAAACCATTGTTGATTTTAAGCTTGGACTGTTTTCGTGACCTTTGACCGTATGACCGAAAATAGTACCCCACGATAAAAAAATTTTCTGCAAAACAGAACTATCCTGATACATTAAACGTTTACATACGTTATAACGGCGTTCATAACCCGCTCAATACATTTCGGCGCAAGACATACAAGTTTGAGGCGTACGCTTTTTAGTACTGTTTATTTTGCCGCATACCGTATTTGGGAATATTTCGATAGAAAAAAATGTAATTATATAGCATCTAGTAATCTCAGCACATCACTGGACACACCTAAATCCAAAAAATTTTTTGGATTTCAAATTCGTATTTAACTTCATAAATAAGTTAGATATCTCATACTTACACCGTCTTGTTGATAAATCAATACTATTGTAAATCAGATCAGATATTTAATCATTTATTGCTATACTTTTAAGAAATTAGATATATGGGTCATGTTAACAGTGTTAAAAGCCAACAATAAAACAACATAATAAACCGTAGTGTTCGACATATTAGTATTTCTACTAAATTATAAAAAGTTTGAGAATTTTAGAGATGAATCGTTTGTTTATATATACTGCAAAGTATCTATTTTTGGAACCATAATGTACAATTTGCTACAACAGTTTTGATAAAATTTTAAAATACAATGCATTTTCTGTAAGTGCCGATTTTTTACAGCGATTTTATTGATCCTACAATCGTGTACAATATAACTTCAGTTATCAGCTCTGTGATAATACTAAAATATGAGTAATACGGAACTTAAAACATTTCTGTTTTATTACATAATAATGTTAAGTTGGTTAATGTTAATAATGACTTAGCAGTACAAATTTAAAATCTTCTTTGTATTTAAATCATTTCAAACGATCGGAAAAGCGCGCGAACACTTGGTACGTTATCAAGTTATGTTCTGTAATGACATACCTCCTGTCTCATATAAAAATATAAACTATTTTGTTGACATTGGTGTTTGATACAGTTTTTGAATTGAATTGTTTTTGTGTTTACTATGGAAAATAAAAGTAAATACTATAAGTAGTGTTGTTTAGTACCATTGTTTAAAAGTGCAACCGTTAAAACCCTCAATAAAATATTTATTAGATTACTAGTCGATAAGAAACGGAGTTTAATAAATATCAGCTGTGGTCTGCTTAGTAGTTTTTTTAAAAAATCAAGTGTATTTTGAACAAAAAGAAAATAGAAATTTTGGTTTATTTTGGTATATGTACATTACAGATTGAATGGTATTTACATATACCATCATTTTCTTGAACTGTGTTTACTATACAATTAAAATAAACTAATTATAATAATAAAGTTCTATGTTCATAATGGGTAAGTTATCAGACTTCCTTTAGAAAAACCCTCTTCGGCCATTTTAAAAAAAATTCTTAACAAAAAATACATAAATCAAAACGGGAACTGGTGTATGTTTTCAAAGAGTGATAGTGTGTAAATAAATTTATTAAAATCAGCTAAGTACTTTCAGCATTTTTAATGCCATCATTAGAGCTATCGTCTTATAATTGTAACTATATCAAATGAAGAGAAAACTTTGAACAAACACAGTTTTCTCTTCATTTGAGGTAGTTACAATTATAAGACGATAGCTCTGATGATGGCATAAAAATACTGAAAGTACTTAGCTGATTTTAATAAATTTATTTACACACTATCAGTCTTTGAAAACATACACCAGTTCCCGTTTTGATTTATATAGAAGTGTGTATGTTACCGTTAAAACCAGATTTCAGTTAAAACCCGAATTTACTAGGAAAAACTAGTTTTACGCGCTTTAGACAATTCTAGTTTTAACTAGTCAAAACTACATTAGACTGCTAAATTCAGTTAAAACTAGAAATCTTGTACAAATTTCAATATTATGTACCTACCTGATGAAGACATTTTTGGCATAATTGAAGCTATTGCTATTGGTTATGCAGGTTGGGATAGGTTGAAGACTAAAACCGCCAGAAAATACGCAAATATAACAATTCATATGTTCAATAATTTTATATTAATGTGTGAAACCTGCCAACGGAAGAAGAGTAAAGCGAAGAGGGGTCTTGTGTCGAAACCTATGTTGCATTCAAAAATGAATAGTCGCTGTCAGGTGATTTGATTGATATGCAATCACAAGAGGATCACGGCTACACGTTTATTATGGTTTATCAGGACCATTTAATAAAATTTGTTTTATTGAGACCATTACAACGTAAAAGGGCGGAAGAAGTTGTTTATTAATTTTATTAACGGATATATTCGTGACTCTTGGCGCACCATGCATTTGGCCGAGAGTTCGGTAATGCAGTTATAAATGAGGTAATGTCATACTGACCTGAGAAAAAATTAGTTAATGAAAAACCAAGGCACAGCCAGAGTCAAGGTTCAGTCGAGCGAGCTAACCAAGATATCAAGAAAATGTTAGCAGCCTGGATGCAAGACAATAACACAACAACGTGATCAAAAAAATTTGAGTTTTTTAAGTTTACGATCTTGTTCAGAGTATTTTACGTTTGAGAGAAATTATTTGCAAACAACCGGGGTAGCAAATTATTTACCGAGTTTTCGTTGAATCTGGAAATTACTGAAAAGTTTAGTAAAAACTAGTTTTGACTGAAATATGCTTAGTCTCAACTAGAATTAACTGAAAATATTTGATAGTACTAGTTTTTACTAGTTAAAACTAGAATTGTCTAAAGCCCACAGTTTAAACTAGTTTTTCCTAGTAAATTCGGGTTTTAACTGAAATCGGGTTTTGACGGTAAGATGTACAAGTCAAACAGTCTGTTTCTATTTAAAAAATACATAGTTCATAGCAACTATCTAAAGATTTATAAAACTGAGATACACCATAAAATGACTACAAGTAAACGAATATCAAACATAATGAATTAATGGCACGGACCTTGAACATTTTTAACTTTATGGCGACACTACTAATGAATGCGCGTTTTAAACTAGCTGCTATAATTTTTGAAAGACAAAAACAACTTTTTTCTTTGATATATACACTCACCGGCAGAGAAAACGGGCAACCCAAAAAATGGGTCATTGTTAATGTCTTGTATTTCCTAAACCTGATGTCCGATTTAAGTAATTTGTTTAATATGTTATGTCCTTATTCTTTATCAATATCGCTGTAATAATATTGTTGCTAGACAGGTACATTGTCATTGTATACAGGGTGTACGAATCAAACTGTGTTTTTTTCTCAAACTTTGGAACACCCTGTGGAATGTTCTAGCTTTTATAAAATACTAAAATTAAAACCCAACTATAGCCACAGATTTTCTTAATATTCTGTTTTTTTATTCATTCGCTTATGTGGGATAATAAAAAAGTTAGGCACTTTAACAACTACCCCTGTTTTTCGTCACTACGGCGTTTTTCAATAAGTACGGCAAGCTTTAAGGGGTAATTCTGCATGATAAAATAATGACAGTTTGCTTTATAAGCTTATGCCCGCAAATACTTCGTTTCTGAGATAGGGGGTGTTGAAATTGTTCTTACAAACTGACGATTTATTTATTGCTCTAAATCGGTTTGTGATATGCAAATGAAATTTGGTAGATTTTAAGAGCTAGTTATTGCGCATTTTTTGGCATACAATTGAGAATTTTATATTCACCATTGGCATGGATACGGGATATATCTAAAATATTTATACCCGTATGCACGCCATTGGTGAATATAAAATTCTTAATTGTATGCCAAAAAATGCGCAATAACTACCTCTTAAAATCTACCAAATTTCATTTGCATATCACAAACCATTTTAGAGAAATAAATAAATCGTCAGTTTGTAAGAACAATTTCAACACCCCCTATCTCGGAAACGAAGCATTTGCGGGCATACGTTTATAAAGCAAACTGTCATTATTTTATCATGCAGAATTGCCCCTTAAAGTTTGCCGTACTTATTTAAAAACACCCTGTATTAACGAAAAACAGGGGTAGTTGTTAAAGTGCCTTACTTTTTTATTATCCAACATAAGCGAATGAATCAAAAAACAGAATGTTAAGAAAACCTGAGGCTATAGTTTGGTTATAATTTCAGTATTTTATAAAAGCTAGAACATTCCACAGGGTGTTCCAAAGTTTGAGAAAAAAACACAGTTTGATTCGTACACCCTGTATACAATGACAATGTACCTGTCTAGCAACAATATTATTACAGCGATATTGATAAAGAATAAGGCTATAACATATTAAAAAAATTACTTAAATCGGACATCAGGTTTAGGAAATACAAGACATTAAAAATGACCCATTTTTTGGGGTGCCCGTTTTCTCTGCCGGTGAGTGTATTTTAAATTACGTTCTCTTGCGATTTATAGCATTTTTTTCAAATTCAATATTTTATGCAAGTTCCTTATTACCGATAGTAGTTTTCTTTTATCAAACAGACATATTCATCTCTAAAACTTCATCTGCAGCTATAATATTGACTTATAATAAATCACACTGGTAAGAGACCCTGTATAATTTTTTATATGCGTCCTAAAAAGGAATTAATATCATATTTTGATTGTATATTTGACAATTGTCTTGTTAGGTTTGTAGATGACATAAGAACATTTGTGGCAGTATATTAAATTTTTACAAACACTTTCTCCTATAGGTTCCTATCCTGTGTTGGCAATATTGTTGGTCCATATGACTTTGTTGAGAGCGCCACAATTCGAAGGCTTCTAAACTTTTAGTTATGCCTCTGTCAAGATTCAGGTTTCCACTCTATATAAAAGAATGGAAAATACATAAAATATCAGGACTTCTGTTCTAATATTAATATTCAGAAGCATATTACATAAGGTCTTTCTGAGGCCGGAATGATCAATTTCTTATTTAGTCCCCATTCTAGATATGTGACGTCAGCTGTTTCGTAAGTTTCATTACTTGAATATATAGAGGGTTGAATTTGCGCTGATCCAGCCAGCTAAGAAACGCAAGAGCCCCCAATACTCCATACATAGAGAAGGTAGTAATGAGACAGAGAGACGGTTGCATTTCTGTTTAATTAGACATTTCTGTTTAACATAATATACCAGTATGTATATACTAATAGTGACCTCCAGTAGCGACCTCCAGTAGAAGGCACCATGTAGAGCAAAAAAGTCTTTTAACATTTTTTTCTAAATGCAACCGTTTAGCTAAAAAACCAAAATACATTTTGGGAATGCAAATTGAAATCTGACAACTATGTCTACAAAAATCTAAACATAGACAATCACAATTCAAAAATAGTTGCAGTATTTTAGCCATAAGTATTTACATTAAACCCTGCCTTCATCCTAAACAAACAAATTCTTGTTTTGTTGGATTTTCAAACATGGGGTGGTACAATTATTTTGCAGGTGGACCTGTGTGACCTACATTTGTGGTGTCAATAAACTAAATCACAAACAGTTCTTGTACAGTGATGCCAAATTAGTTAATTTTATGAAAATAAAAGTTCGCTTATATGGCGAACAGTGTAATTTTTTTTGGAAACGGTAAACTTTAGAAAAAAATGTTATAGGACTTTTTTGTTCTACATTGTGTATTATATCCATACCTTAAAGGAACGCACTATTTTCGGGGACACCCTGTATAATGAACCATCAAGTCAGGAGACTTGGCATCTATGGTGATTTAAGTAACCTGTATGTATATTGTATATCCATATTTACAGATTACTTCAATCGCCATTGATGAGAAGTATCCTGATTTCATGCTTCATTATTTGCTCTGAATTTGTGCCGTATTTGACATTTTTGCTTCCATGAGAATTTTGGTCATTTTGCAGTTCATTTCATGCAATATTTGTTACAGGTTTCTCTGTGTCCTCTCTTAGCGTACTCGCACACCAAAACAATATCCTACATCGCACATAACATACATTGCGAAAAGATAAGCACCTAGTGTCACATCTGGTTTTCGTTGAACGAAATTCCAGGAAAAACCAGATGTGACACTCAGTGCCTATCTTTTCGCAATGTATGTTATATGCGATGTAGGATATTGCTTTGGTGCGCGAGTTCGCTAGTCCTTTGCTAGTTTCCATGAACTTAGTGTTGTCTTGTAAATTCTTAGTAAAGTTCCATTACCCAATCAAACACTCACAGCTAAAGTTTATGATTAGGCGCAAATCTCTACCTTTGTTTTATACCAGATTTCTTTAATATTAGAACAGTTTTAGTTTTGGCTGTTTTAGCCCAGTAAATGAACGGGAAATTCGGCGATACCGTGTAATTTTCAGGGGCAACTCCGAATTGCATGAAAATTTGGATTTAGGTTCTACTTACCCTCCACTTCAAAGTTGAATTTGTGCCGTTGGTTGCTTTTACTTGGGGGGTGAAACCCCCCTTCTCGGGGGTGAAAAAAGATATGTTGAAGATAAGACCGGAAATGGATAAATTGACTGATTTTAAGCAACTTTTGTTCTATAGAGTTTTTTACGTAAGTCAATACTTTTCGAGTTATTTGCCATTGAAAATGTTGATTTTTCGACAAAAAAACTACGTTTTCAGACGGTTTTTCGCAAATAACCCAAAAAGTAAATATTTTATCGAAAAAAATATTTTTAGCAAAAGTGTAGCTTATAAAAAACCCAAAAAAAATGGTGTATCAGTAAAGTCTATCAATCAAATAAAAACAAAGTTGTAGCTCATGAAAAATACGTTCTTATTCGTCTAATTCCAAATCGAATACTTCAAGGTGAAATCACCGAAAAATTAAGCACTTTTAAACCCATTTAACCTTTTTTAAAGTGTTTATAAAAAGCTTTGTTTTAATTGTTAACAAAAGTTTTAGCATTAAAAATAAGCGAGTTACGCTCAAAATAAAGTTAGCCCTCATTTTTTTTTTTGTAAAAAATCATGAAAATCTCGCCGTGTTTAGCTCCCCAAATAAAATTAATCGCTACCGCTTTACAAACAATTTACTTACCTATCTATTTTTTATATGATCTGTCAGTCTCACCGGTTTTAAAGTGTTTATTTTTGAAAGGATTATAATTGGGAAAGCTTGAATGGGTCACTAATCACGAGTGTATGCAAATTTTGAACAGCCATATCTTAACCAATTTTTGTCTTACGGAGAAACAAAATGAAACTAGCATATTTATAATAGCACAACCTACATTTTTTTTACTCTTTAAGATTTTTCTTATCACTAATACTTTTTAAATTATTTTGAAAAAATGAAATATTTCAAAATTTTTTTCTACTATAAAACCAAATGTTTTCAAAAATAAGCAATTCAAACCAATCAAACTTACAGACCATATAAACAATACACATACAGTTAAAATAGATGGTAAAGCCAAACGATTAATTTCATTTAGGGTGCTAAATAGACGGAGGTTTTCACGATTTTTTTTTTTACCAAAAAAAGGGGCCAACTTTTTTTTTTCAGTGTAACTCGTTTATTTTTGATGCTGTAAACTTTTGTAAATAACAAATAATAAGCTTTTTTTCGATACTTTAAAAATGTTAATAAGGTTTTCCCGAAAAACGCTTCTTTCTTCGGTGATTTCGCGTTGAATTATTCGATTTGGAATTAGACGAATAAGAACGTATTTTTCATGAGCTACAACTTTGCTTCTACTCAATTTGTAGACTTTACTGTTACACCATTTTTTTCGTTTTTGTATAGGCTACACTTTTGCTAAAATTATTTTTTTCGGTAAAATATTTACTTTTTGAGTTATTGGGGAAAAACGGTCTGAAAACGTAGTTTTTTTGTCGAAAAATCAACATTTTAAATCGCGCATAACTCGAAAAGTATTGACTTACGTAAAAAACTCTATAGAACAAAAGGTGCTTAAAATAAGTCAATTTATCCATCTCCGACCTTATTTTAAAAAACGCTTTTTTCACCCCCGGAGAAGGGGTAAATTTCACCCCCCAAGTAAAAGCAACCAACGGCACAAATTCAACTTTGAAGTGGAGGGTAAGTAGAACCTAAATCCAAATTTTCATGCAATTCGGAGTTGCCCCTGGAAATTACACTCCAAAACGGTCATTTATTGGGCTATTTGTTATTGGTGTGAATTAGTAATGACTGGAAAAAGAATCAAAAACAATAATTATACTTTCAATAATAAACTATAAGGGCCAAACCAGGTTTTGCCCTAAAGGTTTTAAAACTGGACCATTTGTAAATGAGATCCTTTCTGCTGATACAACCTTTAGTGCTGCCATCTACAAAAATTTAGATATCCATTATTTCAATCTGCAATACCTAGCAAGCAATAATTTGTCGTATCTTAGTTCGTATGTATAATGTAATATGCTTTTAAATACCTTCGACAAGTGATATATTTATACATGCCTATTTGTATGTATATGAAAGAACTACTGTGTTAAAAATACATGTACGATAGTTTTTAAGTTTTGTTACCTCTTAATTTATCTGTTTGAAATAAAATGTTGCTTTTATAAAAATGTGATATTATTTAACCCTTACCTGTATCACTGGAAAAGTTCCCGCTTACTTTTTTACTTTGTAATGTTTTTTGTGCCGCCCGCACATGAAACTACTAAAAAGAAAACAATTGTACCCAAACTTAAGGTATCAGTTGCTTATTAGTTGCTGTACATATATATTATCTTATGAGTATCCGCATACAGCGCCACTTCCGCGCACATCACTAAGGTACCTGACCCAAATAAGGCCCGTCTTATTTAATTATTTTTAAATAAATATTAAATATTCGATTTAATTTCTCAAAGCAATGGAAAATGAATGGAAGGTTTATACTCTTTCATTTTACTATGGTACAGTTTATCAAATTTTAATACTTTTAAAGTTATAACGGTTTTTCAAAATCAGTGTTGTGGGCCTTATTGGGTACAGTAGTTCCAAAAAAGGCCCACCAGTTGATCCAAATAAGGCCCACCTTTTTTTTAATTTTTATTTTATTTTGTTTATTAATTTGATACATGATTTTAGATGTTAATAAAATTAGATACTGTTAACTATTTTTGGGGGTGATTTATTGCAAGATATCCATTAAATAAAGGCATTTATTAAATCAGAAACATACGTTTATTCACATTTAAGAAATTTTACAGTTTTGTAATAATTCGCAGTCTAGAAATCACACTTTGGATAAACAAATGTAGGTGTTTTGTCTCTGCTTGTTAATCCTAAACATTCTTCGTGTACGTATTTAAGGCATTTGGTGCACAGCCTCATATCTGCTATTCTGTCCTCTTGAAACAAGTAGCAAAACCATCTCTTCTTTTTCTCATGAGTTTGAAACCTTAGACTGCAATCCACTTGGACCTGCTTCAAGAATATCTTTTAAGGAAGGTGGAATTTTTTCTTTCTTTTCATTGAGGGATTTTAGTTTTATATTATGTTCTCCTTTTTTTGGTTTCGTCTGTTTCCCTTAATCACTAATAGGTTTTTGTCTTGATTTTTA